>NC_133933.1:25067118-25372687 GCF_031877795.1 Strix aluco
TGTCGGGCCTTCTCAGGAAGCAGGGCTCCAATACGCGTAGTGGTTGCCTCGGAGGACCAAGGGTGACCCCACCCCCTTCCTCCTTTTTCCCAGGTTTAAACTCGAGCAGACGTTGTATGGTCTGGAATATCCCTTTGGTCAGTTCAGGTCAGCTGTCCTGGTTGTGTCCCCTCCCAAGATCTTGCCCACCCCGTCCCACTGGGGGGGGAAATGTTGGAAGGAGCCTTGGTGCTGTGTAAGCACTACTCAGCAGTAGCCACAACACCAGTGTGCTATCAACATCCTTCCAGCTCCCAACATAAAATACAGCACCATGAGGGCTGCTATAGAGGAAAACCAATTCTGGCTCAGCCAGACCCAGTCCATCCCTCCCGCTGTAGGACAGGTTACAAACAACAGTTGCATCTAGTTGGATATACTAAGATATGACTTCAGATCCTCTGAAGTAAAAACATACCAATCTGAGAGCTGCGATAGCTTTGAGGAAATCTACATTCAGTCAGGCACACCTAAATGTAAAAACACGAAGAGGCTGTGGTTTCCTCGCTGTCTGGGTTTCCTAAGGAAGGGTGGACCCATTTCCAGATAGCACGGACTTGGGTGGAGGGAAGTGGGAAGACACTAGCAGCAACAACATCCGACATGAATCTCTGCTCTCCTAATCTTAAAATACAACAATGTGAAACCAGAGCAAGTGTGAAAGCTGAAAACTCCAGCAGGGTTTCACATCAATCAGGCTTTTCAGGCTAAAGTGTATCAAAAATCAGGAGTGAGACAGCAAATGTTAAATGTCAGGATGATTTCTGAGCTCTTGCATAGACAGAAGACAAAACAGGTTTAAATCCGCAGCCCTTAGATTTACAGTCCACCTCAGAAGCTTACGCCGCCCCTGCCCCATTCCCAGTCCCCAGGTGGCAGAGGAGGTTACAATACAAACAATAGCTACCTTCGGGGCAAGGCCACTTAAATAAATGAATCGCGCCAGCTCTCCTCCACTGACAAGGGGCTCCAACAAGGCTGTACACAAGCAGCGGGGGCTCCTTCCTCAGCAGGGCCTCTTTGCATGCAGCAGCGACTGCAAGGATTTGAGGAACCAGGAGGGAGCTGCTCTCGGTTGCCCAAAGGAGGAGGAATAACTTGCAGAGTAGCACAATGACAATGGACAAAAGGCAAATTTAGGCCTAATATCAGAAAGATAAATTGCTGAGAGCTCTTATGACTGGAGACTAATCCTTGGGGATTGCATGTCCCAGTGCCCCCCTGCTGCACAGGCCATCACACCTGCTCTGCTGCTCAAGATCAATCACTGCCTCATGGTCAGAGAACTTGGCGGGATATAATAGTGGGTCTTATTCAAGCTCCGTGTCTGGGAACATACACTTAAAAAGCAGTCACACAATGGCATAATTGCAGCCCCTCCAAACTAGCTGGCCCCTTGCAGTATGAGAACCAGCTCTTGTCCTTCAGGATTCATGTTCAGACACTGCAAGGAAACCAGAGCTGAGCTGGAAAGGAGAACTTGAAGAGAGAACAAAGGTGGAGGTAGTCTTGAAAGGAGGGTTGTGAAAAGGGCAAGCTAGACATGAGACATCTGTATACAGACTTGCTAGCAATGAAGTATACTGGGCTTTTGTTTTACTATTATAGGTCAATTCCCCCCCCCCCCCCCAGGTTGTTTCAAGCAGTTTTAAAGCTAACTGTAGGTACTTTGAATCATCTGTGTGTCCAGGCCTAGCATTCTGAATGTATTATTTTAAAGACATCACAAAATACAATCAATGAAGTACTAAAAATGGTAAATGAAAACAGAGTTTATACATCCCTACAGTGCTGGACCATTTATAAAAATACTGAAGTAATGATAACATTAAACATTAGTTTATAATAATAGGAGTTTGAGACTGGGGCATATTGTTCTAGATTTTATATATTTAAAATAAATATGAATTTAAACATAAGAGCATAGTATTTCTTTGAGAGTGCCAAAACAGAAACAGATCACACCACTTTTTACACTTAGCCAGGGTGAACTGAAAAATTAAACAATCAGTTTGAATATCAGTAACTTCTTAGCTACAGAAACCCAAGTATGTATTTGGAACACCAAGGAATGCAAGCACATACACACAATTTCAGCTCCATGTACACAGCATCACAAGGACTTAATTCTCCTTTTGAATTTTGAAATATCTACACTGGTCAAAGTTATCACCCTCTGTATTCAGGGGACAAACAGAAGCACAGATTTCAACCTCCCTCCTCCATTGCCCATAACAAACCAGTATCTGGCAAAAGCCAAACAGGCATACTCACATTTTGCTTTTACAGATGGTCTCAGTTTTGAGCTGCTCATGAAGGAGGCAGTTCAGTCTCCATCCAAAGTCCTGACTGGTGACAGTCAAATTTGCTGCACTAATGTACCTGTGAACCTGTATAATAGATGCCAAGTGGAGTATTTCAAAGTTATAGCACTAAGAACTATTTGGATATACTAAGTTACTGGTCATCTTGAACAAGTACCAGCATTTATTGCAGGTTCATGGAACGTGTGCTTTTCAAATACCACTGATTTTAAATGCATATAAACTTACAATTCCCTAATTAAACACCAATCACCTTTTATATGCTATTGTTTGCAACTCTGCTCCACGCTTATTACTCTGAGATCATAAAAGTTACTGTAGCCTCAAATGCTGTGGTTTATACACATTTTCAAGACATTTACTCCCTCTGTATTGTGGACAAGAGTATTTCAATGCAAATAAGGATTTGGGGTATGTTTCTCTCTCTCTCTCCCCCACTACGTCTTAAACGAGGCTAGCTAATTGAAGGTTGTGTATCTGTTATCCAGTGCACCTACTGAGCTATCTCAAATTCTTGCATACGGGCTTGAGTAGCTTGCAGTTAAAATATATTAGTTCAAGTCCCATATTGCTTCTCAGCTGCAAATGATGAAAATGCCAGATTGAGTAACGCTTGAATGAGTCTTCATTATGACACCTTATTTTGGTAAGGTATCTTTCCCCAGTGCTGTTATTTCACATATTCAAACTTCTCTGGAAAGTGATACTGTCTAGAGATATCAGAAGACAGTTTCTTGAATTTGCATTCAACAACAGCATGTTGTTCACCTGGGACATATTAAGCTAGGTGGTTTAAAAAAGTCCTTATAGAGCTGAGAATTGAGAAAGTAGCAGAGCTTACCTCCTGGCCAGCCACTGTAATCCTAGCATTTTTCAATTTTATGTTGCTTTGCTTAATACTTCCTGAATTACTTCTTTAAAGTTTTTCTGTGTGAAGATAATGCTACACAAAAGAAGCTAAGAGTAAGTCATTATCTGTCATTTATGTTACAAAATTCATAATGCCCCTTTGTAAAGATTATACTCTCTCAGAGCTATGCCAAATAAAACACCTTCAAATCATGTAACTACCCACTGCTAGTAGTCAAACTAGTGTCAGTGTAACACAGCACTCTTTATTTCTGCCCTATTTAATAGTGTAATACTGCTGTGAACTGTTAAAAAGCTGACATATTATACTCCCCAAATGTAAATAAAGCTTCTCTAATAAGAAAGGATCAAAGAGATTATGCTACACAACTACACAAGTTGTATTTCAAAAACTCAAGAGAAATGGGAATCCACAAAAGGAGAGGAAGGCCTGCTACATGCAGTTTTATGAATACATGAAATACAGAGAAAATTGGTTACCTTTAGTGTATATTAATGTCAAAATGAGCTACAACTGGCACTTAACAGATTCAGTACTAGGTCAGGAAAGAAATCAAGCTATTAGGGCATCTAAGAAAAGCCCAAAATTTTAGAGTCAGATGAGACAGAACCCTAACTAAGAACACAGAATAGAAGAAAAGGTGAATAAGGGTCTTGCTGCTATGACAGCCACAGATTCAAGCTTCATCAGATTGAAAAAAGCATAGATTAGGAAAAAGATTTGATGTTCAGCCATGTCATACCAGATCACTTGGAAAATATTTGGGACAATACTATTACATATTATAAAAATAGATATTGAAAACAAATTTTAAAAACATAGATTAAAAAATATATTTAAACAGACTTTTGTAAGAAAAAGGAGAGTATCTAACCTTGTACTTCAGGGTGGTACTGACAGAACTCTCCATCCAAAGCACTGCTAAACCCATCCTTCTGTGCTGTCAATCCTTTTAGTACTGAGTTCATGTGCCTCCAGTTGCCTATTTCTGTCCATTTTTACCTGAACTCTAAGAACATCCATGGGTTCTGCTTTTGCATATAAACATCTCTCTTAGAAAATGGATTTAAGGCCAAACACTAAAGTGTACTAGGAATTTTTATGAGAGTCAAGAACTCAGAGGTTGTGATACCTCTCTTTCTTATGCCAACACAGCTCCAGCAACTCCAATTAACTTACTTTTGATTTATACCATTAAAGTGAGAGTTGAATTATTGTCCCAGCTTGCAACACACAGGTTTTCTTATTACAGAATGAAGAACTTGACCAGTGAGAGAAGGGGAGAAGAGGTGGCTGATGCAGTTATTGACTCAAACGCTGCTGTTACAGCAAGATGATTTCAGGTGACCTGCTGCCAGGATTGGGTAAGGGCAAACAAGCAGAGGTGTCACGCCTATACTCATCTCAAGCCAAGCTGTCCTCACTTGTCATTCATTTGTCCTGAAAATTACTTCAAATATACGTAAACTCAGTAATAATCTTAGTACATCATCCATTTTAAGATTTAAACCATGACATTTCCTATTATTGAATACTGTTATATGCAGAAGAGATGGCTTAGGTGAAATTTTTAAGGGTCTGACATTACTCAGTTTATATTTTAGACATACTGTTTTCAGATGATCAAGGCACTGTAATATAGTCAGCATTACTAAAGAGTCAGTTATGAATAAACTGCTCCTTTCCTAAGCCACAGAGAAATGTGCTAGAATTTCTATTAAGATAAATCTACGGACAATTTTGGTTAAGGCTTTACAAGGGTTTAAGAAAGTTTGTTTAGGCCTCAAAGCAAAGCCATCCATCTGCTCTGAAGGCTCGTTGCTGGAAGAGTTCAACTTCTAACACTACCATCACTGTGGCCAGCCTGCAGCAAGAGAACATGTGTTATCCCTGCAGCTTTTAAGAAGACAAATCAGCACCAGTTTTAATTAACTTTAATGGTTTGGAAACTAGACTCAACATACATTTTTAACTAACAGAATTTAAATAAAAGTAACAACCATCTGCTTTTCTGCAATATGTCTATCCATTTGCAGGTAAAGTGACATTTATCAAAACCTAAAACATGGAATCCAAATCCAAGTGGGACATACTACCTTTAATACATTTCAGGAATCAACTGAAAATATCTCCAGGAGGCACCTGAGTCTATGCAACTTTCTAAAGTGGAGACCTTAGAAAAAACACTCCAAATACAAGCTGCCAAGTAAAGGGAAACAGAAAAGTCAGAGTTCTTGGTGTGTACGACTACTTAGTATTCAGAAGTTATAGCATGGCAGTAGCTAAAAACTACAACCTCTCTAAACTGCGCACGACATGTTTTACAGACTTTCCAGACCTCAAAGACTTTATTCTGATAAAATGAGTGAACTGTTGAGATACACAGAGGCAGAATGAGTGATGCCAGACTAATACTACATACAGAATAAACAAAGGATAACAACATTAAAATGAGGGTAGTTCTGCAGTAGTTACACTGGATCCAAATTCAGGAGTCTGCGGAGATCCGTTATGAACTCAGAGAAGCTATTGCCTTTCTTCCACCTCTTGTATATAGACTGAGCTTTTTTTGCAAAGGCAAGTATTGTTTCACACTGTGGGAATACGCAATATGTAGTAGGATAGTGCCCCAACTCACCATCATAAATCAAATGCTAGATGTATTAGGGACTTCAGATATTACTGGCTGAAGTAAAATTTAATATAGCTTGCCAGCACGTGGAAAAAATTTAAGGTCCAATTCAATGAAGTCAGTGTGATTTTGGCCTGAATCACCCATCTGCTACCTATATTAAGTAGTATAACATTCTCTATATAAATAAAATATATTCAACTTTGATCACATTTGGCATTTCTTACTGTGTTAAAATTTTTGTCATTTGTCAACCTGTATTTTCAGAGCTCTCTTGGACTGACTCTCAGGGCTCCATCTGGCAAAATTAGAGGTATTCCTAATCCAAAGCATTTCAAAGCAATTCTCCCACATTAGGTAAAAAAGACCAAATTAAAGTGATTGCAGGTGATTGTAAAAAGATGGATTTTCATTTTCTTAAAAAAACTAACAATGAAATAGTAACTTAAAAACCCCCTTTATGTCACTATACCACCTGCCTACCCATCTACCAATACTTTGTATGAGGCAGCTGCATTCAGTGTGAATATATATTGAGCCTGGTGTAATACTTTAAAGGACTTACTGTAAACTGCTGTACCATTTTTTGTTAAACTAATCGCTGTATTACCCACACTATAAATGTGATTGTAACCTGAAAAACACAGAGTCTAAGGACAATACAGACAACTGAGGTATCTAATATGTTAAATATAATTTTTTTTCCCTTGGTGAGGTGAATTTGAGAGAGTTGCTCTCAGATGCAAGTCCCACTCACAGGAAGATTCTTGACTGTATTCTTTATTCCTGAAGAAAGCATACTAGCAACTTCAGAGCCACAAACTGTCCTCCCACATAAAGAAGATTACTGTCTTCCCACATAAAGTCTCTCTTTCCTTCCTTGGATAATCAAAGACATGTCACTTTAAAGACTCACTGCACATACAAGTTACAGTAAAGTCTTCCCTCGACTTTGAAAAGGCAGAAAGCTCATGTCATGTCCCAAGCTACATGTGTCATCATTGCCAGAACAATTACCAAATACCCTCCATGTCTGGTAAATACCCCAGCATGGATTATCCATAAAGCTCTACATCTTCTAAAGCCAGGACCCTGTCACTCCACGGAGGAAGCGCCAGCCAGCGTCAGTGGCAGGGCCCTTACCCAAAGTGGGCAGCCTACAAGAGAAGCACCACACTGAGCCCACATGGTGTGCACACATCCAGATTCACTGTGCGATCCCAAAGCAAGGGTGGACCTCAGTGATAGCGAATCAGTTAATGGAAATCAGAGTACTCTAGGCTCCTCAGCCTCCCTTAGGCCTTGGCAATCATTGACAAGTCTTAGAGAGATGTCTCAGCAGGATGTAATGGTCCTTGTTAAGATTTCCTCAAGTGGAACAGGATTCCACCTCTCCTCGCTTGCTCCTAGCAGCCTGTAAAAACTTTTTTTTTCTCATGAGTTTTATGGGGATAGAGTAATGCACAGCATCATCAGCCCTCAACTGTCACTGGAACCAACTCCTATTCTCTTCCACTCTCCAGGAGCTGTATTGGCTTGGATTTTAGAGTCCATGCATGAATTGACATAGATGCAGTACACACACATATGTGGTGCTACATACATAAATATTAACCAACTATTTCAATGGTTGCTCCTTGTCCAGCTAAGTGATTTGGAAAGAATAAAGCAGTTAGCAGGGAGGCAATGGCAAAGTCACAAAAGGCAAATACAACAGCGATACTGTTTGCTAGCCAAGTACGTCAGCTCATTTTAATCTTTTCTAAGAGTACATTACATCACAACTCCTTATCTGTCCCATTTTTTTCACTGTATCACCCTTTAAGAACATACAAATCATAATGAAAATACAACATTAATCTCTCTCGCTTACCTCACCATTATAAAAGAAGTTATTAATATAAGCGGTCGAAAGGGATTTCCTTATACAGAATGCAGTTGTGGAAAACTGGCTTAGAAAAAAACCTCACTTTTGAGCTCATCAGCTCAAAATGTCCTATGTTCTGTAGATGTGTTAGCTGGGGACCTTCCCTAAGGCCCAGGTCTCAAAGGCACAGCTGTGTGACAAGCACTACATAAGCATTACACACTGCTTTGGCAAGGTCTGACTGCAGGTCCATTAAACTATCATAACGTCATTTTTATTTCAGGAACGATTTATTGCTTAGCATGTTACATACACCCCTCACAGAAATTGCACACAAGCAGGTGCAGTGGTCAGGAAGAAAGTTGGACAACAGCAACAGCCCAGTTTATTTCTTATCCCTTTTAATTTCTTTAGATTGCTAACAGTGCAAGTCTTGGCTCTTTATAATTAATGGCCCCTATGGTGCACAGAAAATCTGTGAATTGCTCTCATTACAGACATTTAGAAAGAATCTGGATCTAAATTGAGTTATGAGTTTTAAAAGAACTAAAAATGAGTTTTATTTTATATCTAAGAAATAATACTACTCTTCTTAAACCACGTAAAACTATTTTAGCTTTTTCTGTAGATTTCAAACTCTTATTCTGTTCCAGTCACTGGGATATATAAACACTAACATCACTACTCCCAGACAAACCAAAGTGGTTTGCTGTATGATACTCATCTTCTACGTCCCTTCAAGATGAACCTTAGAAGAGCAAAAGCCAGGGTCTTCCTCCAGTGATTCATAACACACCAAGTACATGATACCACATCAGCCCATAAAATCTATCTTCTGTTATCTGTGTACAGTAAATCAACATAATCAGTATAACCAAACGATTATATGAGGAGAGATTTGTCATTAAGGTGCATAGCAATTATGACATACGACACAGTCCCAGCTCTCAAATCTACTCTCCCTGAATGACGAGACCAGCAAGTATTCCCACAACCAAACCGTAGCTGATATTTGACTAAGCCCTGTAGTTACACAAATACAGTGTCTGAAATCCAATGTCTTGGTTACATGGTTTAGTTCAGTATCTGTAACTAAATCTTGAACTTCTCTGGGTAAGAAATCTCAGAGCACAGTATTCTAATTTATGGATTTGAGCCTTTTGAATTAATCTGATACTATTGACAGTAAGTCTAGTACATGTGCATTAACCACGCCTTTCTCCACAGTAGATTTACTTCTAGTTTCTATACTTTGTGGGAAAAAGTTCAGTATTGCAAGGCACTCCATGCCCAATTTTATAACTCCTGATCTTATATACATATGTATGTCATACACATGAATTATATTTTTCTTGCCATCACTAAGAAGTAAAGAATGTTCACTTACTATTGTTTCCACCTGTATTCTCTGGTATTTAATGGTCTATACAGTAAACGCCAGAAAGGGCGATTTAAAATATTTTACTGCACTATTTACACAGATATGCAACAATGGCAGTGCAAGTGCTGTTGGCCTCTAAAGAGCTTTTCTTTAGATTATGCTAGGATAAAGAATCAAAAAAAATCCCCAAACAGGCTGCACTGCAGAGCTGGTCTTTCAGACAATCCTGAATAAACACAGTTCCAGTCCTGCCGCTGTTTCGAGGTATAAGCCTGCCAAGGCAGCAGTAGAATAAAGGTAAATGATGTACTTGGAAAATGTGGCAATCTCAGTCCACCCCAAACGTTTTCAATCTCACAAGTCCTGGCTTTGGAAAAGGGAGAGTTTCTTTGTAACACTTTATTTCTTGAGATGGTTTATAAGGAGAATTCAAACTCTAATGCCCTGGGACAAAAACTAAATTAAGCATAATCCATCTTACGAGTTACAGCAAAAAACCATTCTGGACAACATCAGGTTTTACTACATGAAACGGCTTTATGAAATGTATAAATCTTACTGTTCTATAAAATACATTTTTCGTTCCAAAATGCAAATTATAATAATTAGTGTTTTAAACTTACTTTTAAAAGAAAGACACAGGATTGCCAAATTAAAGATTTATTATAGCGTTTTTATTAACAAACTTTCATTGGAAAGTTCTGGGCGCATTAACATAGGAGGCACATTGGCTTCGATGTTTGGCATTTGACAGTCAACAGAATTGCACTTCACTGTGATAGCCTTGCTACAACAGTGTGAATTTTCACGGCAACCCTCGTAGCGAGCCTCTCTCGCTGACCTATTCAGCAGATGTTTTTTATCATTTTGGTCAGCCTTCAAAACCCCGTCATTCTGCAAAGAACGCTGATCTATCTTGCTCTCAGCTTTCTTTTTCTGCTTTGACAGAGAGGCTTTCTTGCTTTCAATCCCATTCGCTTCTGTACCACTCTTTTCATCACACTTGTCTGTCTGCTGACAGAATCCCTTTTGGTTATTTGATACACTGTTCTCACATTCAGAGCAATGCACTATTAGAGGTCCTGCGTTTCGACAGAGAAACTGTGAGGAGCTCATCACCCTTGGAACAGTTCTTACATTTTCCTCCGGGTTTTGATGAGCATGTGAATCTGTCCTATTTATTCTTTGATGTGCCTGAAATTGTTGCACGGACTGGAGGAAAAAATTTTTAGGCAGGGAGTTCTGCGTCATCGTTCTTTTGAGCCTTCCTTGAAGGCAACTGCAGTGGAGGACATGCTGGACTGGATGCACGTACCCTTCGGCAGCTTGCTGTAAAGCATTTATAGGAGCTACAGAGCTTTGGATCTGTACAGCTGCCGGTGAAGGAGAACACTGGTAACAGAAGGTGTCACTTAACTGCTGACATGAGTGTGGGCTCCACTTCACTGCCACTTGCTTATATGCATCGGGACAGCTACACTGCCTGTTTTGAGAGAAAATTGGGCATATGGTGTGTTGGTCAATACATGTCTGTAACATAGCTGAACTAGCAACATTTTTTATGCTTTTACTCATTTCACTATTATAGGCTGAATGCATAGGCATACATGTGTTTTGGGGCCTGCTGCTGAAGAGCTCTGAGCAGATATGAGTTTCTTCGTAAGTCACTTTCTCTGCAGGGTTACAGATACCTGTTTGTGATGCCAGAGGCTCGAGCTCATAGTGCTCATGCTCCATTTCTGGTTTTTGACTTCTGGAGTCCAGCTGATATTTGCTAACAGGATGTGATTTATTTTGACCTCTGCCCCCTTGGGCTCCTGAAAAGGTCTGAGAAAAGGCATTACACCGCAATTTTTTTGGTAGTGGGATCTGGCCACAAGTGCCCTGAGGTCCAAGGCATCGGCACATGCACTGGAAGAAGAACGTTGCAAAAGCCCAACTAATGCACATTATAAGCATCATAAAAGTGCCAAGCTGCGTGTACGCCAATACTGTAGAGGGCATCATCATTGCTCCAGCTACAAATGTGGTCAATGCAGCCATTGCAATAGCAGAACCCATACGGCTTAAAGAAAAAATTACTTTTCCCTCTCGGTCAGGGTCAGGGGCTAAGCGATAAGCCACTCCGTAATGAACAGCGAAGTCTACAGATAAGCCAACGGCCACCGAAATAGTGACGGATTCTAACACATTTAGCTCCCATCCAAGAAGAACCAGAGAACCTACAGTGACAAAAATAGTTCCAGCTATTGAAACTATTGCATAAAGACTTATAATTATATTCCAAGTTGTAAGAAGCATTACACTAAACGCAACAGCAACTGAAAGACCCATGGCAATTAGAGTACCATCAGAAAGACTGTCCTGAAGATCATAAAATTCAAGGTTACTCACAAACCAACCATTGCTAAGACCTTCAGGAGCAGAGCTAAGCTCACTTGAAATCCATGAGTCTACCTCTCTGTAGAACTGATGCATTTTCTCATAAGCCAGCGTGAAGAGGTAGGTGCTTTGGAACTCCAACACCACTGCCCTGATGGTGTCATTTAGGTCAAAGCGAGGCCCTGGGGTTTTACTATCTAAATGGTACCCTGTGCTTCTTTCTAGCTCCATTATAGCTCTCTTGATACATAATTCGAAAACTTCTTGTTTGTATGGAAAGCTCCAGTGGCTGCAGCAGGGGTAAAGAGATGGCTCATCGCAGTCTTGATTTTCCATCCACTGCTTAAATGTTTCAATGAAGCAGCTTGTGAAGTCTTGTTCTTCAGTCTGATAATAAAATGTTTGATTTCTTAACTTCTGACAGAAACGTAAAATCCAAACCTGTGAAGCTGGGCTAGCGATATTAAAACTGCTATCTAGCTGCAGCTTTCCTTTACTTTTAGGGTTTAAAGGGTCACCATTATCCTCAGGTGTGACACCCCAGATTACTGTAATTGGCATGTGGAGCTCTTCTCCATGATGGACACGTTCAAACATAAAAAGCTTTTTGTATTCTGCATCATATCGTTCGAATGGGTGAGAAGACCTAAATACCTGAAACTCAGAGAGCTCCAATGACGGCAATTTCATCTTTGGATTTACACACACAATATATGCTCCACCAACTGTTAAGGCAAGGAACCAGAAAAGCCAAATATATCGAAATTTGATAACAATGCATGGCAAAACTTTTTCAAAAAATATCCTGGATGCTTCTGAGACTGCAAAAATAATCTTGTGGAACATTTGGCACAACACTGTCCAGCAGTTTTTGTTGTTGTATACCCTCTGCTGAGGTTTCTTAAAGCAACTGAAAATATTGAGAAGATATCGTTCATGTAATACAACTACAGCAGGTAGCCATGTAACCATCAGAACATAATTCACCAAAATGGCAGTGCCGGCATAAACACCAAAACACCTGATTGCTGTGATATTGCTGACATAATTAGCATAGAAGGCAGCAGCGGTAGTAAAACTTGTGACAAACATAGAAAGAGCAGCGTGCTGCAATGTGATGCTCACTGTTTCAGAGGTTCCAGCATGAGGTTTATCAAATTTTGTGTAGTTCCAAACGTCACATAAGACAAAAGCATCATCTGCTCCAATCCCAACAAGAATAATCAATGCTGTGAGATTCATGAATGGAAAGAACTCAAAATTAAATACTACCCGATAGAGAAAATAAGAAATAATCAAGGAACTAATTATTGCAAACATAGTCATCAGCGTGATAAACATGGACTTCGTGTATACACACATAACTAATAAAACAATTACAATGGCTATGGCAGGATACACAGTATCCATCAACAGGTAATCTTGAAACAATCTATGTTTTATTCCAAACTCAATCCCTGTGATGGTTGTTACACCATCCGAAGCATTCCAGTTCTCAAAGTTATCTAGGTAAATACTCATCATGCTTTCCCCTTTCTCAGTCGGAGAGAAGAGCATGCTGTATTTTAAAGCTGGTAAGACATAGTCAGCTGTCTTTGGGCTTAGAAAATCCTTGTCCACTAGATAGTGAAGGATCTGGTAAACAGCATTGTACTTGGTACATTTGCGAGGCACGTTTGTACACTTGAGTTGGTCCTTCCTTTTGGCATTCATATCCCAGCAGTCCGGCCCCAGGGTTCCGTTGTAGTAGTATTTGGTACATGTGCGAAGCAGCTTTAGGGTGTGAGACACGTCTCGTTCTACAATTTTTTGACACGATGACCTGTTGTTTAGAATAGCAATATAGTTGCCCAGTGTCCAGCTGGGACAGCACGAAGCAGCAGTGGCTCTCTGGCAGAGATCGCCAAACTGGGAATGGGATCTGATCTGTATAAAGACAGGCAGGGCAAAAAATCCAGTTTAAAGTAGTAGTCTGAATTATTAGAAACATTCACCCACAAAAAAAATCCCAAAGTGATGAAAATTCAGCTTATGGTCCTTTTGTGTTAATATTTTAAATTCTTACTTCCACGCACATTGTTTTTGGTCAGTATCCTCTTACACCCAGCAGACTAAACCAGCAGTAACTCAGTACACTGACTTGTCACAGTGGCATAAAATTGGCAGAGGTGTTAAGAATATTGTAATTCTATTGTTTGAAGATGCACTGAGGGTTTTCTTCCCAGACTGAGGGCCATTAATTCTATTATTTTGTGCTATACTCCTGAAAATACACAATCAGCCATACATCAATGAAGTTTCATTCTGCTTGGAATCACATACTGAAGTTCCTAGGAGAGGCAGGGACTTACCATCCAGAAAGAAAGGATGTGACAGCTTTATGACGGCTTCCATCATCTGACCTCTCTTCTACAACATCACTGTATGAGTCTTTTTTAGCTCTTGTACAGCTGACAGACATTTCCCCCAACCAGGCCAGCCTGCCACTGTGTGTCCCTAAGGCATGCAGGATTTCCAAGGCACAAGCACAAGATAATTCCGCTGTGGCATGAAGCACCCCAAAAAAAGCCCTGCTGCACAGAGGCGACGGTCATGGCTCTGAATGCTGCACCCACCGTGGGACGAACTCCCAAGAATTGATTCAGGAGCGGAGTGGAGGAAGATGCAGCAGCAGCAAGGCCAGAGAAGTCATGGGGACAAGCAGGCACAGAGTCAGGTCGTGGGGGAGGACTGCTGTTGTCAGCTCAAGTGACTGCCCAAAGCCTAGGAACTCCTACCAGGGCTTTACAAAAATTATAGGAATTTTAGCATTTTGGTTAAGGACTCTCCTCAGCTAAATAAGTGTTAATCCCTTACGTGGATGCTCTTCTTTCACTTCAAGAATATTCCAGATTTAGCTGAAGCCAGTAAGAGCACAACTTATCTAAATCACCATAAGGCACTTCTAGGCAAAATTGACAGGATCTATGAAACAGAGCTGAAACTCTTAAGTAACAAGTCTAGGTCAGGGACATTTTCTCAAGTTGGGAAAACTCAATCCTGATAGGGCACAGGGAATATAAATCTTAAAAGCCATAACTTCTGGCTTGTTACACATGATAAATTGGAATTAATCCTTCAAATAGGTATTTGTACAATTTCAGTCTTAATCAAGTTACACAGAATGAACACATAATAATACAGCCACGTGCCTAAGAGTTTACAGGATTGGGCCCTGAAACCATTATCCATGTATGTTTTAAATTTAGGTATTCTGAAATATATCACTTTGCTTTTTTTTTTTAAAGCAAAATCACACCAGTTTATTATTAACAATCCTTTATAATGCAGACAAAAAAACTGCACTTGGGGATTCTCATGGCAGTGATAAAAGCTTTAGTACGGACTTAATTTTGTCAACCAGTTTCTGAACAATAACAAACTGGCATTCCAAAAACCCAGGATAATTCACATTTGATTGTTTCCAGATAAAAACACTCTACACATGCAAACTCAGGAAAAGCTGAACAACCTACTAAATAAAAGGAAGCACTGGAATAGCATATCTGTATTTTTCATGGCACATCTCCAGCTTAATCCTATGAGGATATAATAGGCAAATTGGGAGGAAAGGGTTGTATTGTCTTCTCTATGTATTCAGGTTCAAGATGGGACAATGAGGTTTATAGGCTGTTCTTCAACACTTGCTGCAGGCCATAAACATTCACTGGTAAATGTTGCCAAAGATAAAGTAACACGAGCTGGCAGCTGGAAATTAGAAATTAAAATACAAAATTTAGCTCTGGATAGCTCATTAAAATACTTTGTAAAATGTTAATATATTGTAGCATTGGGCTTTGTTGGTGATCCAAAGGAATTGAAAAAGGCCATTTTGCTGTTGCCAGACTTAGTCTGCCACTGGCAACGTTTTCATTTATTTTGGAACAAGTAAGGAAACTAAGCTGTGCAACCTGTGCACATGCTGTATCTGTGGGCAGACCTGCCCAAATGGATCTACACAGTGACGGAGAATCACAAATACACCGTTTTGGGGAAGCAGTCTGAGGAGATCATTTACGGTCTTTGAAGTTTATAAAAGAACTGTTTACAGTTTATAGGGAAAACATTCTGCAATTAACAGGTGAAAAAAAGGGCTCTTCTTATGCAAGTAGTAAAAAATTAGAACACCTCCTACGGCTATTTTGTATATAAAGTTTCCATGAAGATTATAGGACTACCATATGCTAAGCAGCTGCAGGATGGAGCCCCGAAGTGTCAGTAAAACATATAGTTAAAGTAGTTACAAGCAGATGGGAATACAATTAACACATAGGGGATATACTGTTAGTTCATACTAAAGCAAATACTAGTTGGTGCTGAAATCCTACTTATCAGAAAAATACAAAAATTCTAAGGTTTGCATTTCCAGAAAATAGTGTCTGATTTTCCTGTCTTTGAATACAGAAAGCTTTGCCACTTATCTCAACAGAACTGTGGCCCTAAACAAGCATGAATTCAACAACAAAAATAACTACAGCCAGAAGAGAGTCTGTAAGACCAGAAGGTCACTGAAGTCATCAATTTCTTCTGATAGCTGCAGTGCAAGTCAGCATCCTCTCTAGGGACTGACTGCTAGCAGAACTTAGCATTCAGAAGTGGGGCATATCACAGCACTTCATGCGTTCTAAAAAGTGTTAGAAGTGCTTAGAAATTGTTAGAAAGTGTTAAAGTGTTAAAATCATTTAAACATGTTATTTGTAAGTAACAAGCATTTTTTAAAAAATTTGGTGAAAAAAGCGTCAGTCCTTTCTGAGCACTGAGTACCTAATTTTTATTATAAATTTACATGTAGGCCAGCAAGAATTGCGAAACCTAACCAGAGCAATTGGTTTTGTCTAGTAACTAGCTAAAAATCAATGCTTGCTATCATGATGCACGGTCATTCTGCTCAGCTGAGATGTTAGATTATTATATTCTTAAGTAAAGACCTAAATTACAAAAAAGACCCAGAGACACATTACCTGCAACAATAGTCTCTCTAAATATCTATACAACTATGGGTGTAGCTGAAGTAACCAACATTTAATTTTCTGAAGTGTTCTTATTTCAAAGGAAGAGCTATTTTTAAGGATGCAAGATGTGTGGTGCTTGTTTTTTTCAAGTAAAATAGTTTCATCCTTCCCTCAGAAAGTAAAGCAGCATTTGAAATAGTACATTACTATCGAACTGTGCATATAAGGGAAAAAAAAGATAAATTCCTCAGGAGTAATGCAACCATTACAAAGATTATTCTTCAGAGGTAATTAACTGTCTTTATTCTGTTATACAAAAATATTTTGGTTTTTTTATTCAGCCTGCATTGCTTTGCAATGATCTATACTACCCAGGATTTACCTGCATCAGTTGTCTATATGACTAAACTTGTACAGTTAAATACAGAGATTAGCATCTGCTTCCTAACTCTTAATTTTTGCCCTTGTAAAAGATTCTTCACCACTGTATCTCCTGATTGAACTGGTGATACGATTGCTCCCTAGCTCAGTTCATTCAAAACTGAGCTGGGTTAGTTTAAATACGGTACTTTGCTCACCTAGCTCATTCTGATTGAAAGAGATAGAGGGTAATCACATGAGCCATCCTGTTGATGCAATAATCACTGATAGGGAAAAAGGAACATTTCATGAGCATGTGAGGACAAAAACCACTTACACCAACTGAGGCCACCCAGGACAAAGTGCCTGTCAGCAGACTGACAAGGGAGATTCATTATACAATGTTTCACTACAGCTCAACATTTTAAGCAAGCAAATGTCAGCTGTTAGGGAAAACAGTTTGGGAATTCTCTAAATTAATAGAGTTGTCTTAAAGGCAATGATAAACAAAATTAATAATTAAAATATTCCTTATTAAATAAATGTGGTATAATATGAATTGCTTAGGATTTTTTTTTTAGGAGAAAAAAATTGGAAATAAATAATTATTAATAGAAGAAAAACATATTACTTTATTTCCATACAAAGTAACTAATAAACAAAATTTTATAGTTACTCAGCAGTTCGAAGGAGTTCACTCCAGCAAGTGACAAGCTTTTATTTTACAAATATACCATCTCAATGATTATTTTATTTTAGCCTGTGTCAGTTAACTTCCATCAATTGAAACTGGACATCAATTTCTATCAGAAAGTGATGTCCAGTGAAGTGCTAAATTATCTTCTAACACATGCAAAAGAAGCTATGGTAGCCTCTGAAGCTGGCTATTACAATGGTTATTTTGACTATGCAAGGTACCAAGTACAAGGAAAGCCAAGAAAAATTACAACAGTGCCAGACAGACAAGGCCAAAATGTCTTCTTTCATTTACCCACTTTTAAAGAGAAAACTAGTATTACTCTGGAAGTATCACTATCCACATCTAATTAATTGGACTATATTTCTCCCTACTGTATCTATGTTCCTTTGATCTCCATCTGCCAACTTATTCTGTTTTGAGCTTTAAAAAAAGAAGTCTGAGTGACCCACTGGGTGGGGCAGCTAATTCACCTGAAGGTGAAAAAGCAAGAAAAATGAATAATTTGCTGAGAAACAAAACCAAAAATCCATGGAATAATATTCTAAGAGGTAACACACAGCAAAAGTTAAGATAGTCCCTTCTGCAAAGAAACTTCTGAAGCAAACCTCCTCCATCCCATTCTGGATGGTGTTAGTAGCAAAATCAAATACATTCCCCTATATAATCCAATTTACAAATTAAAAGTTGCTTTTTAACTTCATCTGCATGCTGACTGACCATTTGAAAAGGATATGAACAATGTGAAGTCCTCTCATATGCTACTGGATGGCAACGGGCAGCAAAACAGTTTCAAATACACGCTTTACATTTGCAAATTAAACAAATTAAATGCCATCTCTACTTACCCTCAAGTTATCTACATTGCACATTGACTTAATTGCATTCAAATTCCATAAATTCTCTCCTTCTGTTGATGTAAACACCACTCGTGAATAGCGATCACCTGAAATTACAGGAGGGAGGTTTTATAGGTTGTTTGGGTGTGTCTGGTATCAAAGACTGAGGCAAAATCCCACCATTCAAATGACACAGATGAAATCTTTGTCAGGTCATGGGAATTCACCTCCTTTTCAAGATGAGCTATTTATCTGTAAGACTCAGTCCACATGAAAGTTTCAGTTTCCTTAAAGTGCTTATAGTAAATATGGCATCTTCAATACTATATACCACTCAGAAGCTCTACAGACTTCTATTCAAGCAAACTATCTTCTGAAATGTGACAAACAAATAAAAATCAAAAGATCTAATCAGCAAACTATGAAATTCTTGGCACAGCATAATGGCAGTACACAGATAATAGTAATCAAGGGCTGATTTAGTAAGTAATTTGGGAATATAAATAATAATTATAAAGCTGTTTCTACAAGAATGTTTTTGCTTTAGAAGCAAATGACTGCAGTGGAAATTGTTGCGATATCCTTGAGGCCATTTTAAAGAATTCTACAGTTTAGACACATACAGCTTAAATTACAAGTTAAATCACATTTATTAGAAGACAGCTTTTAGGAAAGGAAATAATTACTTAGTGGCAGTGAGATCTTTATGCATACCTAACAAGGGAAACATATATACAAACACACGGTGCTGCATATATGGTACTTTGGGTTAAGAAACATTATCGCATCCATTACAATATTCCAAAACCCAAAAGGCTGTATTTTTCTCACTGCTGTGAACGTGCAGAATTTTTGCCTTTCACGGGAGTGTAATGAAAAGACTCGGGGTAGTGCTCTATGAACCTCTGACCGTGCTTTAGTATGAAGCAAACTGAAATCTGCAGATCCTGGAGCAAAGAAAGAAAGATACCAGGAATGACAAAAACTGGTTAAGAGGAAATCAACTGTTTTCTTTACATAACGGACTAGCAAACTTTCCCATAGAAGCACAATTCCTTCATGACTGACATGACTGAGACTACGCAGAAACAGTAGTGGAAAGAATGAGAGTGAGACTATCCAGAAACAGTGGGCAGGATAAGAGGAGTTAATTCTGCTACACGTTGCAGTTAATGCTCAGTAGAGTTTCGAGTACACTTCCTCTTCCTTACACAAGATATGCTTGGTCTAATTTGGTTCTGCTCACAGGAGCAGAAATGACAACCTTGCTCACATCCTCTCACTTAGATGTAAGACCATACTGTAATCGAAAAAAAAAAAAAAAATCATAAATCTGTTTTCCACCCTGGTTTTTACTGGTCATTGCTCTCTCAGATCAAGTAATATAAACAAAAAATTTCACAATTATGTTTTTGTGTTCTGTTATCAGTCCTCACATATTGAAGTAGCTGCAAAAGAGCCCAGGTCATTATATGAATAAAGGCAAGATCTACATCTGCTAATGCATGCTCTCTGCCAGAACAGGACTTATCAAAGTTTTGCAGTATGCCTTGCAAAAAGTTAATAAAGACTTCTTTGTCTTTTTTGACCTCTACTTTAACTTAGACAGTTTCATAAGCCTTCAGTACTTTAAGGGGGGAGGGGGGTTAATTTTTGTTTCTTTGAGGGGGGTGTTTTGTTTGGGTGGTTTTTTTGTGTGTGTAGTATTTTGTGGGGGGTTTTTTTTTCCTACACAACGCCCTAAATTCTGTACAATATATGACCTGTGGATGTCTTTTACGACATATACAGGAAAAGTATTTTGATTTAGGTTTTTTAGAGTTAACGGCACAGATAAAACTCAGTTTCTTCCCTAGAGTGAATTAAGTGCTACCTCCACAGTTATACACAAACCACTGCTTTTATAACGATCAGTATTACCAATAACTAATAAAAATCCTTACAGGAAATGAAACCACTTAAAGGAAGCACTTTAAGTAAATAGAGTTGCTTCCTAGGAAAAACCAATAAAACACAACATTTCTTCAGACTTCTGCACACAGAAAGAAGGTGCTTATTGTGAATATACCAAGCAAAAAATATTTTCCTAATAAGGGGTACAATATATAGAAGAGCTCAGAAATGATTCAACTGGCAGAAGTATTTAGCCTTCCTTACATAATTTCTCCACTTACTTGGAATATCACAGAAAAAGGTATCCTTGTGGAAGTTCCAGTCTGCTTGCCTCTTCTCTCTTTCGTAGTGATCATCTGACCATCTGTCATCTTGATGACTAAAACAGAGTAAATAGTTTTACCTTACCTTAGCAAAGAGATTATTAATAGAAGCAGCATCCAAACAAGCCACACATCATAATAGCTCTTACATATGAGAAAACGTATTTTTACCAATGTGACTTTGGTATACAAAACCTGAAACACTCACTGAATTTTTTGTTTAAATTAGAGACTTCAGAGGAAATTACTTTGAGCCCAGTACTGACAATATCAATAATTCAAAGAGAAAACTAAAATGATACACTTTTTTAAAGAGCTTGAGATGGGAAATACCTAGTTCCATGTGGAAGGCCTTGAGAATTGTAGATGATCAGATTCAACACTTATTGGAATCAGTGGCAGTACATATATTAACTTCAGAGGGTACTGAAGCAAGCAATATGTACATACAAAAAAACCTCCAATAAAATAACATGCATTTTTAATATAAATTCTTACCTTTTAGCTTGTTCATCTGCATATTTGAAAGGATAGTTTGCAAGTGTTGCTTTGTACCCTGTGTTTTTCACCATATTGTTCCATGTGACCAATCTCTGTCCTATGGCTGTCCCTCTTGGTTCAAAACCCTAAGAGAAGAGCATCGCAAAATTCCATTAATACTTTTCATTCTTTCGCTCAAATGGGAAAGTGGAAACATGATCAAAGTGATGGATAGTTTTCATTATGAAGCACAGTTACTCCAGACATCTACGTTTAAAAGATAAAATGCTTTATGACAAGTCAGACAAAATAATGACTGACTGTATAGAGTGATAAGGAATTAAGAATTCTTGCACATACAACTTTTCTCCCCAAGAAGTGATGATGATTTAGTCTATCAAACATTTAACACTTAGTTTTCAGAGCAAGGGCATTCTATAAAGTCCTCTTCTGTATCTCAGTTATCACTCTTTACTGATTAAATATGATTAAAATCACTCAAGTGTATCTCCTCTATTTCTCCAAGAATAAGGCAAATCTTTAAATAATTTTGAAAGTGACTTTGAAATAATTTTAATACCTTGGCTGTTTTCAAGAAATATCCATTACATATGGAAATGTACAGATATACACTACTATAAGTAACAAAAACTTATAGGAACAGTGTATTTTTATTTGAGGATAATAAATACAGTATTTTCATAAAAGTCCTGAAAGCTACTCGCGGGTAAGACAGCTCATGAAAAGTAAGAAATGACCACAGTATTTAATAGAATCTGATAAAAATTACTTTCAGTCTTTCAATATGGATATAATTTCATCCCCAGAAGGCACTTAGAATCCCCTTTCCTTTAATAGATCCTGGCCCTCACTCTTTGAAACCTGATTTAGAACGTATGGTCTGTGTTGTACTGTGCTGTACATCTAAAACTGGGATGAATTTACATTATTCAATCTACACCAGTTCTGTTGAAGGACATATGACCTTTCAACAGCAAAATGCAGAAGGAATTTAAGCTAGTGGAATACACTCTCTGATGGCAACTGTATCTTTGTATAATCATTAGCTGCTCCAATGTCAAGATTTCATAATATTTTTTCTTTAATTAGAGGAACTACGAGGCTCTTCAACAACTCGTTTCTTTCCTGGATTCATTAGACAGAACTTGCTTTTGCAAGCTTACTCCCAATTGAATGTCTCTGAAAATTGATTCCCAAAGAGATTCATAGTACAGGAAACTTTTCCAGGCATATTAAGAGAGTCGGTTTTTTCCTCTGGGCAGATCTCAATTTAAGAGGAATCTTGTACTTGCATCTACTGCTTACTGGTATCACTGAAAAAACAGCAAACCAAAAATACTTATTTGACAGCAAAATTGATTAATATTTACTTACCAGCAATGGATCAGAGAAATCTGGAAGATCTGGAACCAATATTCCAACCAGCGCACACACCACTATTAACACAGTACACATGCCCAGGACCACCACAGGCCAGTCGGCTATCAGCGCAGCATAGCTACGTGGAGAGGAGAGAAAAAGACATTACAGAAATAAAAGTTATACACAAAATTAATCCATAGTTCTCTAAAGAACCATGTTGAAACATTGATCTGTTTTCTTTGTTATACTTACAGGAAATTAAACTAGCTATCACAAAAGGATGGAAAGCGTTTGGAACAGTTTATTCCTACACCCTTTTTTTTTAAAGTAAGGAAACAAAAAAAACCCAACTCATTTTCTATCAAATTTCTCTACTCCCTACCGAAACTTTCTATTCTTATATAGAAAAGCTTTTCATGTCAGACTGCTATCTTCCTCCCCTAGGATTCTGACAGAAGTGTAGGCTTTATCATAGATTTTCTTTGTGCTGCTACAGAGGTGATTAACTATGGGCTACTGAAACATGTATCTCTGTTGTTTAATACATGTTCAGTATTTAAAACTGCCATGGCAATAATTTACTTAAAATGCTTTTACATAAAAAAATGCAGAAAAAAAAGCATATGTAAACTGTTGTTCAAGACTACACACAATTTTTTTACATAAGTACTTCTTCCTTGACTTTATACTTAACTTTTGGCATGGACATTATCCATAGTTGGGGACCACTAGAAAATAGATGCTTTGTTAAAAATTTAATGATAGAAAACATCATAGTTTCTTCTTTGAAAGCTCAAGTTTTTTTAAGAAAAGTATCAAAGAGAGGAAAAATATACTCAAACCATGTATACTAATGATCCATAAAATCTGTTGTAAATTCAAAGGTGCAAAGGATTTGTGACATGATACGTAAACTAATCAGCATTATTTAGTCTTCTAGTACAACACATATCCTTGGATCTTAACTCCTAGCTTATTCTAAATTTTAAGAGTGTGAGAATTTTTATACGCAAATCTAATTTTCTTCATTTTCATAAAATATTTTTATTTTTGTTAAATTGACAGCTAAGTATCAGAAAATAAAATGAAAGCCGGAAGTCTTAATTTCTTAAAGATCTGAATTTATAGAGTTTATGTTTCAAGTACAACATAGTCTAATCTTGGGAGCAAAGAGAGTACAGAAAGTCCCAAAAAGTTGAAAAGGCATTAGAAAAATAATTACAGGCTATGAATCATTCTATACCAACAGTCTCTGTACACACTAAATACTGATCAAGAAGATCTATACTCTTATTTCCTCCTCAACTTGCACGCAATGTAACATGAAGGTTTATAGCAGAGGGCTCCTTTGCTTATTTCTACTATCTTAAAAGATTATGGTTCTTTTTCAATTTCAGAGCAACTCATTATCTAATCACAGTTCAATTGTTGGCTCTACAGAAATTTTCTGTCCCACTGCTAAGAAGGGAGGTAATGCCCAGCTCTTCACTCCAGCAACAGCTTCCCAGTTTTCTAACTGTAACATCAACTGCAGTGAGCAAGCTTATTGCTGACTTTCCATAACATGTGGAAATAGGTATGGTCTAGGGGTCTAAATACAGTTTTAAGGAGCAAGGAAGTTCACAGCACTGAATGTAACTCAATTTCCCATTAGGTAAACGTGGAATAATTCTTACATTCTCACACAAGAGGTTAATTAGCAAAAGCTTGAAAAGCAATTTGAAGTGTAAGTTTTTATTAAAGTGAATCAGAAAGGGGCAGCTTGCCAAATGAGCAATTGTACAAAGCAGAAATGAAGGGAAGTAAATGACCTAATAGAATTTTCCTATTTATAGGAGTAAATGTTTTCATAAACACCAAGCTAGATTGGCCAGCTATTACAGACATTTGCTCTGAAGTCATAAAAATTATACCTGAAAGATTTATTTTCCTATTCATCACTAGCGCCAGATTGACTACTTTGACATGTTGTCTCTACACTTCCATTCTCAGCTGAGCAGTTCTTAAATTGGTTAAATTCTTCAGTCACTAGTAACATGTTAATAAGCCACATACAGAATCAGATAAGCAAAAGTGACCTGGGCTAGAACATCAAAAAGGACTAACTGCGCTATATTTTATTTGTCTGAGCATCATCTGGTGCTGCTGAGGGCTCTGACTCCAACCAAGTTGCCTACAGCCAACTTTGATCCCAACCCACTGTCAGTGGCTAAGCAGATGGCAGTTATTCTGTTTCTCACCCATTAAAAAGTCATAAAATGAGTTTAGTTACTTTTTATTTTCTCTGTGAAAAGTAAGACATTGCCCTGATTTAAAATCTGCAGAAATGACCACTTGCTTGTAAATGTCTGAGTCCAAGAGAAAAATGCTTAAATCAATTCCTCAGCCAAGGAATCACATTCAGAAAGGACATCCTTAGTGCTGAGCACATCCTTTAGTACTTTTCTAAATCAGGATAACACCTCCTGCCTTTTGATGCCTAATTAAAACTATGGTTGTGCAATGAGCTGGACATAAAGCTACACAGATACGTTATCTTCTTTTTTTTTTCCTCCAAACTATTCAAGCACTGAACGATGATTTCTCAATAACTATGACACTGACTGAAATCTCTTCTTATGCCTGCTTTCAATGTAGTTGTTAGAATGGTAACACTACTTTAAGTTGCCTTGTACCATTAAAATGCATATAGTTTTCGTTAATTTCTTTCCTCCTGATGTTTTTCATACACTTGAAAAAGGTTTAGGTTTGGGTTTTCTTTTCATGTTTTCAATTATTAAAAATGCTTAGGAGATACAGTAAGTAATTCAATCTATATTTATCTCACCCATTTAGCACCACTAAAAGACTGGTTTCAAGCAATTTGCCCCAAGGCGATCTAAGACCTCAGATGCTTTCTTCAAAAGAAGGGAAAAAAGATAGTGTTTGCTTTTCCCTCCCATTTTAAGCTACAGCATAACGTGGATAATGTTAAACTTTTCAATTCAGCACCTATCTGCAGGCATACTCGGGTTAAACCACTACCCAGTCTCATATAAAGAGACAGCAACATAATATATATAGTTTCTGTACTGTAAAGTGGTCACTAGGTGCAACAGATATTTGTGTGACTGAATTCATATTAACAGATTTATGTAACTCAAACCAGATATTTAGCGAACAGGCCTGTTCTTCACTGAAAGCAAATCCTAAAGGTGGATTACGTTTTTAATGTATTTTCTCTTGAGATGGTTTCGTGTTGCTATTACTGATGCACTAAGTTCTAGGTAAATTGCTCTGCTGTTTTCTATGACCCTGCCATTCTTCAGAGCATATACAGTCCAAACTTAGTGGTCCTGATTGTGTGGCATTTCTGGTTTTAGGAAGAATAAAAGACCATTTTGATGAAATTTTCTGACCTTTTTCACTAGGTTGTTTTATCATTATTGATGATACAACCAAGCTGCTTCTCAGAACAACCCTTAATCAAAAAGGCACCAAGTCACAGAGTTCTCATGCTTGTGCAGATAGTGTACATACACAGACAGAGGACTATAATAAAAAATGTCATAAAATATTTAAAAACAGCGAACATTGAAATCTGCATGGATTTTAAATTTCTGGCCCAGTATTTATGGAGGGACTACTTGTCTCTCAATAAATAAAGCACGTGAGTTTGGCCACCTTCTGTGGTCTATCCTCTTCCTGCTCCCTCAGGACTCAGAGGTGTGTGACTGCGGATGTTAAAGAGCTTGTCCCTGGCTCCTTCTTCCAGTGTTTATTTACGGACCCACCGTAGATCAGCTCTTCTAAACGTTGTTTGAACTTGCTGATGCTATCTGCCTCCACAGTCTCCTGTGGCAGTTTCAGAAATTCACTACCCACTGCATAAAACAAATACTTTTTGATTTTCAAATCTGCTTTAACTTGATTGTCTCCTGTTTTCCTTGAACATTCCTTACTCTTGCATTGTGTGGGGAATAACAGCTTTGCCATCATCTCATCTACTGCCTTTATGATTCTGTAAACCTCACATGTGACAGTATTAGACCTTACCTTTTTGGTAACTTGAGTGGTCTGGCTGGCCTGGAAGGAGAAAAAAAGAGAGTAATTGAAAATATATTAAATATACATGCATGTATCAATTTGTTTAATTCTTCCCATACACGGCTAAGTAAATAAATTTTAAAAATCAGATGTTTTAGAATATGAATTATTTTAAAAGGCATACAATCATATTCAATTGAGTCTTTGCAAACAAGTAATTCAGAGAATAATTACAGCTACAAAGACAGCTGGGTTTTCAAAAGTGGAATGTTATGCAGCTGATTTTTGGGATTACTATTCCAGAGGCTTTTCCACTTTTCAAGAAGAGATCAAATAAACTAACATGATATAAATTCAGTACCACTGACAATCATGACAAAGTTTGCATATGATGGGAACTGACAACCGAAACACCATGTTCTTACATTGCAATTCACAAATCTTCTTAGTTGTCCTTCGTAATTCCATTACAAAAAAATATTTTTTCCATAAATTCTGTCTTGCCATAATACAGGAAATAGAATGACAAAAGGTACCTATATAAATTAACTTTTCTATGCAAGTTTTTGTTATTTATTAAAAATCTAATATAAACAATATTACTTTGATGAGGAGATAGCAAACCCAAATGTAAATTACTCTTATCTGCCACTGTTCAGTGAACACTTCATTTTGTTAGCTATTGGATCAGTAAATTTCACATAAATTTCACTTTTAAAAAAATTCCCATGAAGAATCTGCAAGTCCTTTCGAGAATTTCCTGTCTATGAATGTCATACAATCACTCCAAAGATGTAAACATACTATGGCTTCAGTTAAGTTATGGACTTGTTTTACTTTTACCACCAAGAACATATTTAATATTACTACTTTAAAAAGGTATAGAAAACAAGGAATTAAGAAGCAGCTGCTTGCATAAAATAGAGCCCTTAGTATTTCTACATTGAGGTCTCCAAAAGAGTAGATTTGTATGCTTTCACACCACTGAATAAAGAGTTCAAACTTAGATTCCCTGGAAATTTTCACAAAAGTTTAAAGCTTAATTCAGTGCTCAGGAACGAGATTTGCTGTCCTTCAAAGCACAAGATTCACCACACTGTGCTACAATTCTAGTCCAGGAGAACCAAACTGTTCCGGCATAATCATCTCAAGGTAGCTGCAACCATGCCCACACTAGGTGTGAGTACTGCTTAGGCCATATCTATTTCTAACGGAGCAACAGTACAGGGAAAATAATCCACATAAAACTGAGCCTCTGAAACACAACACTCTGCTACACCAAACAAAAAGTACAATCCAATGCAAAGCAGCTCTTAAGGCAGCTACAGGCCATTTTAGATAGATATTCAAAGCATTGCTAGCTAACATGATAGCGAAAGGGTGATGAAAATGTAATTGACACTGAGAGTAATATAAATGTAACCATTCCTGTTATCCCTTTCCTTGGCAGGGAGAATGGAAGAACAAATTAAACTAGCAAAGCCCTCTTTTACTCTTCATCTTCATTCATGGTGTCTCTCCAGCAATATAGTACATAAATATAACTATGATGGATCATTCCATCAAGAAATATAAAGCTATTATATTTATTTCCTCAAGAAACATAAATCCATTTTAATTTAATTGTTGTAAGAAATAAGAATTGTATAAAAGCAAATTTCTATCAGCTGTAATTCACTGCTGTCTGGAAATGCTCCAACTCAACAAAGCAGTAGAGCTGCTAACGGGTACGTGCCCGTAGGTAGTACATAGTAGTAAAAATTGCTCCTTGCAGCCATGAGGAAGCTGGAGAAAAGCAGAATAACCAATATGCAGTTGCAGTTATCAAGGATTAAGAAAATGTACCGACAAGGACTTTCTGTTAAATCCAGACACAAAAATCAAATTTATGAAATGTCTCCAACCTTCAGACTGTAGTCCAAGATGCACAAATCTGACTTTCAGAGGTACTGAACATACTCAGTTTCACATCTGATGCCAAAAACTTCTGGTACCACCACAAGAACAACAGACTTGTCAGCAGTCAAAATGTACAGAAACCCAAATAAACTGAGTTCTGAAATGATTTTGCAACAGTAAGCTGCCTGTGGCTGAAAAGAAGTTGTGGTAGGCTCAGGGGACTGCTCGCAGACCTATCTACAGTCTCAACCACAAAACCAACTTTTTTCAACTAAGGCTAGACTGGATGATAAGAAACTAGGTACTGAAGTCAGAACTCACTAAACTTGTATCCGAAGTTGGTGTAACAGGACTCTGTATGAAGAGAAATGCTTAAACAGACAAGCCCTTTCATGGACTAATTCAGCACCAACACAGAGCCCAAACTGAATATGTGCTTCCGTGCCTATATGAAAAGGGGGACAAAGCTACAGAGTCAGGTATAACAGATTTTTGTAATTGCAGCGTACACTCTTGGGTTTACAGAATAGAGAGAAATACCTACAGACATATTTACTGTTAATATGGGGACTCAGACATGAATCTCTAGCTTTTATT
This sequence comes from Strix aluco, assembly GCF_031877795.1. NCBI lineage: Eukaryota > Metazoa > Chordata > Aves > Strigiformes > Strigidae > Strix > Strix aluco. Next base: position 25,096,103 of record NC_133933.1, read on the forward strand.
TGTAAAGATCTGAATTTCCATATATATTCAGTCATTTGGGAAAGTGAGTCCTGTTTTCATGGGTCATAATGGACCCCACCATGAGCAATAATACCATAAAACTATCTGGCACAACCAAGAGCCATACAAGGACAACTAGTACAAGCTTTGTAATTATGCTGACTTGTATAAAGTTTTACATGACAATTTCAGTTTATACTGGCAGATAAAACTGCCTTCCATATTCTTGCACTTTGTCAATTTTAGTACCCACTTTTACAACAAAGTTAATCTACAAGGCTGAAAAACCAAGCAGGTGCTTTAGTTTAGAATTAACTCCTATAGAGGCAATGTTTTCCTCTCCGCACGCTGCAGCAATGCTGTCCACATCATCATACACCATGCTGTACAACTGTTACCATGATCTCCATGACTCTATAAATGGTTAGCTGCTTCATCCAGAGACCCATGTCCAAACCACTACACACTCCCCCCCAATACAAGGGTTTGTTCTGACAGTGAGGTACAGAACCCCATTTGAGGTTCTCAGAAAACTGTCAAGACAAACATTTGTTGGGGAGGACCAACGTGTAACTCTGCAGATGATGCAGGCACTTTCTCAACGTATCTTCTTGTATATTCACTCTTTCCACAGTTCTCCCAGCCCCTTCTGCATGCCAAATCTTAGTAGATGGGCATGTTTTAAATCTCTCCGAGCTTTACTCTGTCTTTCAGTTATGTCTCTGTAACTGTATGACAAAACAGTTTTTCTCAACAGAACATAAAATTTGTTTTAAACAAAACTTTCAAAAATTAACTTTGCCTAATTTGGTTTACACAAAAGGGGTAAAAATACCAACACAACCATTCTTCACCATCTCCCTTTCCCATCAAAACCAAACTACATTTCCCTCTGTTTCCTCCACCTGCAAAATATATTCAGTGCTGAACAAATGATGATGATTAAGTTCTTCAAAGTTAGGGAGGGTTAAAGGTCACACCTGCTATCAAACTGTTTTGTTTCGAAAAGCATGCATTAAAAAAACCTGTGCACACCCGGGTGAATTCCAGCAGTGTAACCAATCCCTTGCAGCTGTTGTGATGACTCTATTATATCGGTCAATAGGAAAAGTTATCCCTGAAAACTGTGCCCCAAAAATTCTTTAGTTATGCTATAAAATACAGAAATGCATGGCAAAACCAGATCTTTCCCACTTAATTAATGCTGCTGTATCTAATTTTTGAAGTATTATATTTTTATTTAGCCAGTTTAAATAACACCACTAACCTCCAAAAAGAGGTCTAGACAAAAAAAAAAAAATCCTCATCAGTTTTCATGAGAAAGAAATGGTGAATTCCATTATTTTGTTGGGACAAAAGCCAAGTTGATCTCTGTATTAAATTACCCCTCTACTTAGTTCTCACAAGTTTGGTAGTGGAAAGCGACAATCACAGTTGTTTGTGACAGGACTAGTACAACCAAGTTATTACATAAATTACAGTCACTGATTAAAATCTACTACATATTATGCACCAAGGGGGGGAAAGGGAAGGCAGAAGAAAAGAACAGGCTCTATTCTACCACCATTTACTGCAAGTCTCAGCCCCTATTCAACAGGTGTTTAGCTTCATCCTGTCCTTTCCTAATGGTGACTTTAGACTACACATCGTACAATTAGGAACTACATAAAGAAGAGAGAAATAGATTGGTTAGAAATCCCAGACATTTCTCAACATGAAATGTATTTGGATGACCAGCATCCTTCTGTGCAACATGGTGAAAAGGAGGAGTGGTGTATTTAAAAAGTGTTGCTATAACAACTGAAAGTTTACTGTAGGAAATAACAAGACTATCAGGAAGATGGATCAGGGCACTGGTGCGGACTGGATTACCACAGCTCTAACAACTAATACTAATTACTACACCTTTCCAGCCTAAATAAGCACTTCACCTCAGTGTTTCTACCAATATTTTAAACAGTGAGGTAACAGAAAACATTTGTGCTTTTGTGTACATACCAACTTGAATATGGGCAGTTCAATACTCTTTTCAATCTGTGAAAGACAACAGCTAGTGCTCTAGCTTCCTTAAGAGGAATATGCCATGTCCCTCAGCCCCATCCGCCTTCAGCTTCTCAATGAAGACAAAGTTTCCTTTCAGCTACAGCACTGAATGAGTTTTCTCATGAAAACTAATAGATTGCCATGGGTATAACAGAGAGGGAAGTTTGGTCCTAATTTCAAGAATCACCATGGAAAGCAAGCTTTTCGAAATCGTAAGCATTATTAAACCTAGTTCTATAACCTTTGTGTCACCTGGACGTTACGTGGCACAAAGCAATGTTTTACGAACATGTTCCTCGGCATGGGACCATTCCAAATGAATTTAACACTTAATAATAAAATTATGGATGGTTTACCGCTTTTGCAGTGTATTTGTTTCATTAATCTAATGCATTTCAGGGGAATACAAACCCGAATGTGTCAGAGGACAATAAAAGTATCTAGATATTCCAAGACATTCTTTTGCAGTCTTTCTTTGCAAACCTCACTTGGGAAAAAGGTATCAATTTAAGTTACACCCTTTGCCTCACACCACAAGGAATCAATGCTAGCTGCTTCCTGAGTGGCTGCAAGAAACCCCAGAAAGTAACTGTGAAATAGAAAATTAGGAAAACAGGCTCTGTTTTGAAGCATATTTTGGAGAGAGTTTTCTACCTGCCGTGAAGCAACTAGCATTTTTTAAAAGCGTTAGCAGCTATCAATAACCTAAAAGGTTGAAAAAGATACTAATATGATTTTGAACAGGAACACTCCTGCCTACATTGCTAGTAACATTTTTTTTTTTTAAAGTTAGTTAAAAATCACAGAATCACAGAATCATCTAGGTTGGAAAGGACCTTGAAGATCATCTAGTCCAACTGTTAACCTAGCACTGACAGATCCCAACTACACCATATCCCTCAGCGCCATGCCAACCCGCCTCTTGAACACCTCCAGGGATGGGCACTCCACCACCTCCCTGGACAGCCCATTCCAATGCCTAACAAGTACATTCCAAAACATACATTTGTACTAACTTATCCAAACAATACCTTCCTAAAACATTTTAAATTCCTATTATAATTCTGGATAGTGCCCTGGCTAAACATTTGATTTCTGATTTATTCCATGCCACTTAGATGCAATTAATTTCTATTTAACAGTATACAGATGTAGAGAGTGGAGCTCAGACATAGATGGGCTTTTCCCCCTTTTTCCTTAGAGGAACAACAAACCAGTTAGACTTCAAGCTAAAATTGATGCCTGTGGGGCTACCACCTTGACAGCACAGAGGCACTGCCTCGCATCACTGCGCCCTATTCTAAGATGTAAGGAAACAATTAACAGCATTATAGATAAATCCAAAACTGTCAGTACAGGTGCTTCTCCTTGGTTTTGTTCCTGGGAGACAGCAGCTAAGAGAAGCAGAAAGCTGTGCTCCCAGCAGCACCACCCAGCTGATTTTGGTGCTGTGCTGCAGCTGAGTCAGCTTCCAGCATTGGCTGAAAGGTACCATCTCCCAGCCGGAACCAGCACTAATTGAGGAAGCACTGCTCTTCACACCATTGCCTGCCATCAAGCAGTTTATTATGAACTCACAGCTGACTGGACTAGAAGCATCTCAAAAAGATACGCACCAGCCTTTGCAACCACTTTTCCTACTTCACTGCAGGAACTGGTCTCAGATGAAAAAGTACTGACTGCTGATAAATCATCCCTTAGAAAATCCAGCTGAGATCCATGCTCAGTGACGTCTGAATATGAACAGTGACAGCCAACCATAATTTCAGGGCTCAAGCCCAGGTGCAAGTATAGCACGGAAATGGTCACTGACAGAAACCTGACAGATTAGGAAAAACCCAATTTTCCAAACAATCATTCAGAGAAAACTAACTGGTCAAGTGGACGACCTCCTTCATTCTGGTGCTGAGCTGCATAAAATTTCGAAAATAATTGTACAGCTTACAGTTATTTATCATAAAGTAGTTGTCCCAGGGACGTAAAGCAACCGCTAATAGTACTGTAGATAACACAGCAGCAAAAGCAATCATGACAACTGCTCTAGCAAAATAGAGTCCAGAATAAATGAAAATTGTAGACATTGCAGTAGACATGTAACATCTTCATTTTCTGGCAGCATGGACAAACACTGACAGTTTTGCATAATCTTAATTCTACTTTCCTCATGCAGGTATTTGTAAGAGGGATGTATTATTTCTCTTAATACAAATAACATTATGTCCATAAAAACACATAGCATATTTGTGAAATAGCGTGCTCTTTAGGACACAAATTATATCTTCTTTTTGAAGTACCATGTATACCACAGGTGTCTAAACATACTGATATTAAAAAAAAAAAAAAAAACATTAAAAAGCCAATAGGAGAAAAACTAATTTTGCACCCTTGCTTTTCACCTAAAGATTCACTTGAGTCAAAAATGTTAAGTTACAATAAATAGCTGTACTAACTGAAAAAAACAACAAAAAAGATCAATATAAAGACTCCTCTGTCCAAGGATTATGAGGTGTTTAACCTCAATGCTTTACTTTGCCAGAAGGAAACTATTCCCTTTGTTGGTAGATCTGGTTACAAGAAGCGATAAAACATAGCTTTTTGTCATTATTACACTCAAGGATAAGCTAAATCCCTGCAGGATAGAATGAGATATGCATCATATTGTACGTCTTCCATTAGAACATATAATACAAACTAAATCCCTGCAGAGGAAGAAAATCCTCGTGTTTTCAGAATGTCACTGACCCATGAGAACAATTTGACTTGCTCTTAAATATCAAGCTAGCTTTTGCTGCTATATCACATATAACACCTATGTGCTTTATCATTTTAACAATCACTACAATCACTCAGACAACAAATCCGACAGATTAATTTGCCCAAAAACTTTTTACAAGCCTCCCAATTTAATTTTTTGCTATGTAGAGTTTTCCTTGATTCTAATCATGAACTCTCTAGATGTTTTTTACATATGTAGTGTTTATTGTATTTGTCTGCACTTAGCTTTACTTATTTACATCTATAAAGGAAGAATAGGATAACCCACAGCAGAAGGATGTTGTAAAGATGACAGAGAATTCAGTTTTCTGGTAAGCTGCTTTTTTTAAGCTTTTACTGAAAGCAAGAAAAATGCAAAGAATTTTCTCTCCCACATAAAATGACATGGAACAATCTAAAGGAAGCTTATTTTATCTCTAGATTATCAGGGTAGATGACCTGAAATTAACTGCTATTTCATCCCATTAAAAAAATGTGAAATCTCAATGTTATAGCTTTGCTTAACCTTACGAATTATTTCTGCTAAGACTATTCTTTTGCATAAAATTAAGTAAATTTAAAGTCTTTGTTGTAGAGAGATCAAAAATCAATATGCTATTTGGCAACTGCATTATAGATATCAATTCACATTTTTAAAGTTGAGATAGCTTTATAAAGGTTCTTGTCTGCTCTTCTTTTATTCTTACCTACTTTTTTCACTGAGGATCTGCTCTATGTTCACAGCAAGTATAAGCAATTGTAAGGATGGTGTTAACAATAAAATCACTGTCCAAGTGATTCTTGCTCTCTGATCTAGATTTAGCATAAATGTATATGCTTTACGGACCTACAGCACGCACACTGGGTAAAACCAGACTCCTTGAACATCGGTGGCAAACCCTACAGACTTAACTAAGCCAAGGTTTTGCTCACTTTCCTTCTGCCATGAAATCAATATTAAACTTTATTAACCTACTTTGAAAAAGTAACAGGTAGTTTTGACATCTCCTAATCACAAACTTCTGGCTCATGGCAGCATACAACAGGAAACTATGTTTCCATCAAGTCAAAAGATGGGAAAAGGTCAATGCAATCATAGTGACATCCTATATATATATATGTATTTTCATTTGGAAGTTATTGTTATCAGTATCAGGGCTGGCAGGCATGTCCTGTGAAAAGTGGCTGAGGACTCTGGGTTTGTCTAGTTTGGAGAAAAGGAGGCTGAGGGGCGACCTTATCACTCTTCACAGCATCCTGAGGAGGGGAAGCAGAGAGAGAGGTGCCAATCTCTTCTCCCTGGTATCCAGTGATAGAACATGTGGGAATGGTTGAAAGCCATGGCAGGGGAGGTTTAGACTGAACATTAGGAAGCATTTCTTTACCAAGAGGGGGGTCAAACACTGAACAGCCTTTCTAGAGAGGTGGTTGATGCCCCAAGCCTGTCAGGGTTTAAGGGGCATTTGGACAATGCCCATAACAACATGTTTTACCCTTTGGTCAGCTCTGAACTGGTCAGGCACTTGGACCAGATGATCATTGTAGATTCCTTCCAACTGAAACAGTCTATTCTTTCTATCCCAGTACGATTCATTATATGCTAAAATTAAATCTTCTATAAATTTATAACATACAGATGACTTGATATTGAAATAGTCCTATAAACAACTCAAGGTTTAGGGTTTGTTGTTTTTTTCCCCCTCCTCTCCTTTCCCTCACTGGTCCATATGGATGGTATACATGCAAGAGCTCAGGATTTACTCACAAAGTCTTCAAGTTTAAGGTTCCTTAGAAACTCATTTTTGCAATACTGACTTCTAATGCCTTCCCTCTTTCATCTTCAACTGACTAAATATTATCAGCTACTAGGAAAGCTGGCTCTTTTCCTTAATAGTGTCTACTTGGTTCACTTGTCTTGAACAAGACATAAACCATCATCTCTGTAGGAAAAGCTGATGGTGTAGGAAGGAGCCAAGTAATTACACCCCACAAATATTTTTTTTTGTATTCTTCTTTCCCTAAACTTTTCTCCAATGAGTGTAGTCACTTTTAAACACAGTTCTCAAACTGTCAATAATAAAATTGCCATCCAACATACTTAAACTGGATTGTCCCAGCTTTAAATGGCAAAGTTTATACATAATTCAAAGTATATTCTTCTTCAAAAGGTTTAATTGAAGCTATATATATATTCCTTTAACTTCTGAGGCACTAAGGGCAGGACCACATATAGTACTGCTTGGCAAGTTAAACAAAAGTTCTGAACTATTCAAGACAATAAAAAAGGCTTAGTAAAATACCACCATGAATCATTATTTGAAAACAAGCCAACAGCTAATTTGGAGCAGACTAATATTATTTCAAGATCCTTCACAAGTCTAAAACCATTAGTCTTTTTTCTTTTCTTGGTAATTATAGTGAAATTAATAGATATGTTCTGGGATTTAAATGATGACTAGAGTAGTTTTCAGCATTTTTACTGGCAAAAAGTTCCTTCCTTAGAAATATTTTATTTCAAAGCTGTTTTTATTACACTTCCCAGTTGAATGGAGCAATGCAAGGTCATGGTCACATCTTGCATTTCTCTGACAGACAGGAAATTAACATGACCCAAGAAATCACAACATACACACAAGAAAAACTTCATCCCATGATACAAAAGAGAATGAAAGAGATGTACAAGAGCACCTATTTTTATCACGGTATTTCTCCATGAAGGCTGAAATCCATGTTCTTACAGGCATTAATGATTGACATGAAGCATATGTAAGTTTGACTCTGGAGTAGGGAGACTTCAGACTGTCATATATCACACTTCAACTCGTACATGCTTCAGTCTTCCTTCCTGTGCAGATGTAAGAATTTGTGAATGTAAGTCGCCAGGGGGTTCATTTTTGCTCTCAGAAAACCCCTGACCAGAGAGCTTTTCTGAAGATAGACTACAAGCCCTTACAATTTCTCCAAATTATTAGACTGACTATGGGGACAAATGCTAGTTTTTATCTTTCTACATATTTAATCTCTTACAGCAAATGAAAGTACTGTTACTTAAGCAATTTTGTTCTAAATTTAGTGAAGTATTTCGCTTCAAACATACATTCTGGTGTTGAGCTGCTGTTTCAATGTCTATGAATTTAGTTACTTAGAATGTCATAATTTTAAAATTATATAAAACAAGTGTATATTCAAAACAATTAAAAGATTTAGAAGGATTAACTAAGTAATTACCCAAAGGCAGCTCTTTGGCTTATGCTGACAGATCAAAAACTGCACATATATAATGTGACATCACCTTCCGTACCTTCTGAGATTAAATTTGTTTTGTTTGCTCACTAAGAGCAAACAAAAAAGGAGTATTTACCGAACATTTAAAGGTGTTCAGCATTGCAGCTAAGATCCAAAAAAAGCACTGCATGATTAAACAGACTATAAAACAGATTTAATATAATTAAAACTGTTCAGCAAAAAGTTAGCAAATGCTCCACTTGACTGAATGAACTAAACATCCTACAAACTGGAAATATAACACAAGAATTTTGTGGCAAGGTATCCCATTAACATCACAGAAAAAAATGGAAAAGTGGAAGAAGTGATCCATGTAAGCTTTTCTAGTCCAGTACATTCACCTATTCATGATTTCATTTAAAAAACCCAAAACCAAACTGATTCCCAAATAGAGGGGCCAGGCTTTCTGAAATATGATCAGGATTTCTACCTGTAACTTCCCTTACCTGTACTAATCCGTTAGTGGTAACAACTCATTTCTATTTTGCATTGATAGTCAAGGCTTTAAGAGACTTCTTTATTCAGCAGATATCCTGGGCAGAAATCTCATAGCAATCTTAATGTAGCAAAATTAATGCCAACTTGCTCAGGCGCTGTCTGTATTTTCCTCTTGCATTGTGTTTGGTTTTTTTTTGTTTTGTTTTACTGTTCAAGCATCATTGATTACTTAAAAGCATGCACATCAATTATTACTTATTAGGAGACTAAGACAACATTGACATATCATCAGAGAGGAAGGACAAGTGATTTTGGAAAGAGCTAGAGACAATTATGGCAATTTACAAAGAGCTTTCCAAAGTCGATGTTCCTCATTCTGCACTTTCCCTCCATCATAAGGAAGACTGAAAACTTTTAAGAAGTAGGAATACCCAAATCTTTCAATTTCCATCTCCTTAAAAGTTCTGAAAAACAGGCCACCGGCCACATTTAGTTTAGACTTTTGCTCTCTGTTGTCCAGTGTTGTCTTGTTTCACATTTGAATCTTATCACAACTTACTATTAAATTAAAAGTGCATGAGAACAACTATACACAGTCAAAATATTACAACTAACTGCCATCGTTTTGGGTGTTCTGCTGTATTTTTTTTTTTCTAAAATGCTCAGTTTTAAAAGTCCTCTCAAAACCCACACTGATTAATCCTTTTCAAGAATGAACAAAGCTGATGCTGGTTTTCCAGTCAATTTAGTACAAAAGAAAGTACAAAAAAAAAATGTTTTCTACCATTTGCCTCACATTATCAGCTTTATGGTTTCTGAAGACTGTGGTTCAACAGCAGATTGCTAGTTAAGTACTAGCTCTTCTGTTATTCAAGGAAAGGGGCGGGATAAAGGAGGTAAGAAATTCACCTTCAAGCACTCACAGAACCTGGAGCTTGTAAGTGTCAGAGACTAAAGGTCAAAATACAGCCAGGCTGGTACTCTGCTGCACTCAGACCAGAGCAGGAGCCTTCCAATTCCCTTTTTCCTATTGCAAAAATGCTTGCTTCAAAGTAATCTGAAGTCTAGACAAATCCTAATGCTTAATTAGTACAATTAAAGCCTGCAAAAATCCCTTGGACTGACTAAAAATGAGGGGTTTTTAAGCGCACTTCATATTTTTCTAGGCATGTTATTTTTAATTTGGTCAGCCACTGAATTATAAATGGCATTTTTTATTTGTATTCTGGTCTCTGCGTGTCAGTCCTTTGCTTTCAGCTCTGTGCAAGACGAATAGAAAGCGTAGCATGTTGTTTGCTTAGCCAACAACACACAATAATTATCATGGGAAGAGTAAATGAATTAATAAAACCACAATAAACCTCTTAAGGTATCACACTCAGGGAAAATGTAAGACTAAAAGTAAAAATGAGTAAAAATGAGAAAGCACAGCTCAAATTACTGACTGCCATGAAAAATTATTTCTGAGAAAGGAAAAAAAACAAGTTTGTTTGGTCACAGGGAGAGCTCTTCCTCCACACGTGCACAACAGAGAACCCCACATTTGGACTCAAGATTCAGAAGGATGCATGTGACTGCTACACATTCCCTTTCCTTTTCTCAACTACATCAAAATCCCCAAGTACACCACTGAGCTGTTAACACTGTGACACGAAAGGAAGCATCTAGTTTGTGGTTCCCATGTGCCTCCAGCCTCTTCACTCTGGGAAGCCATTGGATAAAGAATTCCTATTTTAGCATGAAATAAATAGCTTAAACGAGAATAAAGACAGAATTTATATTGTTTCCACACAAATTACCAACATGCAGGAACTCCTGTATCTACAGCATGAATCAAGATACTTGCAACATCCTGAATATTGAAAGAAATTATGGTAACAGCTTTTGCCTTTTAGTTGCCAAAGGTTGATAAAAAGTTTCATAAACAACCTTGAAAATCTGACCTAAAGGATTTTTTTATTTTAAAGATACCTGTTTTTAATCTTCCTAGGGGAAGGGAGTAAGTTCCTTTTATTAATTTATAACAGTATATGCATATGTATTTTGTACAAGACACTAGTACCCATTTCATACAAAAAGCGAAAACAAAAGTATCTTTTAATGCATCAAATACAGCAGAAGCTAACGACTTTCAAAATGGAAAATATTTCGATAGGTGGAAAATACTTTGTTTAAAGAACTCCATGTTGGAGTTCTTGTGAACAACGTTGCTGAAATGAGAATATTTGAAAATATTGTATACACATGTATACATATAATCAGCTCTGCAAGCCACGCAGAATGTACTAGACAACAATTATCCTTTTCCTGGAATCAAGCAGAGAGCTGTTTCATAACAAAGTCTTGTTATTAAGATTGGTATTTGGCAAACATTCCCTTGCTTTTTGAAAAAACAAGAGCTTTTTATTTCTTTCTAGTTCTAATCTTTATGCCAAGTAACTAGAAGGAAAATGTAAAATGGTTAAGAGGCAGCTATAATGTTCTATCTTCACAGCTTTTTCATTTTTATAGATCTCCTTTTTAAAGTATTAAATAAAGTATAAGTATTGAAGTATATCTGCAATACTGTTTAAACAGTGTGTGGCACAGAACGCTCTGAGATACAGCAGAACGCAGAATCCCAGAACCATCACATAAATCTGCAACGCCAAAACAGTTCAAAAGAAGGCTTAAATCTAACTGAAAGGAAGATGTACAGTAAGTCTGGAGATAATAACACTTTACCAGTTTCCTGACTCTGAAGTACTATGGTTTTTGCCTTGCTTAGAATATAAATTGGTCTAGCAAGTGAAAACTTTGAATCCAGCAGTTCAAACTAACTAAGCTTTGGGAGCTAAAACCTCCAAACTAGGCTCGTGGGGGATAAGGGACAATTTACATATATACCAAAGACTTAACTTTTAGCCAAACTAATGATTCTGTGAGGCTTTAAACTGATTTTATTTTCATGTTCTAGCTTGAGATGACTGTATGATCATAGAGAGATCATCCCACACATCCTTTTATCCTGTCTTTTTTTACCAGACATAATTCCAATGCTTTTTGGAGCAGTTCTCTTTACTTAACCGCTTTAGCCAAAAGGATTAACAGTATAGTCTTGAAACGTAAATAATGGTAGATGATACAGAGCAGGTCTACTCTGAGCAAAGAGTACTTGTATGAATTTATTGGTTCAATATCGCAGAAGTGCAAGCACTACACCCACTGGCAGCTTGGAGGGGTCTCCTTATCAGCAGTACCATCAATTCTTTCGCAGCTCCCTGACCTCTTCTCCCCTACCTTTTGCCTCCGAGTCCATAGACCTAAGTTTTCTAAATTGTATCACCAAAGAGAGATTCCAAATGAGTTAGCATCAAGATTAGCAAGGATATAAGTAGCTTTTAACTGGTGTTTTCTCATTAAAAAGTTCACATACGAGTCTAAGAGAAGCCATACCATTTGGTACCAGAGACAACAGCCACGTACAGCACTGTTACCCCATGTTTTCCACAACCCTGAGATGACTTACTGAATGATCTCTGCACATTCTTCCTCTTCCGCCCCTATTTACATGCATGCATTCCTATATAAATAATAGATTTTGAAAATACCAGGGAACATTTTGAGAGTTTTCTGGTTTTACATTACCATAGTGTTTAGTTCTGCTTGAATACGCAACCCTTCATTATTTATTTTATCCTCCTTTCATCCCACTAAACATGCTGCTGGGCTGCATAGTTTTACTTTTCCCTAGTGACTTCTAACTCGGTGCTTCCAGTTGTTAAGCATCAGTCGTCATGCTTCTTTCACCTCTTCAGATGAACAGTCTTACTTGATTCTTTTTCCTCATTTCTTCTGTCTACCTGGTGAAGGTTGCTGACGATTACAGAAGCAGATGGCAGCAAAGGAAGGGCAATAACTCCCCAGCTTCCAGTGGCTCTAAGCCCCACAGGTTTCTTAAGATACAGAAGTGCATTCAGACAAGAAGGGTTACTTCAACATGAGTCCTCCAAAGGGGCAGGGTGGGAAAAAAATCTTCCAATAGTACCTGAAAAGAAGAACTATTCATGCCATGCTCCTAACAGGTAAGTTTAGAAACAGTTTGTCAGAAAGCAAATGAAGTCCCCAGACAATTGCATATGGATATGGAGAGATGGCTGGAATTTCCCAGGGAGTGTTTGTGCAGTCAAAATATTATGCCCACTAAAAAAAAAAAGAGGTATGAACACGTTTGAATGAAATACATCTTAGATATGTGCACAAAATAACACAAAAAACTTTGCTTGAGATCTTCCAACCTCTGAAAAATATGTAAAAATCGTTAGAATCATTACGACGAACAGTTGACCTGTTTTACCTACTTTTACAATAGAATTTTTTGCCACAATCATGTTTGTAAACCACCAATCATTAAAAATATTTTCTTTTATGCTACAAGCCTTTTTCACCAATCTAAAAAAATTACCAGTTGCCGAGACATTCGAGTTATGGTGTATAAATGACATTTCCATGTAATTTAGTTTAAACTTCAAAGCTGAACACACTACAAAATTCCAGATCCAGCCAGCTTTAAGAGGATAGGACAAGTGTGGCATTATTTCAATCTGTCTTCTTTATACACTCCAATCTGCAATGATATACCAGAGCCACATTCCTTTAATATTAGGTCACTGACGAACGTTAGGCCTTGGGCTTCAAAACCTGACAAAACCTGTCATGCTGAAACAATTAATTACCTGCCCAGAGCTGTAAGCATTAGTGATACAGTTTGCAAAAAGTGTTCAACCCACTTCATCTAATCGTATCTTTTTCCCCGCTCTTAAAATTATAACAATATTTGAATGCATTTTTTAAAAATACAAAGAACCAGAATGAAAGCTAGTTTGACTACACACTGAATTTAATTAACGTATCATATGAGAACCTGCATTTTAAATAACCCTGTTAAAACATGCACATGTTATAAAGCTGGATGATTTCCAATTAGCCTTGTAAGAAAATATCTGGAGAAGAAGCTGTTGTGCAGATTATAGGCTCAAAATGTAATAAAATTAGAGTGTGGAACAAAGATCACGTAAAAATATCACACACTTAAGTGATACTCTTATGTGTACAGAAAGTTATCTGAGCACATAAAGATGAATACACATTTATCACTTACTCTCCTGTTCTCTTTAGCACTGCAAAGTAACTGCCAGTGAGTCAGTTTGCTTCTTCCTGAGCATATATCCATCCACCTGCAAGGCTGTTGGTCCCTGTTTTTACCATCTACCAACATGTCTTCATTGACAATGGCCTCTCAGTATGAAAAACTAGATTCACAATGCAACAGGAGACTAATACATTTAGACACACCTTGTATACTATTCAGAGAGAAAGTAAGTCTTTGGTTCCATGCTAATAACACATGTGATACAGTCAGATGTATGCACTGTCCATTAACGTAGCCACGGCCAGTTTAAGGAGTTAAAATGCATACAAGAAGTCCAGCTTCCCCAGCATGGCATGGGACCTGAGTCCTATTTACCACATGTTTAGAGCTAAAAGAACAGGTAACAGCAACAAGAAGCTAGGTGGCTGTTAGAAGATGGACTCATTTGATTTGCTGACCCATGAGGCATATTGCAAGTATCTTCTCACTGAGAAAATTCAGTTGCCTTAGCCAGAAGCAAGTCCAGAAATGAAACAGTAACCACTTGATAGGGATATGTAGATTATGCTAACGCATACAGTTGAGTAAATCAGTACAGGTGGTTTGAAGGCCAGATTGTATCCTTATTTTGACAGCTAACAGACAAACATTTATCATAAATCATTATTTGTAATTTATGTACATTTATGTACAAATGTACACCGTGGCGAGGAAGTGCAAGATGGTAAAAAGCATCTTGGCTCAAGATCCCAAGCAGAGAAGTTAAACCAAAGTCTTTGTATTTGTGAAGTGCTATGGAAAACATTATTTTACCATATCTGGAAGAACTTTTCACTGCTCTTTTTTCTAGACTAAGAACAGAAACACAGATTATGGATCACATTTGTTCCCTTCCTCAAGACTATGGAATACAGATGAAGTTTAACAGTCCTGCTGCGCAGAGAGAAAAACAGTGAAATTAGTACACCCATTCTGACAGTTTGAAAAGTATGACTGACTGATTCTGTAATGGCTCAACCTTCTGCATACCTTTGCATACAATATTATATAAAAGTATAAAATTTTTCACTTTTACTTAACATTTAAACAAGTATGGGGCCAAAAAACCACGTCTGATTGTAAGCAGTTCCAACCCCCATGATTTTTTCGGTTTGCAAGAGGAATAACTGGCAGGGGAAAGCTGATTTGCACTTTGTATTATTATCCTTATTTTCTGCTTTCACCTTAAGGATAAAATCTTTATTCACTTTGACTTTTTCCACATTACATATTTGTCCCAGTCTGATATTCTCAGAAGTTTAAAATTAGTTCATGCATTTCATCAAGACAAAATCATTATAACTGACTGAAATACTTGTAGTTCCCAAGTTTTTGACCGAGGATGCAGATGTTGGATGACAGGGAGAAGGGTAGCTTTTATTACCCCATTGAAAATCCATCCAGTTTGGCCCAATTGCAACTCAGAAAAACATAACCTTACATAAAAGCTTAGAAGTGCCTTACTGTAACAGGAAATTTGATTTTTAGAAATTGCCTCTTGGACTGACTGATTTTGCCCAGGACCAGCAGGCTGTAGATTTTCCTTGTGATTGTTGCTCCTTGTAGCTGGGACTACTGTCACTGGAACTTCAAAGCTAACAAATATAAAGAGGCAAGTTCATATGAAGTGGAAGATAGAAAGGATTAAGACCTGGAACAATCAAAAATTTCTCAATCCAATTACAACTTTGAAGTTTAGCAGATACGTACACTGAAAAGACATGGGGGCAACTCACTGAACCAGCTGAACTGACAAAGAAAAACCACCCAGTACACTTACGAATAGAATTGTTGAAAGTATTTTTCGATGCATCTTTCTGAGGAAATGTAGGTTTGGATTAGACTATGCAGACATGCCACTTCTTTCAGTGTTTTCTTAGCTATCTCTGTATTGGTTTGTTTCACACAATATAGGTGTACACTGTGTCTTGTAAGAGTTAATGAGCTTCCAAACAATCCCCAAGAAGAAAAAACAGCCTTTTTTTTTCCCCAGAAAGAACTAATTTGCTTCAGGAATATTCATGTAGCCCAGCAAAACTAGTTTCCTGACTTGATTTCTTCTGCAAAAAAGTAAGTTGGTAATGCATCAAAGATTAACTTGTAAAAACACTGGAGTAGAAATTGGGTTCATCTTCCTTTTAGATCTTATGCTTTTGTAAGAAAATGGAATAGTTATGAAAAAGGTTACCCATACTGAGAACTAACAAATGATACAATCTGCTTACCTTATCCTGGCTATGTGTTGCTGCACAGGCTGATGCTGAAAATGGTCAGGCCACTGATGGTGAAGGCAGAAGGATGGGGAGGGCTGAAGACAGCAGGCAGGCTGATATATGGGGGTGTGTTTTTGGCAAACAGATGCTGAATACTCAGTATGTGGCTGCATGCAGCACGAAGTCACAGGAGATGGTGCTGAGCTGCCAACCACTGAATGACATTCTTGCTTGTTATTATGGCTACTTAAAGAATGATGGTATGGACAAGGGTGGCAGCATTGCGACAACATCTGCTGAGTTCTTTGGTTGTCTAAAGGCAGAAAGGATGGTTTGATTGTACCATTAAGTTGCAGGCAGCCATTTGGACTCGCTTTTGTTCTTGGTGTTTCCTTGGATGGGAGCTGTTGGACCACGACATCTCCATCATTAGCTGCAACGATACCTGGGCCAGTAGCATTTGACAAGATGCTGCCATTGCTCAGAACCACAGAGTCACTGACATTGCTCATAGCCATGCTCCAAGTTCTTGATGGATATGCGGTGTTCCTGAAGAAACAAATAAAGCAAAGTTTACAGAGTTTTCAGATGCTCAGAAATAACTTCAGATTGAAATGAGTAAAGCTCCTCTCTCTTCTTCATCTTTCACAACACAGGGAAATAGAAAGGAGTCACACACACGCTGCCAGGAATGTTTTGAAAGGCTTTCATTTGTTTGACAACAAGTTAAGAGCGAAGTTATGTAAATGCTCAGTGATTAAACCAAAGGATAAGTCAACTGAATAGACATTTGACAGTCTCTGGGTCACACTAACAAGTAATGGTTGAGGTATATGGGAACAAGATCATTTTGCACAAGACAAAGTAATAGCCACTATTTATGAAAACAGGTTTTGGTATAAACCATGTAACCATCCACACCTTGCACTGCAAATTGCCTGTGTGCTTTGAAAGCCAGCAGGAGACAGAACCACCCAGTTGAGATTGTTTAATAATCATTAATGAGCTGGTTTCAGTAACTCCCTTTCCTATCTCCAATTGCTATTGAAAATGAGGCATATTTTTATTTTTAAAGAAATTCTTTTGAAATGCCTTATTTAAATAAATCAAGCCACTTCAGCAGATATCTGTCAAAATTTCTGGATGACAGACAAGGTTTTCAGCAGAAGCTTAAAATGAACTCTTACAAATACTAAAAAGATAGAATACAACCACATGTTTTTCCCAAACTTAAAAAAAATAATCCCAGGATTCAATTACTGCTTATTGAGAAGCTCCTGCTTCTGAGTGACACATATTCCAAAGGCAGTTAAGAAATGCGCTGTGTTGTAATCAAATGATATTAAAGATTTTCTTCTAAAGTCTTGTCTTTTTCAAGCAGAATGTAAATAAGTGAAAACTAAAACTGGAAAGGTGACTGAGGAGCTTGGCTCAAAATCAAAACTTGTCTGAGGTGCTTGCAGCAGCCCATTTCCCCCCATGCTAACTATAAACGTGTGTTAATAAGATTTGAAAATAAATTGGAGAGGATTATTTTGATAAATAACATGAAAGGTCAAACATCACACTTAGATAAGAATTTGTTTCCCAAGTTACATGGGGCTGGGGGGGGGGGGGAGGGAGAAGGAGGAGAAAGAGGAAGAAAGAACACTAATTATGTACTATTTAGAAGACTACATCAACACTTGCTTAAAACACAGAATCAGTTAATTACAACTGCTTTGGCTAACTTAGTGTTACCTTTTTAATACTGAATTTAATCGACAACATTCCAAGTCCAAATTGCAAGGCTTGCATTACAGACACTGAACTTTGCAGACAGACACAACATACAGATTAAGACAGATAAGCAAGGAAGTTTCTAACTTGTTTTCTTCCCCAATACCTTTGCTGAGTGCTCAGAGAGCTAAGCCTGCCCAGCCAGCTGAGCTATTTAATTGCCTGAATGCTAATTCTGAGCAGAAAGTGCTTTGCAGAGTGGAATGCTACCCCCGGCAGCTCCCCCACGCAGCATCTCCCCCAGACATTGCTAAATCCTTCACTTCTGAAACAAAAATTAATCCTCTGCTATTTGTTCTAGATCATGTGCAGAGCCAGATGCCGGGGGAAATCACTTTCATTTAGATAACCACTCAGAACAGGAGAATATGCTGCTCGACAAGCGTATTTTTTCCAGCCTCCAATTCCACACATTCCTGCCGGGTACCCCCTCCCCTGGCTCAGGCAAGTCCAGCTCATGGAGGAGTTTTGGCTGAGCACAGAGAGTAAATTCAAGTGGCTGGCTAAACTTCGTTTCAGTCTGAAGAGACATATTAGTTACATGAAATACCACTGTGTTTGAACAGTCTGGATTTCTCTCGCACTGTAGGCAGCTTCAAAGCCTGCTGAAGTGGACAGAGCGAGAGCTGGACATCAAGGCAGAGAAAGCTCCTCTCGAGGCGTCTGGCAGCATTTTAGATAGGCTGCACGGTGATGTTGTTACATTTCTAAGTTAGTTTGACATGTCCATATCATCACTTGAAACTGCTGTACACTGATCAAAGTTACTGTCCTGCAGACTACTATAATAACTGAAAATAAGGTATGGAGACACTGAAAATATTTAGCCCTTCAAGACAGACGCACCATCCCTCTGCTTTAAACACAGGACATCTGCAGCGAGCACCAACTGAGATAACAGAACATCATTTTTAGTAGCTGTTTCAAATCAATTTATAAAGGAAACCTCACATTTACGCACAAGGCACACATGTGCCAAACAGAGATGCAAGCTAGCCCGCACCCATGGAAGCTGGGCAATCCCTGCACAGACACGCTGTCTTGGGACCTTCTGTGTATCTGTGCCCCTTGTGAACACCGACATGGGAATTACAACTTTCATTCCAGAGAGCCCAGCAGCCTCCATTTAATATGATCCTTAAAGATAAAATACTTTCTTTTCAACAGATGTAATATCTACCTGCATGCCTTTCAGTTTAAATACAATTTTCAGAAAGACACTTTAGAAACTAGTAAATTCAAAGAAAAGCCAAAGAACATCATCATCAATACCACAACATATAATTCTGCCATTGTTCTTCTATTGAACAGGCTATTCATGAACTATTTCAAGCTATAAAAAAGTTAAGAGATCAAGCTGATTCTTTATTCCTAAGCATTGAGAAACTATTGAGTTCTGGCCATTTTAGTGGAGTCTTTGAGCAAGGCAATGGAAGCACCTGCTTACCTTGAAGCTCTTTCAATGCCATATTACAGTAAGACTACTTTGCATGCTTAAGGTAGCCATCTGATTAAATATCTTAGTCATAGCTAAGAAGAACTGGGACTCAAACCTAGAATATGAGTTGGGCTGTACATTTTCATTTGGTTTGGTAGCTTTTCTTTTTTTAAACAAATGTAAGATGGTTGATGTCACTTGACAAGTCTAATGTTATCTGAGTTTTGTTTCACTCATGTTTGAGGGTATTAAAAAATACACACTATGGTACTTCATTTGTGTTATACTCTATATAAGCAGGTGCAACTCCACTGACAGCAAAACTCCACCTGCAGCTGTCACACCAAAATATATCCTTAGATTATATTATCTCTCTGCTGTATTTTGTCTCCTCTGCCACAACTGCAGTGACTGGGAACTTACTGAGAGATATAATAATGGTCCAAGGAAACAGTTAACTGAGAATCCTTCCTTTAGAGCATGCACAAATAAGCTATTTAAAATGCAAGAAGTAAAAGCACAGTGAGATTTTACGGACATGGGGAAACAAAGAACCTGCTCCTCACGAAAGAAAAAATAAATCTAAAAATAAGAATATTTGAAAACAAGGTCTTTCAGAATTCTGAATTCTTCCGATGCTGAAGTTTATTTTTGCTGCATTCCTCAGACTGCTTTAGGATTTGGTATTCTCCAACAGAGTGGGGTTTTCAGACTTACACCAATTTACATCTGAAGGCTTTGAAGCAGTGGACAGGTATTCTGAATGAGGTTGTAGATAATGCAGGTTTTAATATTGGCAGCCCTACTTAACAAAAGATTAAACACAATTAGAAAAAGTGTTAACCTACATGTTTAATCACACTTAGGTATCCACCTCTAGCTGGACACAAGGTATTTTAAACATTAATATCTCTTTAGAAATTAAGCCAGCTGGACTGCTAAGGAAAGAAAACTAAAATTATCTTTAATTACTACATGCTTGATAAGAGTAACTGCTAAGAAAGCACTTAAGCCATGCAGCTCAAAACAACAGCTTGGAAGAATGTCATATCTGGGAAGTACCACGGTCTGTAGAGGCAATGTTACTTAGTGACAGTTTTATGGAGTAATCCCTCTATTATTTGTGGAGCTAACAATGAACACAGCTTACCCAGCAGACATCTGCCATCTGCATTGCAAGCCCTTCAGGAAATAAAGTAATGCTGTACCACACTGAAACTATGTAGGATTTGGTGTTCCCTAACTAGCATGTTCTTTTTAGACATGGATTAAGTTCACCTGTTCCTTTGGCTGCAACTGAAAGAATTTTTCTTTGCTTTAAAGTTTCTTTTTTAAAAAAAAAAAACAGACTTAAAAAAACATTGGTTCAACAAATCCCATCTGGACTCATAATGCCTGCAATTGAGAATGATAGAAGTGCAAACTCAAGAGGGAATGATGTAGTGGAAATTCAGTATAACCTAGTATATTAGTACAGATAATTTATAGATCTTTAGAAGACGACAGAGAACAGCTAAATGTTGAGGGTTGTTTTAACCATATAAGAAAAAAAAAATTCCCAAAATCTGTACCTTGCATTAAAACAAAACTAAACTGGTTATAAAACTTTACATTTTTCATTTAAGGTAGGACAAAACTCAAATTTCATTTAGAAGTTATCTAAAGCCTTTAGCTGTAGTCAGCATTGCACCACCCAGCCAACTGAATCCGTCCAGGTTTTCTGTACCTTGCAAACCTGTCAGCTACAAAGCATCATGGTTCTGAGATGAACATGATGTCTGGAGTAACAAAAACATCTTTTCACGTCAAAAGTTCACCTAAAACAGTTGGATTCTAAAAGCAGTGCATTCTTGAAATAAGCAACATTTAACAATCCCAATGCTACCTATTAAGTCTCCTTCCAGACGAAATATTATAATGGCTTTGTCACCTCTTAAGACGCTAAAGTTTTTCAATATGGCAAATGGGTTACATGGTCTCAATCTGTAAACTCAGTTAAATCCTCTCCAGACTTCATTTGCTGTGCCAGCCAGTGCACAGCCACTCTTAAGGAGGGTTTTCTCCTCCTTCACATCACCAAAATTCCTTGTATCTTTATTTTTTCTCAGTGCTCCCAGGAGTAGCAGGTGGTGCCTGGTGTTTGATACGGGGTTTTATGGGAGACGTCTAGTTATCTACCACTGCAATGGTCTTTAGCAAGTCAAACAGCTTTTTAATGTTTTATGGTTGTTGATCTCCATTTTGGCTCTCAGCTAGACATTTTTCAAATTCTCTAGCTCTTACTCCTATGCGTTCATATGTGGTGCTTGGTTTCTCTCAATACCCTGATTCTTGCTTTTTCATTTCAGCTGTTAACCACTAGGTCTTCCCTGAAAAGCTTTCACTATGCAAAATACAGACGCCTACTAGAACAAGACTTCCCTGTCCTTTCCCCTTCTTTTTCAGGTATTTAAAGTACATTTTAAATATAAAAATGTCACCTTCAAGAAGATCCTCTAGTTCTTATTTCATCAGCACACAGGTTTACCTGAGGTATTAATGCAACTGCTTCACTTTGAGGATTGATACAATGTAGCTCCTATTTTTGAAAAATGCCATTACAGTTGGTTCATTTTCTGCACAGTCTATAAACACCCATTTCCTCAACTGATGTCGCCCTATTAACAGGCAGATTTTCAGCTAAGTACTTGTACCAGGCAGTAGTAGTTAGAAGACAATCAGGAAGCAGAAGAGGTTTGCAGAAGGGAAACTTCCCCTCCTCCATTTTGTACCAAGTGTTTCAAGAGCCAACTAGCCCTCCCATCCCTCTCCGCAGCCCAAGAGGTTGAGAAGCTGTCCCGTCCTGGACCTGAGACACCACGAGCTCATTTTCTGCGTCGCAGGCTGGCTCGGGAATTGCAGCTCCTGTGACAGGGAGTTTCCAGAAGTCACCGTGCCAGGACCACAGCTCATGCTACAGATGGACACTAGCAAATCAGTGGTGCCAAGCTGGCACACGAACTGACCCACCAGCGACAGCTGTGGGGTGAGGGAGCTGGGAAAGGCCTCAAAGGGTGGGAAAAATGGTATTCTTCAGAACTTCAGAAATAGATTTTGCTTTGCTTTCAAGCTAAAGTTACTCCTCTTAGCACGAACCGTGCAACAACAGCAGACCATTTACAGAAATCATATGCAGGGCTTCGACTAAAGAAATCAATTGCAGTGCTTTAACTACAAAGTCTTTTTAAAGACAGAATTCACAATAAATATAACTAAACTGTAGACAGAAACAACAACTAGGAATCCTGAAAATTCTCTTCCAGAAGTTTTGTATGACCTAAAATGTTATTAATAATTAAGCATATATACGTAGGGGAAATGGAAAAAATGTATTAAGAAAATCCAAAAAAGCTTCAAGTATGCTGAGTTTGGAAAGAGAAACAGCTACAAGCAGAAATTACTGGAACAAAACATACTACTACAAGAAAAAAACGTGTAGTTCTGGAAAGCAGGTATACACTTCAGCACAGTTTAAGAGCATGGAAAGCTATTTAAAAAAAAAAACCCAAACATTACAACTGCTACACTGTCATCACACTAAATCTTATTTACACAACTTACTGACTTTCCACTACCATATGAAAGACATTTAAGTTTTTGTAATTGCAAATATTCCGCTCCAAAATAGCTCTAATCCTGCCTACACAGAAGGGGGGGGGGGGGGGAACCAAAATATGTCTCTTTCTGGATGTAAAAGGAGTTACTTGCATTGAAAGTTCCACAGGTTTTTACTTCACCATGCTATGGGATTAACATTTAAATTATTACAGCTGTGAAGGGACACAAAAGCAATACTCTTTAGGATACAGCTCCAGCTATGCCTACTATCATCCTGACTATATTAGTGTTACATAAGAGGTTAAGAAATCTCTCTACCATCTGTTTAGAATAATTTTTTTTTTGGTTTTCTGTCCAAATTTAAAAGCTATATTTGAACATCTTTAAAGAATCTCTTACTAATAATAGCATTTTTTCTTCATATTTTAATAGAACCACTAACATAATTTTATAACTCCTGTATATTAACCAAGCAAACCACTTGGTGAGAACGCCAGGGCACAGCAGGCAGGTATACATCGCAGTCACACCTATTTGATAAACACAGAGCATTCTTTACATTTAGCTACAGAAAATACAGCAAAGCAGTTTTACGCTAGCAGTCCAACAATAATTTTCTTCGAAAGCTAAACATGTGAGAACTGATTTTTTTTCCGCTTCATTTCCCCAGCGTACGCTGGTTTTAAGCCTCCCATTTGCTGAGCCGCGCTCTGAAGGCCAAATGATAACCTCATATACCACTTCTATAATAGCGCATCTGTTGAGGTAGCTGGATCTCGAGTCGGGGGGAGGTGTGTTTTTCTTTCTCAACAGGCTCTTCAGCGCTAGCAGAGTCCTGTTCTAAGCTCTCCAGCATTTCTAATCCAGCTGTACTCTTTTACAAGCCCAGGAGGCTACTTGCATTACAAGCAGCGTTGCAGCGTAGATAAACTGAAGGTACACAATGGTCTTAGCTAAACCTACATCCTCGCGCTCTCCGAAAGCCCGAGTTGTTTGAGCTGTAACCTAAGATACACCACGGGACCGCGCGGGCAGATGTGAAGCAATCCCACATAACACGCTCCCCGACGCTTACCAGAGCCCAGCCAGAGAAGATTAGCAGTAAGGGGATCGCAGCCCTCTCTCGATCCAGGTATCGCCCCGCGGATGCCCGGGGAGAGCCGCGCCCGTTTCGCCGCTCGCCCCAACAGTGGCCCGGAGCGGGGAGCGCACAGCCGAGCCGAGCCGAGCCGAGCCCGCCCCTCCCCGCGGCAGGTCAGGGAGCTGGCACCGACCCGTCGGCTCCTCCCTGCTCCTGCGGGGGCCCCGGGGCCGCTCCCCGCCCTTGGTCCCAGCCCCCTTTGATCTGGTTTGGTTAAGGCGGACCTGGCGGGGAGAGCCGCGCTCTGGCGCTCGGCCTGCCCGCGCCCGCCGGGCTGCGGGACCTGCGGCGGCGGGCGCCCGCCTCCCCTTTTGGCTTCGACACACTCGCTGCTGTGGAAAGCACAAGCGGCACCACCTTGCCCCCGGCCTTTCTGAAAGGGAAAAGAGCTCAGGAAGGCGGGACACTGAAAACAGCACCGAGGGGCACGTGTTTTTCAAACTCGCTTCACCCTCATCGGCTCCTGGCAATGCCTTGTCCCCCAGCCCCAAGCTCTCACGTCATCCTTTGGTTGTCAGGCATTTCTTACAAAATACCTCTGTGTGGCTACAAATCTCTGACACTTCTTCAACAACAAAAAAATTGTCATGGAAAAACAGGGCTTTTCCCCCACCCGATTTTAAGATATTTGTACCTGAAATGCCTTTTTAGCTTCCTTCATATCTGAGCACTTGAGGACCTGGTAGTCCAAAAGTAAACATCTCCATATACTCCTCAGATATATTTTTTTTTTTAAAACAGACTTTATAAATGCAAATTGAATTATTACAGACTATTAATGCAGAAAGCTGAGAACTCCATGAGCGGAGAAGATAGCCTGGTCACTAACAAGTCAAAATGAAAAAACAGAGATTGCCAGATTCTGGGGATATTTAAACTCTCAACTAAAGGACCTCAAGAATAAAGCAGCAGGTCATGTATAGAAAGACCTCAGTATTCAGGTGGGGAACACTGTACTCACTCGATTCCCAGAGCTGTATTATGAAGAACTCTTTCAAATACTAAGGGAAATGCTACAAGCCAGTCCCAACCTGCTCTCCAAGGTTATGCTCAAACTAACTACTAAACCTCATGTGCTCACAAGCCTCCTGTTTGGGGAGGTCACTCCTGGTTTTTCATCAGCTCTGGGTATCTCGGATGCAAACCACAGAACGGGCATCCTCCTAGGGCAGATGTTATAAACCAGTCCCGCTGCCACTCCAGAGCAGATCACAGTCCACCTGGGACTGGCTTTTTAGCAGAGCTCTCTTTCCCCTCTGCTGATAAACAGGAGCTCTGATTTCAGAGTCAAGTTGAACTGGTTGTAGCAAAAGGAATTTCCCATCCACAAGCACCTTTACTCTTTGTAAAGAGGAAAAAAAAAAAAAAAAAAAAGTCTTACCAAAGGAAACACTGGGGCCCAACTTCCCTCAGTGTGACCTCAGAATTATGCATCCTAACTCTGGTCCAAGTTTTTATGCAAAGCAGCTCTTCTTGCTCACTGGATCTGGTCTTCAACAGGTGGTGAGAGCCTGTGCTGCTTCCCCACTTCTAAGGGGAAACTTTTTAAGTCAATGTTCCTTGCCTTTCTCACTTAGCTTCAACTGGAAAATTTCACTGACATCAGCTGCCCTTGTCTCTACCTCCCACACACATCAGCATCCTGTCTAGAACATCATTTTTCTAACATTAATGGATTGTCTAATAGAAAACTTGCTTTCCGTCCAATGTAGAGCCATTTGGTGCTAATGATCCAGGATGCTTCTTGTACAAGAAACTCAGATGTATTTATTGAAAAAAATAGTGATACTACAAAGCAGATAAACCACAATTCAAAATGGAAGTAGGACTACAATACGGTATTCACTTTCTGAATATCTGAAATGCATAATACATGCCCAGAAATGTCACAAGAATAATCTCAAAACTACTTTTCCAAAGTCACAAAACTGTAAATATTTTTGAAAAACCTGTCTACTAATAAAAGTATTTCTTAAATATGTAAATATTACTGTATATCAGCTCACTGCAGATACACTTGTATTTGCTAGCCACCTCAAAGATGTGACAAGAGGCACATAATTCCTCACTGCTTTGATATCTAGGAGGAAAAGTACTATAAACATCTGAAGGATTACAATGCGTTAAAACTCTTAGATTACATGTACTGCACAAAAGAGTGTCACTGTATCTTAGGACACCAACTTACTGCAGATACTTTGTTCTCATGGACAATAGTAAAATGCATGTATAATGTCTGTTCATAGGTTATGCTTAATAAAATGATTCCTGTGCAAACTGTATTTAAATACTGTAGCGTATATTTGAATTATAGGCTTGTGGTCAATTATTGCCTTTACAGTATCTGAAAAGCAAACTCAGCACTGTGAGTGCTGAGAAACCTTCCTCCCACGCTACGCTCTTACCCGCGCAGAGCCTTAATTGTCCAACATCCCCACGGCACACTCCTGGGTTTGACATCTCCATCATACAGCCTTTAACACCCCCTTCTGCACTATATTCAACTCTGAATGTTGCTACTTATCCCACTGTTCATCTCCAGCGGTATCAGACAAATGCTGACTTCATTTGTGATTAGGAAATAAAACTGAGCTCTGCAGCATATGGAGTGCACGTACAGGAAAACTGGGGGAAGGTAGAAAAGGATGGAAGAATTTAGATCGATTCAAGGCAGATCAGGGATGTCAAATCTGATCTGTGGAGGCCTTGAGAAGATAAATGAGTAACACTCTGCTCTATCCACCACCTGGAAATGCATATATGCAGAGAATCTGCAGGACATCTGCACTGCTAAGTCAGCCTTGGTTTAAGTCAATACAATCCTCGATCCATCAGGAAGTTCTACCTACTTATGGATCTGTCAATACATTTT
This sequence comes from Strix aluco, assembly GCF_031877795.1. Taxonomy (NCBI): domain Eukaryota; kingdom Metazoa; phylum Chordata; class Aves; order Strigiformes; family Strigidae; genus Strix; species Strix aluco. Next base: position 25,122,833 of record NC_133933.1, read on the forward strand.
ACAAGTGACAGAATTTCTATCATAAATAAAATGAACTTTCAGACCTTCACTATGCATTAAAGAGAGAATAAGCAGAACAAAATTTTACAGTTATGCCATCTTGAAGATTAATTATTATTTTTATAATTCACAGATTACTTAAAAATCTGTGATTTGAACTTCAAGCCCTTGAAGACAGACAGGCTTCTCTGGGCAAACAAAAGTACTTTGCATGTTCTGATCAAAGAAAAATCCTTTAAACTTAGAAAAACAGGCAAACCATCTCTTATCATAACATCATGATAAGCAGCTTCTTTTTACTGAGATTTTAAAATAACATTTTTTGTAGTATGCTTAACAAATAAAATCAAGTAGTAGTAAAAATACTAATACATTTCCCAGAATTCTATGTACAATCCTCAGGAAAAAAATAAATACTGTTATGATGATAACCATATTAGAGACTCAAATGAGTTACAGTTTGTGTAATACATAAGGAGATAAGCCTAAAAAATTGAAGCTTACATCTGTATTTACAAAGCATGGCCGACATACTGCATTGTAATGTATGAAGTCTGACTATTCTCTCTATTCAGACAAGATATAAAGAGTTGCAATTCTTGTCCATGATCCTTTCATAGCCTCTCCTGAAGCTAAACTGAAGACACCAGTCAATGCCATCAAGCACCAGCCACTTCTGCTACCAAGAGCTGCTACTGAGCTACCACCCTTCCAGCACCGTAAGTGCAGCTATTCTCTGTACCTTCGCTTGGCTGGATGCCTTAACATGCCTCTTAATATGATGTGAATCACAGATTCATCTTGTCACAGTGGTGTCTTTTGAAGAGAGGTAGATTCAGAAGGAGCTGAAGGACTTCAACAGTGTTGGATGTTAACAGGAGAGCTGGTGGCAGTTTTGAGTGCTCTGGGGACAAACTGATGCTGAAGGACTAAGCAAGTGCTCAGGGAAAAAGCACAGAGGCTTTTGAAATCCCTGAAGGGCAGAAGGCACCAGAGGTGCTGTAGAAAGTCTGCGGAATTGCTAATGAACTGGGGAGAATAAGGGAATATGGAATAGAAGTAATGAGCTAATTACACATTAAAATGACAGAATGAGTTCTGCACGTGGCACATGTACTCTGCAAGTATTTTATTATGGCTACATTGAATTTTTATTACAATTCCTATCCACCTACAGAATTTCCTGGCTGGTGCTTTTTTTCTTGGACACAACATTCTCTATTGCATCTTAGATGCTACAGCACAGTTCTTGCAGTAGGCAATTTACCAAATGCCATTTAAAACAAACAATGCAGTGGGAGAAATATGGTAGGGACCAACCATTTATTTACTACTATTCATACTGAAGTATATTTTTGCGCAGCATTTGAGGTAATACTGAGATAGCAGCAGCTACTTTAATTATTCAGAGGCACATAGTGGCATCTTCCAGATTCTTGTGGTACATGGGTCATGCCAAGAACACAGTATTGGGAAAGTTAATTGGACTGAGTCAGCTTGATCCATCAGACATTACTAGGTCTAGACTGCCACTGATTGTGTCACATCTGACAATTTTTCAGAGATATCCATGTGCCTACATGGTGCTACAAAGTGCTCTTAGGTCCACAAATACAAGGTGAAGAAACAACTGACTTATCCAAGACCAGCCACACAAACGTGAGTCATCTGCTCCTAGACCTAAACTGAGCCTGTTCATAAGGCATCACCCCCGAGCTGGAAACTCTCAAAACTGGCATTTGGGATCCTCTGAACAGACAGTGGATTTAATTCACAATTTGTGTTACCCATCCAGAGATGAAAGAACATATTGTAAAAGATTAAAAAAAAAAAAGCACCCAGCAATGAAAAACCTGTACTTAGATCTGTGGATCTATTTTTTTGAGATACAGTATGAAAAGGAAGTCAATGAAATACAAGGTATTGAATGTAAAAACTCACATCCTCTTATACTGGCATTCTTCTATACACTTTTTTTTCCCCGCCCTCATGGAGTGGAAGACACAAACCTTCATATAAATACAGGTCGTAACATAAGCAAAACTGATTCAGTATCATCATATACCTATGGCTGAAGCCTTAAGTACTGAGCCTTCCATTTTCGGACTGCTAGCTCCACGAGGATGAAATATTGTCTGATCTACAGATGATGTGAAGTAAATTGGCTGTCCTTCTCCAGACTTCATCACAAAATCTTTCATAATTGATATCCTCAAGAAAGGCTGAGAATTAAGTGAGTATAGAGGCTGAAAAAATCTTTAAGTCTCACAAAGCAGTCTTCTCCAGCACTAGTGACAGGGAAAATTTTAAAGACATGATTGCTGATCATGCTCTATTTGGGTTTTTTTTGGATAAACAAAGGACTTCTGGCTTGTAATTGGGAAATTTAAACTCTACACAGTACATTCAATAAAACAGATACCAATGCATTCTTTTAACATTCTGGAAATTGGACATTTAAGGTCACATCATCTTAAATAACACTGAAAGTCAGAGCACAGAAATAAATTTCTGGGGGCAAAGAGGGTCTTTCATTATCCATGAAGTGCCTAGAACAATGTGCTCTCAGTCCCTACTGTAATTAAAGACTCAGTTCAGTACGATACTGCAAACAAATACAGCAGGATTCTAAACTATTTCCTTTATTGATTTTTTTAAAAAGCTCTCAAAGTATGATAGTGACATTTTCCAGTCTTTCCCCACGCCCTGAAACAAGACACTCCAGCAGTATTTGTCTAAATTTTTTCATTGAGATCCTAAAGTTTTAAACCAGGTCATGTGAAGGTTGAGTTTTATGAAATATAAAACTGTCTTGTTTTATCTACTTACAGAACAGAAATACTAACATCAATTTGATGATTTTTTTTCAGTGAAGATCCAATAGAGATAAATCTTTTATTTTGCATGTTTCCAAATCACACGTACTCTGAATTGAAATGCGTATCCGAAGCTCCACAGTAACTCAAGTCCCACATCACACGTCTTGAAAAGCTATTAAGTCTTAAACATTCCCCACACTGGAAGCAATTATTTACATTACTAAAATAAAAAACAAAGTTGTGTATTCATCATGAAAAACAGAAAAAAATCCAGATTTAATACTCTGCAAAAATGCTTTAATATGGAAAGTCTGTAAGACAGTTTTATTAGCATCTCAAATAGTTTTCAGATACTAATATGAAAAAAACTTGTTAAAAGTACAAATAAACCTGGAAGCAGAATTGAAGGTCTATACCTTCTGACTTATCTGTAGCTCACAATGTTTTTAAGGAATTTTTAATAGCTTGTCTTCAGTTGTAACAGTTTTATTCTCTAAACAGAGTGCTCCAATAATAAGCTACATTAAAATGCAGCTGCATAAACATGTTTACACACAGTTACATTTTCTCATTCACATTCCTTTCTCACAGGTGTACCTTTTCCACTATGAACTAACTCCACTTAAGTGTATCTTATGTAAGTGCACACATGTATAATGTCACTTGTAAAATAGTCCAGACTGACCAGAGGGAAAAACTAACAGAATGCTTTATCGGAACATAAACAAGTGACATAAAAAGCAGTAATTCCATCACTCGTACACCACCAGTATTTAAATTACAACCACCATCCTGATGTTACAGTGAAAGCAACTATTGCAGTATAAGTTTTTTCCAAATGACAGAGAAATGCATTTTACCCGTATCGTTACAGTAACTATCATATTAAGATTAACTTGTCTATAATCAAAGAAATAAGGAAGAACTGCACTTCTCCCATCATTTGGAGGCATTCATATAGCAACAATCCAGATAAAAGTCACTTTTTCAGATTCATATTCTTAGTTCAGGAAACAGCAAAGTCTTTAAACCTAAGGGATTCTTTTAAAAGTAATTGATAACTTAGTGTTTTAAGATAGGGACCATTGTTTTGCACTTAATTTCAGGGAAACTAAAAAAGTAACATGAATATTTATTGCAACTGCGTAAGTATTGCCATATAATAGGTATGCAATATAAACGGTTACGTGCAAAATAAGCATTTATGTTGCAGATATCAGAAAATTATTAATTTTGTTGTTCATTTCATTCACTTTCACAACTAAGAAAGTAGCAGGTTCTTGCTATTCGTTTAAGAGGAAATTAGGTGACAAGTGTAGTTCTGAAACCTTTCTTCTACCTATTGCAAGTTCAACCTTCAACCTAGTGTGCTGTTCCCTTGGCTTAGTAAAAGTAACAGGAGAGAAAACCCCTATGAGCTTCTTAATTATTAATTTTTCTAAAGGATTTTCAAAGTTAACTGCCTAAACCTTCAAATAATGCATGAAAGAGCTCCCCCCCCTTTTGTGCACAACCCACATCACACCTTCACCTTTCCTCATTAGGAAAGTGAAATTAGGACCAAAGCTAATCTTTTTTTCCTTCAGGAAAAAAAAAAAAAAAATCTAAGTGTTTGGAGTAAACAAGCATTGCTCGAGCCTATAGAGGAGCTTTTATTTGATGTGAGCTTTACTGACACACTAACGAAGGCCTGACAGGCAAGGCAAGAGAAAACGCTATTTGAGCACAAACTCAATGTTTGCTCTCTAGCCTGCTTGCCTGCCAGAGGGTTACCCAAACACAACTCCGGCAATGGGAAGTCAATCTTTTCTGCCTGTCTCTTAGCAAACAGATGTGAGCCTGGGAATTTCTCATGCATTCAGATAAATCAAGAACCAGACCTTTCAGAGCATCAACCTCCGTAGCTTTAGAAGGAGATGCCAGAATTCTCTGGGACCCTCTGATTTCACACTGTTTACTCTAAACTACAGTTACTGCTTGTCAGACACAAGTCACATCATTTCCAAAGCTGTTCACTAAAGTAAGTTTCATATATGTCTGTTCTACCTGCTACTTTAAGTCAAAAATCTTGAGATCAGTCTAAACTATGAAACATTCTACTACATGCTTTTTTTTAAATGCTATCTCTATTCCTTTTATATTATGCCTAGGGATATTGAGGTGTATCTTCTCAAAAATATGATTTGGTGTTTTCTGCAGTGCACAGGTTCCCTGGAGCCACACAGTTTTGAGTTATATTCTTGTCAGTGCAAAACTGCAACTGTATACCTTCCTGATCAATTCTCAAATCAAAAAATCCTTTGGAAAAGCACAGGGTATATAGAAATTGCATTACAGCTGTATTACAAACCAAGATATATTATTTCTCTGCATGAGGTCCATTTAACAAACCAAATTTTTATATTGAAGATGTCCAGTGTTGACCAAATGTCTAAGATTACGTACTTGAAGGCTTTTTAAACCTGATGGTACCTCTTGAGATTTACATTCAATAAGTACAGTTGGATAGCTATTTAAAGATTGAATTCAAGATCAGACTTCAATTAGATTACTTCTACTACAGTCTGTGATATATGTAGCCAATTCAGACAATACTGTTTTTTCTGATACTACAGTTCACCCATTTTGTATGTACTATACTGTTTCTAGGTGGTTTGTCAGAATAGGATTTGGTTCTCTACTGGTCTCATGAATTGTAGTACCAGATTAACTCTCTTCACATACAAATTAAGGAACCTGAAGAGGATCAGGTGCTGAAACATATTTAGGATAGTTTCTTTCTGCACCCAGGAACTAAGGATCATGAAGCACTCCAGGACTCTGAAGCAGCAGGACTGATAGCAGTCTTCTGCACAGGAAACCAGGATATGGAAACTGAGAGGACAGTAGTCACTTTTGTCATTACAGAGTACAACTGTGGAGAGATTTTTTTTTTTATACCCTGGCAAAGAAGAGTGACTGAGTGTATGCCAGCAGTACCACAGCTGTACAAAGTCAGCACCAGTAAACCACCTCCATATCAGACAGAGACAAGCATACAGCAGCTGCCGAAGACTTCTGGCAGCCCTGTGGCAGCAGCAGCTGCACAGCCGTTCCGTGGGTAGGAGAAAAGTTTGGTCCCTTTGCAACTCCCTCCCTTTCAGCTCACTTAATTGGGCCGTGTACCTGTTCCAAGGCACGGGCACTGCTACTTTTAATAAAGCTAAGAAATCGGTTTACTACCAAGCCATCGAACCTTCATAGAAGTGTTCAGATATTAAAACCTGAATATTCTTTTTACAATTTTAAATCTTATTTAACAAAACAGCCTTGTTTAGTCTGCAGTATTTAACAGTCATCAGCCAGATACTATTTTAATATGAGCAATGCATGCACAAGATACTGACCTTCCCAGTAAAATTCACAGCCCAACCAGCTATTGAAAGCAAAAGAGCAGCCACAGAGATTGCTCCATTTGTCAGAAGATATTCATCTTTGCACATACCCTTTCCAAAACAACTTTTATATAAATCTTCCAGAAAAAAAAAAATCTTTGCCAAAGAGTTTGCTTTAGAGACAAAGATAAGGAAAAAAAAAAAATCTAACCAGGAAAGCATCCCAATCAATTTGGGATGACTTGTTCTTCACACTTGCATGACATATCCACTTCCCCCCGCAGTGAACAAAAAGGTATCACATGGATCTGGTCATAGTACTCAAAGCCAAATGCATACGAAGTTATTGCCAGGCATTAGAAAAGACTGTAATATCCACCAGCATTCTTCCCTCCTTTCCAGTACAACCAAGTGCAAGATGTCAGGGCAGGACCAGCAGTTGTGCCTGGCGAGTGGAAACAGGTGACCCTGAGCTCCTTGGTTACTGGCATATTATAAACCAGGGGTGAGAGCAAGCTGTGCATTTCAAGAAGGGGGCAGGGAAGAACGGAGAGAAAGGAACCTGGAATGCTGGCCCGAGGTCAGAGGACAAGGAATTTCACAGCTAGGCGATAATTTTAAGAGGCAAGTGCCTATCATGCAAACATGTGCTAAGACACTCACCCACATACTTCCTCCTCACAGATTAGTTTTAATCCCAATAAATTTTCTAAATTCAGCTCACCATATACCTGCACAAGCACATTTGCTGGCATAAGGATGGCAACCATAACAGGCAAGAATAACCATCAGGAGCGGGGAGATGTGCTTCTTTCAGTGACACTAATTATTTAGGTCCACTTAGAAGTATGTATGCATTTAATATCTATATTGTAGTATACACTGTAGAAGAAATAGCTTTAGAGTTGATACTCAGCACTAAACAGAAACTTTTTTAAAATTTTGCTTAAGAAAAAGCACAAAGGACAGAATATAACTAACAATTAGAACTGCAAATCAAATGGAAAAGTGTAAGCAAGATCCTTAACTTCTGGTTGTAAGTTTTCTATAAAGCAAGTTATTGCTGAACTAGTTTCGAATTCTCACAAAATAACAAAGAAGAAACAAAGGGCTGTGTTTGAAGTGCTTGCAAACTGAAATTCCATTCCCCGACATACAGGAATTTCTTTCATTAGGACAAGATGGAGAAGAATTCAGTGATTAGCATTCTAATTCAATACTAAAACCTAGTCGGGTACAATTGGTAAAGCCACTGAGGGGATTTTCCCAGGTTTCTTGCTTTTTTGTTGAATGACTGCACTTTTCCTTTCAGAGCTAAACAAGTCTACAGTTCAACAACGTCATTATCTTCTATGACTTTCTTCACAAGTGCTGCATTACCACCCTACTTACACAGCTACTGTAAACACTGAGCAGAAGCCTCCATACTCTTCAGATTACCAGTCAGAGCACGACTGAAATGGTCAGGCTTCTTGTGCACAGAACATGTCTAAGAGATACCAGCCATCATGAGCTAGTTTGCAAGGTCACAGGTAAACACGTGAACAACAGCAAACAAAGCTGTATTCCATTAAAACAGCATGAGTGAAACACACATGTCTGCCGTTAGATGGAGTTAATTCAAGAAAAACTGCTGCACATTACTGAATTCTGCATAGTACTTAGAAAAAGCATCGTGACTTCAAAAATAAAAGAACAGCCAGATCCTGTTAAATTTACACTCACCCCCTGTACATTTAAAGATGGAAAGAAATACTTCCCTCAGGGAAGTGGGGCCCATCTTATAATTTCTGGATTAAACCCATTACTATTAGCTACAGAATGAAATTATTAGCGACAGGTTCACTGAATTACCTCTTTACAGAGGTCACTAGAGCTTCCTAGAAACCTAAAACTGCCATTGTAAATTTAGCTAATGACAAGTGAGTTTTTTAAACCATCAAAACTAGAGGTAAACATAGTAAAGAACCTGTTTTAGTACCCTAATTTAGTCATGCACTGAAGTACAACACATTTGCATTTTCTTCACTTCGAAGTTATAAACTGAGAAATACACGAGTGCTGGCATGCACCACTATTACATCAACATTTTACATCCACAGATGTAGATGTAGAACTTCCATTGATTTTCAACATGCTCATTTCTCTTAAAACTATAACACAAATCACGAATAATTTCTCTGGCAAGTACACAAGCTGTAGCTTGATCAGCACATTTAAAATAAGATTAAACAGGGGCTTAAAATAGGATTAAACAGAAGCTTTCACCATGCAAAATTGTTATGAAATGAATCAATTTTGCATATATCAAGAATCTGGAAAAAAAAACATGAAGCCACACGTACAAAAATCTTACTTTCATTCTGTGTTTATTACTGCCATTTTAAAGCTTTGCTCAATTATTTACAAAGGAACTCAGACAGAAATTGTTCAATCCACCACTTTATAGGCTGTGCTTGGTTCTGTTTAAGCTTCCAAGACTGCTAATAAACTGTGTACTGTTTTATGTAAAATACATACACAGTCCCTGAAGTACAGCCTGTGTTTCCTCCCTCCCAGGTAAGCGACCTCGTAATTGGATTACAAAGTCCTATTTCTCTTGCTTGTGCTCTCCTTCATTCTGGTCCTGTAAATTTTGGATTCCTAGTTGTACAAAGGACCCTTGATACCAATCTAGTAAACAGCTGAGTAGTTAAGAGTCCTCTATTTGGTGAGAAACCTGTGCTTGAAATCCTTCAGATGGATTTCAGCATAAAATCCAAGTCTTACTTTTCTTGGAGTTACCATACAGTTGCCCAACAATTATATCAAAGTATTGCAAGACATCTGGAGACACTTCCTTTATGGCTGTTGCAGTGGAACTTGGACACCGGAACATTGGCAGAAACAGCACTGGGCACAGCCTCTGCTGTAGAACATACCAGTATGCCTTGGTGCTTGGACTGCAAAGGGACTGGAGTGCTACATTTGCTTAGATCAAGCTCTCCACTCCTCCCCCATGCAATGAGGGCCTTCATCCCTGTTAACACTCCTAAGTTCTGATCTACTTTGTCATATGTTACTTCAAGAATTTCTAGAAGTAATGACGTGCTGTCCTACTAAAAGCATTTTGAAATCCCTATTTTTAAACAAGGTAAACTAAACATCTTTAATTCTGCTGGTTCAAAAGGAACTGACTGGTAAAATGGTGCTATAGCTGAATTACTGGGGAAGAAATGGAACACCCCACAAAACAGTCATGGTAAACCTTACACTAAAATGAGTGTCACCTGTCACAACTGAGCCATGTTCACTAACATTAAACAGGAACCTACTAAAGTTCTCATAGTCCCATAAGCCTTAAACAGATTTAAAACACGCTCTACTATGATTTATTTTACCAGTAGAAAGCTATTGTGCAGACATACTGGAATAGCACTGACCCCGGTCACATGTTCCCCGGAACTATGACCAAAATTCAACAGTTGTCATATAGACCCCAAATCTGAAGTCGACTGATAACTTGTAATTAAGAGACTAAACTACCAGAGAGTGCAGATTTCATGATCTAAACTCAATTTACTATAAATTCAGTTTCTTTTGTGATTTCTTTTTCCTGCTTAAGGTTTTAAGGAGTTTAACAACTAATACATCTCATGCAGTAACTAGAAATACCAAGTAACAGACAATGATGCAAAAAGCTGGAAAAAGTGCTTGATTAATCAACTGTGAGATTCAATATCACCTTTTGTGCAGGGCACATCTGCTTCTGAGCAAGGCAGACAAAACAACCTCTGATGTGCCAGTTCCTGTCATTGGTGGTACAGAGTAAGACCATGTTGTTCAATTACCTCCTGGCACTGGGCTTAGCTCTTCAGATGTCTAGGTTGAACAAATGGCCTTACTGAAATAAGAATTTCTTTGAATTGTTCCACTTTTCAGAACTTGCAGAGGACTCAGTAAGATTAAGCCAAGAGGGAACAGCCACTTAAATACTGAAGTGTCATTCTGCAAATGAAGCTTCAAGATAACAGATATCCATAAGTAAGTATCCAAAAAATACTGAGAAATTCACAAGAAAACTCACACGTTTAAGTCCTAGAGTGGTCTAAATTACTCCCTCTCAAAATACTATTACACTGTATTTCATTAATATTCACTATTTCACTATAGTTCCGAAGTTCTGTGGGTTTAGCTCCCCTTGCAGCAACTGGCACCTAAATACGAAGAGCAACTTCTGCTAGCCTTCAAGACACTAGGTGATCTCAAATTCAAACTCTGTCAGGGGCTGCACTCAATTATCTACCATCTGGAAACCATAAAAATCAAAATTATATATGAAGGGTAACAAAAAAATACTATTAAAACATGATGGTGATGGTAAAGTTTGACAACTTTCCAATAGAACTAACTGGAAAACTGCCTTTTCTGATGACCCATACAACTTAGAGCAAACTGAGTGAGTGCAAAGAGCCCTGAGGCATCAGATAAGGCTACCCAGCAGGGTCTTCTACCTGTGGAGATGAATGCCCTGAAGATAAACTATTTCCTTCTACAAAGAAATGCAGAATTTTTTATTTTATCTTTTATATTGGATCAAAAAAAAAAAATCAAATTTCAAAACACTGGAATTCTTTGCAAAAGGACAGTTCCCTTTCTCCAGCCAACTCTATATGGTCTCTTCCTGAAAAACACAGCACTGTTCAAAATTAAGTTAAAGGATTATTTGGAATTGTCTTGCATAAACACAAGCCAAGTATCAGCTTAAGTTACTATAATGGTCTTTATATAGGCTCATAAGTCACACAGAAAATTTTGGCAGAAACAGACTTCAGTCTTTAGAACATACACATTTAGGTATTTGAACACAGTGCCAAAAATCTCCCAAAGATAAGTGAAATACACCAGAAAAACTGGTTTTAATATCTGAAGAGTTACTCAACCTGAACTGAATTTATCAAGATAAGGAATACATTTTTCTTGCTATTCTGAGGACAGACGAATCTTTCTGCTCAATATCTAACAGCTGTTGCAAACAACAGATGCTGGAAATTCTCTGAGATTCTACAAAATCTTTTATAAAGCAAAATACTTTGCAACCTAAACACCAGAGTTTCTATAATAAAATCAATTTCTATGCCATGGTCTTAATTTCAGATTACTTCATGTATTCATTCAACCTATAGCCTCTAAGCTTTACATTCAAGAAGTTCTCACACCAGCAGTAATCTTCCATAAAAAGACTTGTTCACTTAACAGTGCTAGTCTTTGCTCAGTGAAATATTTGTTCCTGTGACCTGTCAGAAAGTGACTGAACTCTGGGCTGACAGAAAAAGCAAAACACCTAAACAATAACTAAAAAGGCTACATTTCCAAAACTGAGACTTCTTGTCTGTGAAACTGGGTAGTTTATTCTACATAGAACAGTTCTGGTTTTTCCTTAATCCAAGAATTAAAATTGTCATTTACTAAAAAGCTTACTAAAATCGGAATTTACTAAAAAGCTTTTCTTCTTTCCACCCACAGTTTTAAGCCAAATGTGTCTCAGCACTGGATCCCAAACTTTAATTTCCTTCTACTTCTGCTATTGTTACACCAGCACTTCTAAATATTTACCCTTCCCAGATTCCTAAAATGGAAGGAGCCAGGGTTCTTTTGTAGTGCAGATGATTTGCACAGACCCCAAGTACTGGAGAAATTCTCACGCTTTCATGGGAGGGAACTGGATTTAGGGGACACTTTGTCCATGACAGGGTAAAGTAATCTTTTAATAAATTAAAATTGAAGGGTCTTTCTAACACAGAGGGATTATGTATACCTTCCTCATGTACAATGATAAACATTAAAGGTATTAATAAACATTCCTTAGAGAACTGAAGATTTACATTTTTCAAGAAGTGTAGATGTGATTAAATTGCATCTATGTCTGGAAACATTTAGCACTAAGCTGTTGAAAAGTCATTTTACTGTATATGCCACTTAAATTTATCTTCCAAAAAATTAAACTGTCATTATAGGTAAGGATTCAGTAAAAGTAAATGCTTAATCAAAAAACCTAAGGAAAGAAACAAAATGCAAGCATTAAACAACATGAAAAATGAAAATAAGTGCCAGTTTTATGGCTAGTGAATGTTTTGGAGTCTCTGCAGGGACAGCTTTGCCACTGCTACCAAAGGGGAAGCCGGTTTGGTCTTTGCTGGCATCACACATTCAGCAAAGTGATCTACAAGAGAAATGCTCCATATCGTGTTTATTTATTAAATCAAACTCATAGTCTAACAAGTTAAACTACAGCAAATCTAAAGGAGATGTAAACACGGAAGACACTATGGAGACAAAAGCAGTTTTCCTTTTCTTCTTTTTGTAAGCACACACCGAGTTAAATTCTCCTACTTAACACAAATCTGTTACTAAGGTATTTATTCCTCCTGGTGCAACAGAACAGACAGAGGGTAATTAAAACTTGCTAAAGCCACTGATCATGCCATGTTAGCTGAAGCTGCGAATAAAAGTATCAATATATTATAGTATTCTTTAAAGTTGTTGAATTATGCACTCTTAACTAGAAGGAAATCCTTCCAGAAAATCTTTTTCAGCACTGAGCCTCTTCTGTTTTCAAAGCAAACATTTATTTGCATGTATATTCCATCCAATAAAGTTGGATTTCCCCCCCTCATAGCTGCTGAAAACTTGGGGGATAAGAATCTAAATGAGATCATCATCCCCACATATTCCAGATTTCCTTAAGAATCTGTACAAGTGTATGTGGTAATTGACAGAGGAATATAATGAAACTTAAAACCAGTTTTCTGCACAGTGGGGAGCTACAGCTCCTCAATATCCAACTCAGAACACTACACAGGCAAATCAGAAAAGAGCAAAGAAAGCAGAGGCTCCCAAAATCTGCCTTTCAGTCTAAGGCAGCAAAGCAATTATGAACAAGTCATAACTTCTATAAACCAGAAAAAAAATGCTTCAAAGGTACGGTTGTCACTACTAAAGCCATTTCACACAGCTCTCTCAGTACCAATAACCATCTCTCCTTACGCTCCAGGTACAGCACCATTTCTCTTTCTTTCATACAAACGCTTGCTTCTTTCTCATCTCCTGCTTCTATTTTCCTGCTCCTCTGTTCCTGAATCTTCCTAATTACAAAATCTTCTGAATCAGCAGAACCAGAAACTCAGGAGATTAATTTCTAGAAGCAGCAGCCTAGATAAGAAAGGAGAAATCCCTGCATCTGTCCTGTAGGCAATCTTACTGCATAAACCTATCTACATAAACACTATTTATCATTGCAAGAAGTTTACATGTGCAGGACAGTTTTAACATATAACCAAGAGGTTTCCATGGGCATGCAGGTTCTACAGACTCCATTAACCAGTTTCACCTTTTAATCATTGCAGTGACCTGCACTGCATTTGCACCTTCCACAACACTGAAGTGTCAGGCACCATAAAGCTCACTGATGAGGCACGTCTCCAATTTTCCAGGTTAGGGTAAGATTATTTCAAAGCTATTTATCCTCTTAAGGGAAACAGTTGGAAAACAAAATCGAAAATTTTGTTCATGAGATTAGTGAGAAACTGTAATATTCAAAGTTGTCACTAAAATTATTTTGTTTTTACAGACTGACTTCAAGATTTCAGAAAACCCTTTCTAAATGATTCTTACTCAGCTTGTAAGTTAAAATAGTTATGTTTCACCAACTGCAGATCAAGCCAGTCAACTACTTTAAACTGTCAAAAGACCACTGAACAAACAGTAGCTATTTATCAAAGCTCCTATCTTTATAAAAGAAAATACTGAAAACCAGTGCTAGAACTTTAAACCCTTGAAAACAGAACTTTAAAAATAGCAGTGGATACTGACAAATTGTAGGCAGTTATTTTTCTTAAACTTTCTTTTTATACTTACAAAAGCTGCTTTAGAAGTCATAAGAAGAAGAGAAGTTTAAAAAAGAACAGATCTTTACCTCTACCATTTAAAGCTCATAGCTGAACAGCTAGAAGCCTGTCCTATACACTTACTGAAAGGATAAAAGCACATTACCCAACTCCATCTGCAACGGGATCTGTGATCCGTCGGGAGTACGAGAATTCAGAACTGATAATCATGAAACACTTTAAATGCTGTATCTCCTCTGATTATCTAAACCCTGCAAGTATCACGTACCTAGTTTTCAAAGCAGGAAAGCCAAGGTGTGTGGTACATCACTATAATGTGGAATGTGGAAATACTTCCAACATACTTTAACATGTTTCTAACAGTATTTAAGAAACTATTTTCTAAGATTGATCTTATATTCTTTTAACTAGAAAAAATGAGAAGCAAAAAGGAGAACAGCTCTAAATGCCATCAACAGACATACTATATGAGTGAGTGATATGTTTCCTATGGACTGAAATCAGAAACAAAGACACTGTTATCTTTCAGTCTCTGAAGAACTATGACAGATAAGTGAAAGATAACTAGTAGGAAAAAAATAATCAATATATGAACTCTCAATTTAACTAGTTCATGAGCAAGTTATAGAAGATAGCTTTTTCTTATCAAAACCATCTGGAGAAAAAAAAAAACATTTCCTAATAGCACTACTGGATTTTGTGATTTTTCTAAGCTGATAATGAAAATAATACTAACCAGCTATAATGAATATTATGACTTTTCAGGGTTATAACGTGACTTTGGTATTATTAGGCTTAACAGATACCGAACAATGGAAGAGATTTCCAAAGATAAGTTTAATCACAATAACATTATCAACTTGTTTGATGCATCAAGTAAACACAGCTGCTGGCTTCAAAACTATCAGAATTATCAGAAAATTTTAAAAAGCTGAAAAAAAATCTGAACTTTTCATAATCTCCTAACTGCAATAACCAAAGGTTAAATGCTACTGAAGACTTGATCAAATTTTTTAAAACTCTGTTTTAACAAATTATGTGCTTTCCCATTTATGTGGTTTAAAAGGGTACACTTTAACCAAACCTGACTTAAAAGCAGAGAGATAAGGCAGCTAGCCAAACTGGAAAACTATAAAAGTGTCAAAGTTAGGTGAATATGTGTCAAAGAAATATGTTGCTAACACTGAATAGCAAGGTAAGCATGCCTACCTTAAGCTAGAAAAGCAGTTTTAAAGAACAGCCAAGTTCAATTTTCATAGGAAGGAACAGTCTTAAAATGGGAAGTGTTTTTTATATAGAGAGTTAACAGTTCCATATCTATTATAAGTAACATCCAGACAACAGGCCACAGACACAAGCCTTTCAAAACAGTTAATGCCTGATATTCTCCGGAATCTTGCCCTCTCCAATGCAGACTGTATCATGCCAACTCTGGAGAGTGGAGGCAAAATGGAACAGAAGAAAAAGCACCTGGGAAGAGGCAGCCCAGTTCTAGGAAAGATGATGCCACTCTGAAAGGCGCTGCAAAAGAAGAAAAGCAACTTGAAATAGTTCTTTGTGTTACTCTTCAAGATAAGATTTTAGTGATACTGAAAATAATTCTCAAAGGGAAACTGAAGAAAAATTAAACTTCAAGCTACATGAAAAAAGAGAACGCGTTCACAAGATGCAAATACTTATTGCAATTTTCTTCCATCCATCACCACAAAACATGACACTGTCCATGTTCAGATTTCCTACAACCTAAGTTTTTATTGATGTTTTAATTGTCACTAACAGCTAGAAAAGAGGTCACTTTCTGGTCCTGGATTAGTTACCTTGAACACAAATGAGCTGACAACTGTAACAGCAGCCTTTCCAATACAGAAGAATTGAAATCATGAACTTCCCAGAGCCTGCACAAAGCAACCCTTTCCTTCCTTACCCAGCCAACAGTGTGACTCATGAGAAACAGCTGACTGCACGCAGAATGAAGTCTCCGCTGGAAACCAGGCTCATTTGATGTACTTCAGGCAAGTGAAAAACTTCATTATAACATTCCAAACAGGTTTCCAGGAACAGCAGCCCACTGAATTAGGGGCTAAAGGAAGAGGAGTTGTCAGTTGTAACTGAATCAGAAAGAAAAACAGGAACACATTTCCTGGGGTTTTTTAAATTACACTTCAAGAGCTATTGTTACTAATAGCTGCTCCAAGCTGTAAAAACTGCAACCTTGGAGGGCAAAAGTCAAAGAAACCCTACTGATTTTCCCCGGATTACTCACAGAATTAATAAGATCATTTGGGAGCCAGCCTTGAGGTTATCAGAAGTCTCTCGTCACATGCCCACAGTACACTTTTGCAGCATTTCTGTTTACAACTCTTTAATGAACTGCAGCACTGAAGCGGAAATCCTCTTGCCTGCTAGTAGGTCATGCTGGAATGCAATTTGGGTATCTACATATTTTGCATTTCCAATAGCAAAGTTAGGAAAAACTGAAGCAGATAAGTCTTTAGTGGTTTTTCAGTACATGGTTCTAAAACATGTTTATAAAAGTGTATTCACCACTGAAGAATAAAAATCAAAACTTACATACCAATATTATTACTGATAATATAAGCAAAATATCTTAATTATTCATGATATAATCCAACAGAATATTGCCTTAAAGTGCCATAGGAAGCGTTCCTTTTAAAAACACTTTTTAAAGCAATAGTTTCAGACAGGCAGAAACAATCCAAACAATGAGAGTTCCGTAGCTGAATTGTTCACTGCTATTTTGACACATGAAAAATCCTAAGTACCCACGAAACTGAATGGAGACTATGCTGCAAACATTCTTGTCAAGGAAGGAATCATAGGGTTTTAACTACAGGAGTTCCTTCACTACGCTATGTTTAGGCACTTAAGAGTGTTTTAGCCCAACCACTGCCACAGTTTGTGCACAAGTATCTCATATTCTGAGCATCTGGTTCAATGACATTCCCCACATTATTACCTATGCAGAACAAAACAGACACCAAGTTGGATATCACCTTTCAGCACCAAAAACATGGCTTGCCAGCCAGAAGCTCAGACATCCGCTGTGAATTTGTGATGGGAGGTCAGCAGGAGACAAACCAGAACTGGTATGCCAACTACAGGATAGCCTCTCAGTATGGCCACAAGAGTAAGTCAGAACCAGGTATACATCAGACAAATAAAAATGAAAATACACATGAGAAAGCAGGACCTCGACTTGCCCTAATCTGAAAGGCTCAGTCAAACACCCAGCATTGCTGGAAGTGTTGTGCATTTCAGAGTGTTACACATTTGAAAGTAAATCCTTTCTTTTGGTCTTTTGGACAGATGTTCTAAGAAGAAAACAAAGGGACTTGAAGATGGTGAATCAGCGTAGGAACCAGAGTGACATTACAGGAGAGCAGAGAGACTGAACATCATCATCAGGTTGGAACACAAGGATTTGACCAAGATAGGCTGGAAATAGTGATAAAAACCCCAAAACTTACTCCCCCTCCTTAAAGGGAAGAGCCAAAAAGAGGCAAAAATCCCCAACACAGCCTCTCACAGGTAAGAAGTTGACTTAACTTTGTTATCAATTTGAGAGAAACCACAATATTTTTGTAAGGATTTTTCTGGTTCGATCAGTACAATTGCTGGAGACTTAAGATTTCAGGCATTCACTGTCACAGCTTGGAAGAATGTTTTGCAATATTTGACTTCCCTTCCTACATCCCAGGAAATCCAAAATGGATTCCAAGCAAGCAGAAAAATTAAGCATCTTTAGCCAGTTATGTCTGTTTTACTTGAAAAGTTATAAGCAGAACAAATCCAGCACATCAAGAAACAGAGGTAGCACAGAGATAGATGCAAATACACATACACTTAGTTTCCAAAATGAAAGTCCGAATATGGAGCGAGGTTTTGTGTCTCAACTGCTGTACACAGAAGTTCACTGTCCTGAGAAGGGTTAAAAGAGTAAATGTATTTCAACATGCAAACCTGTGCATGGTTTTAGCACATTAGAAATAGCCTTGAAGCACTTCCTGAGACATACTAAGTCATGAATCTTATTGTATGACATGCAGTTTTAAGAAATCTCATGACACCGCTGATTCACTGTTTGCACTGTTTGTGTTGGCATGAACTTTTGCCCACTCTTGACTGATTTAGGCTTTTTGCACAAAAAAAGCTGAAAATGAGTTTTAGAAATTCCTTTTTATGGTTTAGGGCAACGGGGGGGGGGGGGGGGAGGAGGGAAAGAGAAGAGAAACAAAGCTTTTAATAAACTCTCAGAACAGAGAAACATGGGTGCATATAATTTTGATGTTAAGTTACCACTTATCTACACATTTTGTCACAAAAAAGTGTAAGAACAATGGGTACCTGTTGCTTTCCCTGTACTGCTACACCACCCAGCTAGGAGAGCTGCATGTCCTGCCTTGGAATCGGCCCCCTGATTTCAGTCCACTCCTAACAGCAGCTCTTGGCCCCATTCTTCTATTTGTCATGCATTCTGTCTATCATCAGTAACATGAACTGAATTTAACCATCTGAACAGGCTGGTGACAGCAGTTGGCCTGCCTGCAGAACATCGCTGCCTTCAGCAGCTACCTTCAGTCTTTGACAACTGTTCAGTACAGATGTTTTTATATCTTGATTGCTTCATAAGTTTGAGCAGCAACATGTCAGCTGGAACACTTAACTAATGGGACAGATGTACACAGGCTGGTGATATCAATGGCAGCAGGGATGAAGCAGACAAGTAGTTGGTTTTAAGTCATGTAGGTTACAAAAGAAAACCACTTTCCTGGAGAAGACACTTAAAGTGATAAGATGCAAGGATAACTTCCATTACCTGGAAATGACAGTCACATCAACTTCCTCATCTGTCAATCTTGAAAAACAGACAAAAAGTCTTAGGCTATGAAAAGCAGGTGTCTGTCCTGGAGCTACTGGGTCTGGCATCACAGAAGTGTAAGGTAGAAGCTGACATTTTCCTTTCCCAAAAGCCTTATGGCTGGTAGTATCTGAAGGCATCCATTAGCTTTCTTACAGGGCTTTTTTGAAGACTTGCATTTTTTTGAGTAGTAACTACCTGGGTGCCTAGAAATGGCATAACTTTTCACTGAAAGGAAGCGAGTTTAGGGTTGTAGTCATTCTTTCACATACTTTGTGGATTATTCACCCAAACCAGTCATATCAATGGAGTTTCAACAGAGAAGTCCCACACTCTTGCTATTTTTGAGCTACAAGCATAACTTCACCCTACTGTTACCCAGGGATTCCAACCACTACTAGCCCAACACCTGTATGGATTCTTAAAATTTCCCTGCAAACCCTTCTATCACACAGGTTAACACCATTTTTTCCCTTTGAGGCTGCTTCACCAGTAACCCTCTCTTTTAGTTTGTCTAATACAATTAAAATCTAACTTCTGTGTTTCCTGGATAATGACTTCTTGTCAGAAGTATGTTCAACTTGGGACTTTTAGACCAAGGTGCAATTTTTATGTAACAAGATTAGTAGGAATTATGATCACATTCCCATTCTCTCCAAAACGTAAGTGGTATGGATTTATTATTTCATCTATAGTATCTTCAAGCAAAAACCTTCAAGTCTCATAAAAAACAAAGTGAAAGAGGACAGCCATCTACCCTCTAAGTTTAGACATTACCAACAAAACAGCAATTATCAACAAGTAGTTATTTAAATATTTATAATTCGAGTATTAAAAATAAGTAAAATTTTAAATGGCTTAACCTGAAAACAAGGATTGAGAACTTTTAAGATACCAAAACACTAAATATACTGCATGCGGAATGGTTCAGAAAGTAACTGTACAGTTTAGAGATTAGGAGTAAGAAATTAAGTTCTCTAACATGCTAGTTGATAGCCAGCTTCAAGCACTATTCATTAAAAAAAAAGTTATCAAGACAACTTTTTCACTGCTCATGTAAATCAAATGGATGCCTTAATTTCAGACTGATGGTCTCAATGAGTCAAGAATGTCTAGGCACACAGAAGCCTGTTTCCATTGCAGTAAACCATCAATATGATTTTTTTTTAAAAATGGAAATCTCATTTCTTCACAGTAAAAAGCTTTTACTCAGTAGAAGCCTCTGAAGTGATGGGAAAGGAGCAGACTTGCCTTCAAGAATGGCCTGAAGTTATCAGCATACCTTGAAGATTACCACCAAGTCAGAAGACTCCCAAGCATATTCCAATCAAGGCCTCTACTACGCATTTTGTGCTGGGTGCAGAAATGTATATGAATTAGCAGTCCGAGGAACTGTGTCATGTTGATCTTGCCTACTACATGAATATAAAGTACCTTACTCAGTACCTAAAATGTAATCAAATCTGTATAATTTACTTAAAAGATAAATATTTGTGTGCAAGCTGATGGCAGATTTCTAATACTCTTAAAACCTGATTTATGCCAGGAATATGATCTCATGTTTGTATGTTCTTTACTTGAGGTGGAAAATTAACTAGTACAAACTATTTGTGCTCATTTGCCAAGATCACATCTCTGCAAAGGATACTTGAGAGAGAGAGCAGAACAAAGTTTCTCATCAGTATCAGAATATCATGCCACTTAACACTTTCTAAATTATTTTTTTCTATGAAATCCAATTTTTCTTAAAGTTTGGAAGAGAGTTAAAAAGCAGCAGTTGTACCTGGATTGAAAATAAACAGAGACTCTACCGATTAGACTTATGAGGGCAGGAAGGAATCTCAGTGTAAATTCTTAAGTGGAGCTCTGCTTGGAATTTCAACAAGGTAGTTAAGTATAGACCACTTCAAAGTGGGACGTGTCTATACTGATCGCTGGAACATACAGTATTGCAGAAGGGGAAAGTCAGTACTTCAAACAGCATTTGAATAAAATACGGATTTTAAAAAAAAGCTGTACGCTACAAGAACTATAACAACAACAGACTGACAGAGTATTTGAGCAGGTCTGCTTTGCATTTTTTCAGTTAACATTATTTATGCCCATATACAAATATTTCACTGCAAGCAAGCAGAACTTAACTATTGGCTCCAAATACCTTAATACAATTAGAATGAGTTTAAACATTAGTTATGCCATGGTTCCTAATGCTTCTGTGCAGACTGCAGGGTACTGCAAATCCAGTTTGTCTTCTCTCTAGCTGACCTTCAGTAGTACCACACCTGAGCTTGTCCTGTCCAAATTCAGAAATGTGCGTCTAATGTCTCTCCTCCAGCTCATGTCATTCATGATACTACTTTCGTTGATGTATGATGTGTGCCAACATCTCAGCTTCTTTCTTCTGTCTGCTCATTTTCTACTTTCAAACTCCAAGCTTTTGCAGACAATCAAGAGAAAACACTGCTCTGTGCCATACACATATTACATTGCCTGGATTGTCCGGAACACTGATTATTCCTAATAAACTCTTCCTTCATGCTCACTGACTCCCTCAAAAGATTTCCGAGTCAAAACTCCTCTCCACAAAAGCTAAGTTGTCAATATATTAATTTTATCCAGTTTGTCTGGTGCAGGAGTGGGACTTACACCATTTCTTCCCTTCAGTCTGCAAGCACAAGTGAAACAAGTGTTTAATCACAGTATCAGAGAAAAGAATTGGCTGCTGGGCTTCAAGTTAGCTCCTGTTTAGCAACATCAGCTAACACAAGCAGTAGGGCAACTGACCACTATTTTGGCAAAAAGGAGTTGCAGCTATTACACAAGATCCAGATTTTTTAGAAGGAAAAGGGGAAATTCATTTGTCTTTATCCTAAAATAGAATTCCTACTTTTCAGTTTGTTGTTTTCAAGGGTTTTTATAAACAAATCTGCAATTCTGAATTTATAATTACTATATCCCAATGCCCAAACAACTACATTTGCATTGAAAATACTTTTGGTGGACTGAGGTGCATGGACTCGGTGAATTGAAACCTTGTCTGAGGTAATGTCAGCCAGTTGTTAATAGGGTTCTAGGTGCACTGTCAGAACTGGGAGTACATGCCAAAAGCCCTAGCTCCTTCTCTGGAGACAATATTTCACTTGTAGGATGGAATACACATAAAGAAAAATAATATACCTGTCTTTTACAACAGAAAGTAGTTTTGATAGATGATCAAATAGGTCCTGTCTTCCAATTACCGCAACAAGATTCAGGGTGTTTTTTTGGTTTTGTTTGTTTGTTTTTAAAACACAAATATATGCACTCTTTTTCTGTCATATTTTGTTCAATGAGCTTCAGAAAAAAATATGCCATATTCTGCAGATCTGTAAACTGAGAACATATGCTAGCATTATGCATACCACAATAAAAAGAGCATGCCGCCTGTTCAGCTGAACATCTCTTCCTGCACATGTACACAGATGGAAACAGCTGTTGCCACTAAATATCTCATAGAGCTGAAACGCATTTGAGAAATTCTGCTCCATTCCCCAGGCAGGACACGCTCTTACGGACTGCAGCAAAGCTGGATGGGGTAGGAAGTAAATGCAAGTAGTGAGGTGGTTTATCGTTTCCCCTCGCCCCATAATAAACTATGAGAAGATCCTCACACAGCTATGAGAAATTAAGACCAATACAACTATTATTTTCTCCTGTAATTGTTAATCTAAGCAGCAACACTGTTAAATGCACACTTCCGCTTTACAGCACTGGCAAAATCTAGCACTACACCATTAAAATATGCAATCTGCCCATCAAGTCACTGTAAGAGTAGGCAAAAAAAGTAGTGTCTGCAACACTGGCTTATGCTGAAAAAAAACAAGGAGGTGGGAGGATGAGGTAATGCAAAGAGGGAAAGCAGTTTATCACTCCAGTCACTCTCCCCTCGTAGAGGGCTTTGAGCACTCAGGAACAGCAGAGGACTATATTCCTGCTCGTGACCTTTCTTTGAAAAAGTGCAGTACAAAGTCTCGAAAAGTAACAGAAAAGTCAGGGTGGAGGCAGAAATCTGGCATTCCAGGACTCCCACTCCCAGCTTAAAACTTCAAGGCAGACCAATTGATATTTCAGAGTTGACTGATTTGCTCTACTTTCCATGAACCAAGAATGTTGAAGAAATTTTAACTTAATCTCTGCTTAATGTCTCACATTAATCATGTTAAAATTTTGCTTCTGTCGTCAATGGCAGTAGTTGACCACTGAAAGTGAATATCCAATAAGAAAAATAAAACTAAGAATCTCCTTGCTCCAGAAAATGAGCCAGAAGTCCTTTTTCTTGAGGGTTTTTGAGGCAGGTTAGTTTGGTTTAGATGTTTTCAGAAAGGTGTGCATCTACAGTAAGAGAAATTACATGTAATCAGTACAGAAGTGACACACTTCTCTCCAACATTTACCAAGTTATAAGAAGCCATTAGCAATGGTATTGAAGCATACTTATTTATGGATTAGAAAAGGTATTACTGCTTTCTGTAGCTCATTAAGTCATTTCTCTTGTAGAAGAAACTAGCTACAGTATTATACACTGCTGTATATACAACTGTAGGTATTTACATTTCTGTGTGATTGAAATATAGGAATGATTGTGCTGAATCAATACACAAGAGAATGGGGATTTCTCAGTCTTCAAAAGTGACAAAATATCTGATTCTTCAGAGAAAAATATATAACTGCCACAAGATGGACAACTCAACGAGGAATGTTTTTCCTAGACGTTTTGAGCCATAAATTCATAACTATGAAAGTTTTTTTTACTCTTTGAGTAGTTTCACAAGATAAATTTTTAAGATAAGTCCATGATATATTTTTAAGATAAGTTTCAGATATGGCAGAGGCCCTATCACTGCAACACCAATTCTGCAACCATATAGCCAATTTTTCTGATCCCCAAACAAACTATGCCACTTATAATCCATCTCATACTTTCAAGAACTGCAATTTTTGCGTTGCTATACAGCAACTAAATTTGTAGAATGGTTAGTGCTGGACACTGTTTTCCCTATCATAGTATTACTTTGCAATTAAATGATTAAAACTGTCATGGCACACAAAAAGAACACACAGATGTGTACAGACAGTCAGCCTCTCTGGGCAACCTGTTCATCTTCAATCATCTACACAGTAAAACAAGGGGGTTTTCTTATGTTTAAATTGGATTTCTTGTATTTAAATTGGTGCCTGTTGCCTCTTGTCCTTTCACTGGGCTGGGATGCAAACAGCAAGAGAGCCACAAATGAAAACTGCTGCTCAGAAAGAGCTGCCAAGCACAGTAAGGGAAAAGATTTCTCTAATCTTTGGGTACTTTTGTACTGTTTTTCTTGGAAATGTAGAAGGTAAATATTTCTAGCCTTCTATTCAGTCACTGTCCCTTTAAAGATGTTAACTAAGTAATGTGAACATGGGAAGCAGGAAAGAACATACATGCAAGTTTTATTTGCAAGTTTTACTCCATGCTCTGTCACCTAAAAAAACCACACGTTTTCCATTTCTTTAGAGAAACCGTGCCAGTATCTTCACCCAGACAGCTGTATTTTTCCTTCCCGTCAAATGAAAAAAGGTTTAATTCTAAATTTCAAGTGTTCCTACAGTCAGCTCCAGACTTCACTCCATTACTTATCCAAGCAACGAAGCAAACAGAAGGAAAAAAACCCCGAATCAACAATTCCATGAACCACATGGAACGATCAGTGTTTAAATTAGGCATTGATGCAATCTTAAAGGCACATTCTCCCCCACGGCAGGATCTCATCCTCCACAGCTTCTACCCAACTTCCATCCCACCCAAGGACATTCATTAAGTTTTCACTTCTGCAGTAGGATGCACTTATGTGCGCACTATATTTTAAATCATTTAATTGTTCCTGCTTTGTAACAGTCATTACCTGATCAGATATGACAATCATTAAAACAAAAATAATGATAATTATTAAGAGATTCAGTAAAAAGAATCCTCATTTACTTAATTGCCTTTTAAATCTAATTCATTCAACTTTTCTGCTTACGGTTTTTTAGAAATACTAACAGCTCATTTGATCAGCTCTCTAAATAAGAGTCAATTACTGTACTGGTAAAAGGCATCTTTAGTGCAGCTGCCACCTGAGACCTCTTCATTGTTGTTCTCTTGATTCCTCAGGTCCTTCTCTCAAAGGGAAGTTCTTGTCAGTGTTGCAGCATCTTTCTCAAAGCCTGGGCTTTTCTTCTTTGCCAGCATCAAGAAACTGATTCCCAATCACAGAATTTCTGTCTAACCTCCATCCTAACTCTCCCTAGTAAAACAAAACTCTTGCCATTCTGACTATAGTACTTTGCCAGAAGGCAACAGGAAAAAAATCCATCTATATCAAAAGACACTGAAGTTACAGAAATTATTTACCTTGCAACAAAAAAGGGGTGCACCATACTAAAAACTACATGGAAAATAACTGCACAGAGAAGTTAGCCAGAATTGGGAATTTCTGTTCTCATTGTCTCGACCAGTTAAGAAGTCTCACACATTCATGAGACTTGCATGTTATATTCCCACTTTAAATTGTTTCCCCCTCAGCTGCCTGCATCTCATGCATTTGCATATAGCGCCTTAATTTTCTTCCCCATGTCCTATTAGCAAGATGTAGCTGGATGAAGGCACCAAGCATTTGGCACGTGGAAGTCACAAAGCAGGAGAAAGAGAGCAAAACCTTATTATAGCCAGATGTTGTTGCTCTTACTGGAGCTCCACGCTCAGAAGTCTCATTAGAAAGAATATTGTTCCCAGTTGCAGCCTAACAGTGGAGAGAAATAAAACAGAAGTAAAGCAAGTTGTCTGCTCATGACAAGAGAACATTCAATAAAAATCTAAATTTGGCACCTTGACATCTTTGAAATCAATCAGCCTTTAGAATTCATTACCACATGATGCTAAACATGGAATACAGCAAGATTTAATGCACTGCAAATTTTTATGGTTGACAAGAACATTTAGCTGCTCATACTATTAATGCCAATGGAAAAACTATTGGAAGATAGATAAAAACCTGATGTTTAACATGTTAAGCTTTTTGTGTGTCTGCCATAACAAGTAACTTCACCCTCTCTAAGGTAGTAAGATTCCTTACATAAGATTCCAGCCCCATCCCTGCCCCATCAGCCCTGGTGCTCTTCAGCCCCTGAACTGGGCTGCTTCTATTGGCAAAGATCATGGAAAACCATTCTCTCCCAGACCCCTTCATACTAGGTTATATTTTTCCTTGGTTGGCAAGCCAAGCTGACTCAAAGGTGGACCTGACGTGTGCCAGAGCAGGTGCAGAGACAAAGCTATCACAGTGGCTTAGCTGCAGTGTGCAACTTCACCCCCAGAGCAGGAAGCATTTAACTACCTGCTAAAACATTTGTCATAATAGTATCTTTGAAAATGACATTTTGAAAGTGCAAGTCTCTCTTCATTTATTCTAAAGGAAGCCTGGACGACTAGCACTGACTAGGTCCTTAACCATTTAAACAGCTAAATTTATCCATGATGAGCTCTCTCGAACTATTAAGCTGAGGCTGCCCCTGCAAACAGATTCTCCCAACTACTTGTCACAACACTTTCCTTGAAACTTCTGGCCGTAGCTGACATCAGAGGTGACACAGTAAGCAGTCAAATTATAAGTCAAATTCAACACTGCCATTTCTATATTCTTTAAATGCCTGCCTCTGTCAAGGACAGATCTTATTTCCTGTTGCTACTTCTCCTCAAACATCCCATATACTTTCTTCATTCTTCCTAAACTCGCTTTTTCTCCAGCTTTTTAATGGTGCACACTCTCCCTTCCGGATTATTCTGTTCCTCTATGTTTACAAGAGGATCGTTCCTCCTATACATACCCAGCATTCTGACAGCCCTTGTTCAGACAAGGACTGAACTTTCAGCCTGCTCACTACTATTAATGCTCAGTCCTCTGCCATCTCTATCTCATATCTACTCAAACTACTGGAATACTAAAAGTAGTGAATCAACTGATACACCAAAGGGGTACTGGACAGCTCTCCCCTTATTAATGCCTTTTAACTCTCTGGGCTAGATATGATATTTCTTTTCATGTTAGTACCAGCACCATGTTAATATTTACTTACATTATCAAGATTATAGTGCCACCAAAGAGTACTAAGTCTCAACTACATATTCTCAAGAAATTAAATTCTAAAATTAATCTTACAAAAATAATAATTTTTTAAAAAACCTCTAATGACTATTAGAATGAGGGAAGATATAAAAACAATGAAATCTGGCTGAAGCAGTTTCAAAGCACAGTATCAATTATATATAAGTTAACTACATTTTGTGATCATGAAATGCTGGAATCTTCCTTACACTGAATTATGACAAACTATGCAGTCCTTCACTATTCAAATTTTTCTCATGTGTTGAACAATACACAACTAGTATTTCCAAAGATCTTCAGCTCACACAAAGTGTCTTCAGTTTAACCATAGGAGATAGGAAAAATCTTTATGTCTACTATGATCTTGTGGTCAGATAACTGTTACATGGCCTAGCAAAAAACCTAAATAAATGTGAATATAGGATTGGATTTCTAACTTGTAGCTAAAGGTACCAACGTAAACACGCATTTGCATCTATTCCATTATTTCCATTTGCAGAAAATTAAGGTGTAAGTACACAGTGTTTTCAGCACCTGCACACACGTAAGAAACGGGCCATTCCTTTAATTCAGCCTCAGAATTGCAGTCATTCCCTATAAGCTTTGGTAGGCAGGACAATTCAGCTAGAACATCCCAGTAGTGAAACCACAAACATCCCGGAGACAGAATATGGGAGAAAAAGGCATACTCAGGCATATTTCAGACTCCTCCCAGAGGAGCAGCAACTTCACATTACTCCATATTTGTAAAAACCTTTAATTCAGGCATTCAAATAAACTTCTATAACAAGCACTGAACACAGTCTTTTAAAAAGACAGAGGACCACTTTGAGTAAAATTTGTGTTGGAAAATGCTATATTTCTGTTTAAAACTTACTAAAGGAAATTACAGAATTCTTAGAAAGCCAGAGGAAAAAGTATATATATTGTACATGAAATACTCTAAATTGAAATAACAGAACAGACACACAACATAATAGTTGCAAAAGATACAATAAGAATTTACTTAAATTCAGCTTGGCTATACACATTCTACATAAGAACATTATTCCTAAAAGGTGACTATATAAAATCAAGTATAAACACATCAAATGCAAAATTGGGATGAAACTCTCAGAAGCTATCCAGACTTTCAGCCACTCTTCGTCACTGCTTCTTGCTTATGACAGATGGATTTCTGTAGGAACACTTTGTTTTCATCAATTACAGCTAAATCACTTCACTAAGGTTATACTGTGTGGACAAACCCATTAAAATCCACACCTGTTCAGACAGACAATTCCATCTGAGCAGTAATTTTTTTTTTTTTTTGCTAGAAGTGTTAGTTCATCCTAGCTCAAATCACTATCAATTTCTAATAGCCCAAATGAAGTATTCTGGTCTTTTTCTAACTGCCACTTAACCCAAATCTCCTATAAGAAAAAAATAAAAATACAAACACCAAAATCTAAAATTACTCTGATAAACACCACTATTGGCACTCTGTGTGCCCAGGCCAAGCAGCAACTACAAAATTTCTGTTTGGACATGATGAAGCCCTGGATATCCAGTCCCTGGCTCTCTGACTGACCCCTGATCACCCAGAATGTTTGAACAACTTCAGCAGTTTTTCCATGAAACACTACTGTGACTATAGCATGATACAGAATAAGTGATCCTCCTCTTACAGCACTTTAACAGTCTCCAGCTTCTCCCATGAATGTAGACCTAACAATTAAAATTTCATAGAATCACAGAATGGTTTGGGTTGGAAGAGACCTTAAAGATCATCTAGTTCCAACCCCCTGCCATGGGCAGGGACACCTTCCACTAGACCAGGCTGCTCAAAGCCCTGTCCAACCTGGCCTTGAACACTGCCAAGGAGGGGGCAGGCACCACTGCTCTGGGCAACCTGTGCCAGTCTCACCACCCTTATAGTGAAGAATTTCTTCCCTGTATCTAATCTAAATCTACCCTCCTTCAGTTTAAAACCGTTACCCCTTGTCCTATCACTACACCCCCTGATAAAGTGTCCCTCCCCATCTTTCCTGTAGCCCCTGTTAAGTACTGGAAGGCCGCTATAAGGTCTCCCTGGAGCCTTCTCTTCTCCAGGCTGAACAACCCCAACTCTCTCAGCCTGTCCCCATAAGGGAGGTTCTCCAGCCCCCAAGTCATCTTTGTGGCCTCCTCTGGAATCACTCCAACAGGTCCATATTCTTCTTATGTTGGGGGCCCCAGAGCTGGATGCAGAACTCCAGATGGGGTCTCACAAGAGCAGAGTAGAAGGGGAGAATCCCCTCCCTTGACCTGCTGGCCAAACTTCTCTTGATACAGCCCAGGATACTGCTGGCCTTCTGGGCTGCGAGTGCACATTGCTGGCTCATAGTCAGTCTTCCACCCACTGCTACTCCCAAGTCCTTCTCCACAGGGCTGCTCTCAATTCACTAATCACCCAGCCTATATTTGTGCTTGGGATTGCCCTGACCCATGTGCAGGGCCTTGCACTTGGCCTTGTTGAACTTTATGAGGTTTGCACAGGCCCACCTCTCAAGCCTGTCCAGGTCCCTCTGGATGGCCTGCCCTCCCTGCACACAGCTTGGTGTCATCAGTGAACTTTCTGAGGGTGCACTCAGTCCCACTGTCCACATCACTAACCAAGATGTTAAACAGTACCGGTCCTAACACCAACCCCTGAGGAACACCACTCAAAGGCCAAATCCACACGCTAATTTTTATCAGATTTCACTGTCATCCTCTCCCAAGAGCAACTCAAGTATTTTCCCCAAAAGTATTTTTAAAATTAGATCTTGTAAGCAACATATAAGTTCCTTCTCTTAGAAGCACAATCCCATTTTCTGCAAGTTTAAGATACTAAAAACCCATCTAAAAAGCACACCGATTCCTTGGACAGTTAATTATTAATAGGTATTAAAGCTCAAAACTTTATCTGTTCTCAAATAACTGAAACAGCTCTCCAATAAAGCAGCAAACTGTAGTACAGCATGAATACTGTCACTGTCTCCTTTTAGCAGATAATTTCATTTCACCAGTGCAAATTTTACCATAACTACCTTCCACTGCTTCTCCCCTCTCAAAGTTTTCCTGTTTCATAACACTCTGGAAACCCAACATCTTGCTTTGAAACAGCTTCGAAGAACTGGCCTATGGCCAACTTGCAACTGATACTACAGTTTAAATACCTTCCCAGCAAAGTTGCACAAACTTCAAAATACTCTGGGATCAGTCATTAAAATGTTTTTGTTTCAGTTACAACACTAATGAAAACCAAATGTTTAAATTTATTTTAGCTAGCTTAATGGTCTAGGGACTTTGTTTAAGAGAAAGGTCTGAATCGAACCTCATTTACCCAACTGAATAGACTGGCAGTAGAACACTGTACAGAGATACAGATAATACTTTAAAAAGATTTAATTATAAGAGCCACAGATTTAATTAAGGAGGCCCAATTAATTGCCTCAATTTGATGATTCTTCTCTAAAGTCTTCAATTACAGCACACCCAAAACTATGCACTTTTAGCTGCAGGTTTACAAGGTTCAATTTGCAAACAGGTTTAAGACCCACACCTAATGCTATGCTACAGGATAAGCTATTGCAAACTGGATGTTTTTACTACCCAAATAAGGTACACAATAACAGATTCTGCCTGAAGTTTAAGCCTTCCGAAGTGTCTGCTTGTGAAAGATTTCACTGTCTTATGCAAGTGTCTCTCTCAGTTAATACACATGCCACATTCAGTGAACACAGGAATATTCTGGGTGGGAATCGTAGAATACTAAATGAAATGCTTCATACAAAGCTGTCTTTCAGCTAAGAGTCATGACATTCTGCTGCTGGTTAATCCATACCCTCTACAATTAAGCCAGCGAATTCTAAGATGGTTTTGTACAGGCTTAGTAATCTATAATGAATTGATGTTTGAGCATCGTTTTACCCCTAAATTCATTTTAGAACATTTTGTACATACTTCACAGCAAAGAAAATCAAAGTTCTGCTGAAACAAAATGAACATAGGCTGACACAAATATCTACATTTTCAATTACAACACTGTTGACCATTGTCTGTATCTCAAGATATTTAAAGCATGCACCACCTGTTTCCAACTAGCATTCAAACTGTTCAACCACACGATTAATGACAGCTGCTAAAAAGTCTAAAATATCAGGGAAAAGAAATAAAAGTTTAACAACAGCTATGTAGGATTAAGGCAAGCCAGAGTCTTTTGCTAAATATGAGTCATTATAATACATATATAACACATATATTTGCACTGCACAGCATTCTCTTCAAGACCATTATAACTCAAAAGTTAACAGTTTCTATCTGCTAGAATGCCAGTGCCTGTGTGTAACAACTGTTCCTAGGACAGGGGAGTGAGCAAGCCATATGTGCACTTCCAGAGTTGTACATACTTAAGAAATCCCTAGCAGGGACTTCCCAGTACTCATCCCTAATGTATATCCATGCCATTTAGCCAGGAACATACAAAACAGAGCAAATAACCTGCTTCAGAGGTGATAGCAAGCGCACAAATGTCAACCCAGAAAGAAACGTTAAGAGTTGTTTAAAGTGAGTTGTTTAAAGTGAGTTGTTTAAAAATCAATGATTTATTCTCTTAAATATGTAAAAACTGGTATACAGCAAGAAATTAAAGGTTATAGATCACTGACCACCCAGGAAGCAGGCTTTATAACATCAGTTCTAAACACTCTGCCACTTTATGGAGCAAGAGATCCCCTCAGCTTAACTGCAAGCTTCCGAGTCTGCTCAAAACCAAGAGAAGCATGCCAGAGATGGGAAGGGGGACAAGTAACCATTGGGAAGTACAAGCGCATTGCCAGGGTGGGCAGAGATGCAGTTAGAAAAGCAACAGCTCAGCTCGAATTGAAACTGGCCAGAGTTGTCAAAAACTATGAGAAAGGGTTCTTCAGGTATGTAAACATGCAGAAACAGAAAGAAAATATTGTCCCACTGTTAAACAGGAGAGGTGAGTTAGTCACCAACAACGCTGAAAAGGCAGAGGTTCTCAACACTTTCTTCACCTCTGTGCTTACCAGCACTGTTGGGCCCCAGCCCTTGGGAACAAAAATCCAGGTTGATGCAAACACAAACCCACCATCACTGAAGGAGGAATTGGTATGCGAACTATTACAGGAGCGTGACCCCTACAAATCGATGGACCCTGACATTATCCACCCGAGGGTGGTAAGAGAACTGGCTGATGTCACTGCAATGCACATCTCCATGAATCAGACTTGAGAAGTCATGGAGATCAGGGGACATCCCAGAAGACTGGAGGAAGGCTAACGTAACCCCCACCTACAAGAAATTCTTGAAGTGACAGGAAATTATAGGCCCATCAGTCTTACTTCAGTCACTGGGAAAGTTATGGAACGAATCCTCCTGGGGGCTATCACAAGCCAAATAAAGCACGTGATTGGAAAAAGCCAGCACAGATTCACCAAGAGCAGGTTATGCTTGACAAACCTGATCGCCTTCTACAACAAAATAACCTGCTCAGTTGATGTGGGGCAAGCAGTGGACATCGTCTACCTGGATTTCTCCAAGGCTTCTGATACGGTTCCCCACAGCCTACTCCTAGAGAAACTGATATGATATGGTCTAGACAAATGGTCTGTGTGGTGGGTGGGGAACTGGCTGACAGGCCACACCCAGAGGGTGGTGGTAAATAGCTCCTTTCCAAACTGGCAACCTGTCACAAGTGGGGTCCCCCAGGGATCGATATTGGGCCCAATGCTATTTAATATCTTCATAAGTGATCTGGATGATGGGATCAAGTACACCCTGTTGAAGTTTGCTGATGCTACCAAACTGAGTGGGGAAGTGGACACTTCAGAAGGGAGAGCCACCCTGCAGAAGACCTGGATAGGCTGGAAGAGTGGGCTAACAAGAACCTTATGAAGTTCAACGAGGACAAGTGTAAGGTCTTGCACGTGGGAAAACATAACCCAGGAATGCAGCACAGGCTGGGATCTACCTGGCTGGGGAGCAGCTCTGTGGAAAGAGACCTGGGGGTCGTGGTGGACAACAAGCTCAGTATGAGTGATCAGTGTGCTGCAGCAGCAATGAAAGCCAACAGGATGCTGGACTGCAACAAGGGCATCACCAGCAGAGACAAAGTCATTATTCCACTCCACTCAGCGCTTGTCAGGTCACACCTGGAATACTGTGTTCAGTTTTGGTCCCAGCTACACAAAAAAGATGAGGACAGGCTGGAGAAGGTCCAGAGAAGGGTCACAAAGATGATCAAAGGGCTGAGAAGCCTGCCATGTGAGAAAAGGCTGAGGTTTGTTCAGCCTTGAGAAGAGAAGGCTTAAGGGAGACCTTATCACCATGTTCCAGTATATTAAAGGGTGGCTACAAAGAAGATGGAGGCTCACTTTTTACAAGGAGCCACATGAAAAAGATGAGGTGTAATGGGTACAAGTTACTCCTGGAGAGATTCTGATTGAACACAACAGGAAAATTCTTCACAATGAGAACAATCAGCCACTGGAATAATCTCCCCAGCAAAGTGGTGGATTCCTCAACATTGGACATTTTTAAGATTCAGCTGGATAGGGTGATGGGTCATCTTATCTAGACCATGCTTTTGCCAAGAAAGGTTAGACCAGACAATCCCTGAGGTCCCTTCCACCCTGGTATTCTATGATATATTTGAAAGTGCAAAGTTTACTTATGAACACTGACATTCTTGCGATGCTTTCCAAAGTACATAGTAGAACTCTCCCTGTGTAAAAATCCTTCTTTGTAGTGTATCAAGACACTGAAAAGAGTAACTTTTTATATCCCTATTTCAGAGTTTCACAAAAATATCACATACTTACAGTAATTCCATTAATTTTGCTATTTAAGAGGTTCCTTGCACAGAAATTAGAAGATAGAATTTAGTAATAAATAACTGATAAATGTTTTTTCTGTTAATCCCAAAAGGAGAAGAAAGGACTAATACAAGAGAAAGGGATATTTAGACTACTATACTTAGGTTTCACAAAAAAACCCAACCCAACATAAAAGGCATCCAATGCCTTAGGTCTCTGCTTTGGTCACAACTCTGAGGTTTACAGATGATGGATATCACATCAAGAGCACCAGAAGCAAAGAATTCTTTTTCAGAGTTTCAGCTAAACTATCTCTAAAAGCAACAGCCAACATGATTAAATAGTTCAGCGATTTAAATGTGAGTGAAAAAGTATGGTAAGAATAATTCTGTATTCCTCTTTCTTTTATAAATCCACACACCTGCTCTTCACCACTTTAAGAGAGAATCAAGACACAACATTTATCCACATAAGAGAAATAACTATGTAAGAGAGAAATGGCTGAGCAATATGAATTCAACCACACCCTTAAAGAAACTAACTATAAAAATACCATTTCTCAGTATGATTTTTCTCAAAACCTGGCAGCCTTACAGAACAGTCACATACATAGCTCTAGCCAGCAAAGAGGTCCTCTTTTGAAATTAGAGACACACAAGAATGCCTTCATTTATTAAACTGAGCATTCCTACCTATCTTAATTTCTCTCAGGCATTCAGCACAGAACATTAATAAAAAGCATGTGGATCAAACAAGCAATACCCCCAGAGATCAAGAATAACAAATTTCTGCAACAACACAGTTGGAGAGAAGTTCCCACTACCAAGTACTGTTTGCACACAGCAACACAGAAGTGCAAATCATGAGCTCTCAGGAGACTCCCGCATCCCATGGGGAACTTTTAAGTTTTAAACCTAACCTATGGTTTGGGACAAACTTCTCAAAAGTGAATCTACTAAACAGTAATACACATTCATTCCTCTCTCAAAGGAAAATAATCACATCAAAAGCAGATTATGGAGAAACAACAATACTGAAGAATTAAGTCTCAAATTCAGAATATTAAGACTGATTTTTATGGCTCATAGAGCAAGCCTAAATTTATTGCATGAGATAGAGAATCTTTTATGTGAACATGCTGTGAAGAAAAAAACAGATAAATATTAAGTCTTCCCCAGTGAAGCAGAACCTAACACTTTCCATAGATTGAGCATTCTCACTTTAATGCCTCATCCACTTGGCTATTTAGTTCAAAATGTACCTCATATCACATGAGCTATTCCAGAACAGCAATAGAGAGGCAAGTACAGCTTAAGAACAAGGTGGCTGCTCAGCTTCCTTCATATCAACACACTCACAGGAGCAGTCATCCCTTTCAGAATAAGAGAACAGCATTCTGGGTTAG
Source organism: Strix aluco (assembly GCF_031877795.1). NCBI lineage: Eukaryota > Metazoa > Chordata > Aves > Strigiformes > Strigidae > Strix > Strix aluco. The sequence continues at coordinate 25,158,197 of NC_133933.1, forward strand.
TATCTCTTCCCCCTCCCTGCTGACATTCTCCATCTGAGGCATTTTCTCACCATGCATTAAGGGTTAATCTGAAAACACTGAACAGAGATTGCTTTGTGAATATTTAGGATCTTGATGGCTGGTAGCGTCAGCTTTGGAAGCTAACTGTTGGGTCAGCCCAAGAGGATTGATGGAAAATGAGGTAATCCAGCAGATGTATAGTGCTTTGGGTTTCCTTCCCCTGTCACTAGCCCAAGTAGCTTTTCTGCCTACAGCACAATTTCCAAGTATGGAAAATAGACATATGGGATGATTAGAAAAAAATACAAGGTGACTTTTACCTAGAAATCTACTTGGAAAGTAGGCTTGAACTGCCATAAAAGCAGACTAACGCAAGAGTGTTTGGTCACTGGCGATTACCAGAGCTTGGGATTGTTAAGACAACACCTAATATAATGAAATAAGCACAGACTGCAAAAGGCATTCATCCCCAAGCACTGCCATTTTATAACATCCTGCTGAATTTGCAAATTTATGGTATATGGTCTATATTAGAGCCAGCAAGGAGCCATACTGTATCAGGTCTCAAAACCCAAAGCTAGAAATCTGTGGTTTTCAGCAATTCCAGTGGGACAATTCTCAACTTCATTTAATTTTAGACATGATACTAGAGTCATCAAATCCATGCCCACTTTCCTCCCAAAGAAACTGAACTTGTGTCAAAGAAAATTAGACTACAGCTTGCCTTGCTGTTCTGCAAGATAAAGGTTCCCTCCCTGACACGCTCATGACTGGATGTTTGACTACAAAGAAGGACCCAACTAACCTGTATCTTCAAACAGGTACAGAAAGTAGAGAGTATATGTTTCAGATTCTGAGTGGAAAATGAAGATGTTTATTGGTGGGGGCTGCTAAGTGGTATTTATCTTGCACGAATCACTAGAGATATTCTGCACTACATCCATAAAAGCCATGAAAGAGCTCTTCTATTAAACAGGTATAGTTTATAAACACATCTATCTCTGTACCTATCACTTCACAAAGACACCTCTCTGGCTATTGCTATGGATACCAAACCCATGGAACATCTTGTTACCTCCATTTGGAAACTCAGCTCAGATGTACTGCACTAAAATTAGCACACTAAGGGTACTTTATTTACACATTTTAAAACACACAAGACACTCCTTCATAGAGACATTTCAGGTTTGTGGAACACACAAGGTATAAGACTATCACGTTTTTGTCAAAATACCTTTAATAAAGTTTACATGTGAGATAAAACAGGGTTGACATTAGAGATAGCATAGGAAGCCATTGGTACACAGCATTGTGCTACACAGATCATGCCCAGGCTTCTCCCCCGCTCAAGAAACCTGCCTTTGATTATGAAGTGGAAGGGGACAGAGCCTTTGTGGCTGTGGAGTTCCAGAATTAAGTTTATCTCAACATGTACACAAGGCTCAGTTTTACCAAGAAAACTGTTGCTAATTGTTTCTTTTGCCCCATTAAAAGTGGTCATCATATTTTACAGAGCTGCTTCTTTAACAGGCATTTTTCTTCCTTACTCATCTTTCACTTTCTACACGAGGACATTCACCTCTTCGCTCTTTTCCACTATGTTGCCTCTGGACTTTTGGCTTCTTTGACCAAAAAACTAATCATGTGTCCTGCAACAGTTGTTCGCCTTGTCCTTAAGGACTGCACAGCTTAGAATGAGACATAAGCAGTACGTAGCCTAGTTGTATCTTCGCTATGACAAAAACAGGGCTCATTTTCTTCAGCTTTCAAACATGCCTGCCCATGCCAGTTACAGTGTGACTTGGGGAAGGAGCAAGTTAACATTTGACTTCTGTTTTAATTGTATACCTTTTCTAGTGGTTACTCAAGAGCAGAGTCTGGTGTGCTGTGCAGGTAGTTTGCAAGGGCTTGAAAGTCAGCGGTCAGTATTTCTGAATCAAGATTTGAAAGGTTATATAAACACGTTCATCTCTGTGATCCTTATTTTGGAAGGGGAAGAAAGTAAATGAGTAGTTAGAAAGGAGCAAAGCAGATGGTTTGGAAGGCAGAGAGCTGACCAGAAACATACTTCAAGTGTTGTATTATGTAACTAGCCTCTCCTGGACATCTGATCTACGCATGCAGGAGTTTTATGGCTTAATTTCCTTGTTATGCCAGCTCTCAGCCAGTCAAAATCCACCATCCCCTTTTCCCAGCTCATGAGAAGTCTAGGACCTTTCCTTGCTTCGTGCATGAAAGATGCATGAAATACAGCAGGTTTTACAGTGGCAATGCTGCATTCCTCAGTTCCTGGGCACTGCAATAACACATGTACATTGTCTACCTATTGACATGCTGATTGACAGGACTCCAAAGTACTGCAGGACACGCAAAATTTACTGCAGAGGACAAAAAGCAACCTGAGCAACTGACAAGCTAGTGCAAAGTAAAGACAGACACATGAACATCTCTGCATTAATTCATTCCAAAGCGAACTTAATCCACTTTCAAAACAGACAGTAGAATTTACATTCACTGGCCAGTTAACTCCCAGTGAGAACAGCATCATTTGGATGCAGAACATTCATTTGAAAATAGCTAGCATGAACCTTCCCTACCTCATTCCTATGTAAACAAACATTAAGAACCTGACATATCCATGGCAACTTGTGCTGTGGAAACGAGAATTCAACATAACCTTTTAAAAAATGATGCCAGTTCTTTCACAAAGAATTCACTGAAGGAACTATAAACCCTGTAGGGTGACACTGTAATAATAAATTTAAATGTAAATGTCAGTGGAGGCCTAGCTTAAAACCCACACCTGCAGAAAGAAGCCTGCAGGGATTTCAGTCTGATGCTACCAGTTAAAAAAAAAAAAAGGTATTTCATTGCCCTAAAGACCCCACACACCCTCTCACTATTCAACGCTGCTGGTTTCTTGAACCAGAATGACATCATACTAGCATGGGCCCCAGCCTGTTAAGGAACTTAAATCAAAAAAAGAAATTCATAGGATAGCTGTATTGCTATAACAATGATAAAAGTCAAATCAGTTTACACTGACGTAGCCACCTCACTTAGGAAAGCTAAGTAGTAAAAAGAACTTGGATGCCAATAAAATTTAAATACTGCAGCTTTCTGTACCCTTATAAATCATGAACAGAGTCAAACTATACTATACATCTGAAGTCTTTGAGAAAGGAGCCACCTTCAACAGTAGTGCGGAAGAAAAAAAGTAAAGGAAGAAAACAAGAGGCTGCATTTTCCATATACGAAGACCAGGGAAAATACCACAGTAAATTCTACCGTGATAGGTATTTTTAACCTACCAAATTTTTAAATGGTTGTTCTTTAACGTGAAGATACTGTAGCAGTTGTCAAACACAACCTAAGAATCCATGAATGAAAACCCTGGGCTTACATACTAACTTTTAAAGCAGAAAGAGATATATGTCAGAGTTTTCATCTCTGTAACTACAGACAAAAATTAATCCTTACAGCATTATGTTCTGACGTGTGGAAAACAGGGCCAGTAATTAAACATGCCCGTCAGCAAAACATAATTCAACATCATATCTAAGATTAAGATGCTGACAGTTCTGTCTCCCAGGCCCAAGCTCCTGCTACCAGGCTACACTTGCCTCTTATTCATGCATCTTGTTTGCCAGGTTTAGGAAAAAGGGCATTTAAGATAAAGGCTTGTATCTGCTAATGAGGGAATGTTTTATTTTCTATCTTAATTCTAACTTGCAGTAATGAGCAAAGCAGTCTGAAATCTCAGAATCTAGTATCAAACTTTCCATGGGGTTTGAAGAGTCTAATTTTTCCCTTGTTCCCAAAACAATTTTATACGGAGCTGGGGAAGAAAGATGATTCTGGAAGTTTGTAGCCACCAGTATACACTAAGTGTATATCAACAGGAATATATTTACAGTCATGCAATGGAAGTGAGACAGGAAATTTATAGAAGTAGTTCCCCCCTCTCCCCCAATGCAATATTACTCTTCTTTGAAGAGCAAGGAGTGGAAATGCAGATGTGCAATTTTGATAGCAAGACTGTTAGCACAAAAGTGAGAAAGTGATTAACATGGGCCCAATGCTATTAACCACTTTGATATCTTTTTAATTTGTATGCCCCTGCTTTCCAGAAACCCTTCTAGGATTTTCTAATACTATTAAATAATGGTAGACAAGGAGCTCAATAAATCAGCTAATACTGCCTCTCAGGACTGAAGGAGAAAAGCACAGTCTAGACATAGCTAATCTGTGCCTTATAAGGCACTCTAAAAATGAAAATACCAGTCTTCCCAAGCAATCTGTTCCAGTGGTTCACAATTCTAGTGTCCAATTACATTATCTTTGTTGCAGTGTAAGCACATTACCAACGGTTCTATAGTCAAGTGGCTAGAGTGAAAAACGCTCTCTTCTTGTTTATATCTCACCTGAAGACAACTCTTCATTCTCCCTGTAGTCTTCTGTTCTTTAAGGAAAACAGTTCAAGTCTTTCTGTGAATAAAATAATTACATTTCAAGACTTTGTTCTCTTTACTTTCTTCTACACTCTAAGTACTCTAGCTTTTCCTGAGGTGAAATGCCCGAGCCTAGAATGAAGGACTGTCATGTGATTTATGGGAAATTATCCTGCTTATGTATCACAGTACATCTGACTTGTTTGCAACATCTATGTTAACAGAACCACGTCTGGTTTGTTAACTGCAACATCCCCAGCTCCTTTGCACAAAGCTCACTCTACTTCCCCATTGTCTACTTGTACTGAGATGATCAATAAATGGAGGATCTTGAGTCTTGTCTTTATCCCAAAAGGCATATTCTTCCTCAGACTGCTTCTCCACTTTCTTCAAATCATTCTGAACCCTAACCATGTTTTCCAACACACCTGCAGCAATTCTTGGCTTGGTACCATCTGCTGCTAATATTGCATAGTCTTAACATTTCACTTAAGTTGAAATTAGTGACAGAACTCTGCAGAGACCATTCAGTCTAGACATCCTCCGGTCTAACAGTGATCCACGAAACTATTTAAGGTTTTTCACCAACGTATTCAGAGAAACTTTGCTTTTCATACAGACAAAAGCATTAGAATAGTTCATTAAACTAAGATGGTATTTGCTCCATCCAAACAAGACTGGATACCATGTCATGAAAGGAGATTTGACTGCTTGTGAATTTTGAGAAAATCCACATTTATGTTTAACACCTTTGTATTTATTACTTGAAGAGCTTACCAAACAGTTCATATTTGTTGCAATGTTTCTGCAGGTAGTCTCCAGTTCTCTAGCAGTTCTCTTCCACCTGCCCCTCTCAGATACAGGTCCTGGCTTGGCTTCTCCCCCTCTTTAAAGAGCTTCATCTGTCTACATGGAAACTGATAACAGTTCTGAGACCAGGAACCATGTGAAGCAAAATAACCTTGTTTGAATTTCATCTGCTTTTCAAATTAGCACTTTTATAAGTATTCTTCATTATTTTCCTTATCTAAGGAAAGTTCCTACACTTCTGTTTCTGGGGAGAGGTATAATTGCATCTTATCCTGAAATAAAGATAAATCTGAAGCAACAAGTCCACTAACCATACAGTTTTCTCAACATCATGTTACATTTCTCTACTTAGTAGCAGGCCAAGCCCTTATTCTTCTTATCACCATATATATATGTGGTATAAGTACACTGTCTTAATTGTAGTAAGCATAAAAGGATGCCCTTAGTATCAAACATGCTTGACCAGATACAGAGAAAGAGCTAGCCCTGAAGAAAAACATCTCTAGAGACAGGAACACACGAATGTAAACAGCTTGTTGTATAGTACAATTCCTTTGTATCATGCATTTCTACTATTTAACCATATTTACCTTTTATTCTTTATTCTAAAATTGTTTAACCTAACTTTGTCTCAGTGTCAGAACTCTCAGCCAATATGTGCTCTTAACCAACTTTACAGAAAGAAAACCATACTTAATGAAAGTAGAAAGCCAGAAATTTTAAATATTTCTGAAAAAAGGTTCATCCAAACCTTTTCCAAAAAGGTTGCAACCAATTGATTTCTTCGAATATTTTCACTACTCAGTTCTTTCATTAGTTGTCTTCACCCTAATTTAGTAAAAGCCCAGCAGCATCTCACATTCAAGTTATCAATAGTCCAGTAAAACAAAGCCTTATGTTACAGATGGAAATGATCCAACTGATCACCAAATACCTCATCAGTGCTAAATGAGGTCTCTTGCCTCCTATTCTGGTTGAGCTGTACCAGTCATGCTGGTGTACATTTGACCACGTGTTGAGTTCATTCAACTTGCTAACCAGAAAGCTAACTTAAGCGAGTAGTCTTCTGCTGGCTTAGCGAATTGAATAGTCTTATGCCACGAACACATAAGCAGAAAGCAAGACCACATTACTGGGCTTGTATGCTGTAGTAGGAAGTTCTGATTTGTATTTCCCAACAAGGGCTGTCACCCTAATCTAGAGCATTACACACAGTAAGAGCACAGCTGCTGCACATGGCAGCCACATCTGTAACTAAAACTACTTGATACTGTTATTTATAGATAGACTCTCAGGAAGCTAGTCTAAATTCACTGAAAGAAAGTAATTGTGAAAAAGAAAAATTTGAGCATTAGAACAAAATTGCTGCATCAGTTCCTACCACCCCCACCTGCCCTTCTCCATGCAATAACCGTAAGTGCTTGGTTTTGCCCATGTTTTATTACACTAAATAGTAAATCATGGAAGACTACCCAGAAGCAGTTCACACATAAAAGATAACTAGATCTTATTAAGCACTACCAGAATACTTACTTTGTTCAATCTTTTCACTTACTGTATTTGTTTTCGACTCCACCCGAGTCATTCTGCTTAGAGCTGTAATACAATGGAGAAAATTTGTAACACAAATAAGAATATAGGTTTCCAGTAAAGGCAAACAAGATACCACAGAACATCCTCTTAACAGGGTTAACAGAGCTGGCATTAAGCCTTGAAGAACAAAGCAGTATAATCATTTTGGGATATCATTCAGACCAACTATTACCAGTTTACTAAACATTAATTTGGAACCTCTGACAGTAAGTCAGTGACCACCAGACCCTTCCCTGAAAGAGAGAGGGTAATACTGAAAGGTAGAGTAGACAAGAAGGAGCTCTGTAAATTACTGTTGGACCTCAAAAGTAGAAAGAAGCCTCAGTGGCTCATAAACCCATTATTACAGCTTCAGTTTGTGGGTTTTACAGATTTAGCAGACTAAGTTCTAAATGCAGAAAGGAACTCTGAACAGTATATTCAAATCACCTTTGGGGATTAGAGGAAAAGATGCCAATTAAAAAAACCCAACAAAACCATGTTTGGCACAAGCAAGCAGATGCTAGTTTCTCCTGCCTAGATGGTAAAGAGAGTAGAAATCAATATATTTCTGAAAGTCAGTAACTTTATTGTATATGTTACTGGTAAAGCCATGACAAAGAGAAGTTAAAGAGCTTTACAAAGTAACAGATTTTGAAAAGTTAAGCATAGAGCGATAAGCCTCCCCCAATCTATCCGTCACAGATCAGTGACCAAAATCAATTTGCAAAAAAATAATTTAAAAACCTCTCAGATTTCCCAGAAAGCAGTTTGGTTTGTAGAACTCAACCATATCCAAGGCAATAACAAACAGCCATGTGACCTCTCGTGGAAAGGCCATGAAAAAAAAAAAAAATCTGTCTGGAGTTTGTGTTGGCCAGGCAAATCAATATACTTAGTCATAACTCAACAGCACTACTTACAAAGCAAGTAATTGTTTTCTGACTAATGCCATCTCCACCATTTTTTAACAGAGAACAAGTTGCCAACGTACTGAGTTTACAGCAGATCTTAAATCGGTTTTGCTTGACAGCAGATTAAGCAGAGAAAAACAGTTTACTGATGCGGCAGTTAAGCAGTTACACATAAAAAAAGCCAGTTATAGTTCACAGACAACCATAACACTACTTTTCGGCTGTCTTAACGTATAAACATTATTACGCAATGATACATTTACAAATACTATACTCTAAAACTCTTCATACAAATCTTGCTTTTTCACCATCAAAGAAAATACATGATGACTAATTCAGGCCCAAAAACTTTCTAGGACTACTCAGGATCTTAGACTTTACTGTCACAGAAGTGAGTTCTAAACTACATTAGTTATCTTACTTTTAGTTTTAATAATGATTTCGGGTTTAATTCCATTATGTTTTTATAAAGATATCAGCATGACATACATTTCACATGATTTAACTTCAAAGAGTTAAGATTAAGTTACTGAATTCTTGCAATACCTGCTGTAGTTTTTTATGGTATTAAAGAAGCTAGCAACAATAAGTGAGAACATATGTTTAAGACTAGAGTAAAGTTTATTCCAAGAGGCAAAAATTTCCTTCAGCTTTATATAATTATTTTCAACTGCATACATATTAAAGAAAAAATTTTAACTTACTTACATACTCAAACTATGTGGCATAGTACTCTGTAATTTTCTAAGCCCAAAACATCACAACTGCAGCAATCTTTAATTAATTACTTAGTTCTCCAAATCCCCCTCTTCCTTGCTCCCACCCAAAGACATCTCCACATCACCCAGTTTTTATGCAAATTCCAAGAAATGCTGCCCAATGAGCGTGTTCCAATGTTAAATATTTTTACCTTTAGAAATGGATCCTATCAGCTGTATTATTGAGCATAAAAACTACTTTCAGCAAACAGGAGAAAATTCCCGTTTGACAGTCTTTTAAGTTCACATCAAGTCTAGAAGGGATCTTCAGTCCAAGTCTACAGACAGCAAGCACCTACCATGTCTTAGAACTAATAGGAAAGCACAAAACTCGGAAGACTACAAATGAAGAAGCCTCGCAAAAATGAAAACAAAAAAAGAACTCCAAAAACCCCAGAAATCCCAGCTGTAACTCCAGCACTACTCCAAAGCACAAGTGTAATCTGAGCAGTATCATTCCACTCACATTCCAGGTAGAATGGATTTTGTGTTTACAAAACCTCACAACTGATGCTCCATCCTGTGTATAAATATTTAATCACAGACAAGCACTTCACAAAAGGCAGCTTGAACATGTATCAGTGGCAAATGCATCTTCCCTAAGCTAAAACATAGAAAAATTCTTATGTTACACGTACAATTAAATATGACATTGATAAAGAAGCCTTAAAGGTATGCACATTGAAAGAACCGATTTCTTAAGTTAGTCATTTTATATTTAAGATATTTTTAAAGCATACTCATTGATCAGACAGGCAGGTGCAAGTCACAGGAAGATTATGATGCTGTACTTAAACATTCCAACCTAAAACAATGCTCACTGATATACTCTTCAAACACTCAGGGAAAACAGCAAATGCAATACTTTTCAAAAGCAAGCCACAAGCACAGTATTAGCTGTGGCAATAAAACTTCCTGCCTTTGAGATTTACTCCTTGGTACAGCTCCAACAGGCATGTCTTATCACATGCAAGGATGGCAACGGCATAGAGAAATACTAGGAAGTCTAAAACAAGGCTGTTTACAGCCCTTGACCAACCTTGGTTACATAAAGACAGAAGATAAAGAATTAATGCTTGGGGAAGGGGCAGAGATTCTTGACAATCCAGGAATAACAGTTGTTTAATTCCTAAACACTATGGCTCTGCACAAGAAAGTGCTATTGCTGGGCATGCACCCGTCACCCCAGAAGGTGTTTTCAAATGACAAGGGAAATATTTCCTCCTATTAAAGCCAGAGCTATCCCCTTCCCATTTTGTCTGCTTGTCAAGTTCATTCACAAGGAGAGACTATACAAGACTAAAACACAGTATCCATCTGCTAATAGTTATGGGTTAATTCAGTCCTTTTTGTTAATTTGTGTTACATACCACAAGGGTTATGTTGTACTATAGACAGCACAAGAATGGTTTTATCATGCTGTGTTTCTCTGTTTCTACAAAAACAATAATGCTATAGATTAAGATATACAGCAAGACCTTTCTTCAGAGACATAAATGTAGAAAGCTAACATTATTTCCAGTCATAGGCTGACTATACCTACACACCAGAAATCAAGTTTTTCACATCTACCATAGAGAATAAAGATGGGGAGAGGAATAAGAACAGGGAGGGCAGAAAGAGTGTTTCCATTCACAGCTTCTGTAAGCTGTGCACGCTGTGACCACCACTCTGGGCTCTGCACCACTGTGGACAGCCAGTGTGACACCCTACCACGTCCCTCTTGAGGGTACTGGTACAGCTCCTCTCATTTTGTGCCTCATGCCTTAAGCTGTCTCCGTACAAGCCCCTCAGTTCCCCACCTCAGCACTCAGGTTTCCCTTCACAGGGACGGGCTCCGCATGCCCCCATTCTCATCTCCATCTACACACTCCAAGACCGTGCAGCACCTTAGAGTCACTAGTTCTTCTCATGCCTGCCACTCCTTTCTACTTAATTATGTATAAGTATTTCTACTTAATCTCATGTGGCACTTTGCCTCTTATATACCAACCAGTTCCTCCCTCTGTCTCTCCTCCACCTTCCCCCCCCAGAAAAACTCATTCTCATGAGGTCTATGCTACCCTACATAGTCACTAGCAACCTTTAGTCTCCTGTAACCCCTGACTTCACCCCACTCCATTTCCCCAACACCTCTTTCCTTGCCCCACTCACCTGGCTTGATTGCTTCTGCTTTTAGGTCTTTTCCTTCCAGGTTCACCACCTGATACTGGTTCTCCTTCCCCACAACTCTCCCAGCCAGATTTATTTCTCTTAATATTGCATGCTGGAGAATCTCCCATGGAGCAATTTAAACTATTAATAAGCAGAGAGTAAAGGTCAGCTTAAAAAACCCAACACCTTTCACCTTTATAAAATTGCTTCACACACAGCTCAGGGGTTCCCAGTGAAGGAATCCTCTGTTATCCTAGCTTTCACCAACTCAGCTGGGCTGTGCTCCTTGATGCCTAGAATGTTTCTCAAAAGCTCCTGACTTGTTAGATTTGGTGATCCAAAAATTATGTGACAGATAAAATTCACACTTTTTTTGACTACTGCAAGCCTCAAAAAATCAGAATTCAGATGGAAATTTCATGTGGCTGTTCTTTTAATGTCAAGACACATGCAACAACAACATTAGTGTATCACACATCAAGAAGAGATCCCCTTAAAAGGATAATTTACTGTAAGGGGTCTCATTTTTTCAGTAAAGCTAAGAACTATTTTGTTTACAACAAAACACCATTCTCTTAATAGTTATTTGCATGAAAAACTTGGGTCAAAGAAGCAGTAGTTACAAGTTTTGATTATTTTAGCATTACAGTCTCACTGAATGTATGATTTAGATGCTACAATCCACTCTTACACCAAAGTGAAAGCAACCTGGGGTTTTTTTCCTTCTTTTTTTTTTTTTTTTAATATAAGAACATTTTCACACCTTCCCATACTGTTTAATTTTTGCTGCACTTCACACTAAAGCCCAGCTGACTCTGTAAAAACTGCTCACAGGAAGTCACACTAAACTCAGAAATACCATATGGTCACTGAACAAGAAAATAGCCATGGTTACCAAACCAAATTAATGCCATTGATCACTTTAAAGAGAGATAGTTGTAGGCTTGCTAATTATCTGAGGTGCTTATTATGTATTTCAAAGTTTGAAACTAATTCTATACGTCTATCAAAGCTAATAAATCAATCAGCTCTGTTAAAGGCTTAGAGGAAAAGTAGAGCTTACTGCTCAAATCTATGGTGAACATATGAGAAACATTACTATGAAAGCCAGTCAAAAAGCCTCCTCATGGGAAAGGGTAACATTATGAGAACTAAGTGTTTTCATATGTTCTTTTTACCTTTGTTCTTTTATAGTCTTATTTTTCACCTCTTCTACGGCAAGATTTTTTTGGAGGCTACTAATCTGAATTCCATCTCTTTCTTCTCAAGGCCCCTTGGGACTGCTTGCCCCCATCAATGTCTTTTGTTCTTGCTACAGTAATTCTCTGATCAGTCAAAAATAGCTTTACATGGCATTCGCCAACAGAGTTGGGAATCTGCAATGGCAGCAGATTTGGAAAGAAGGAGTGAGAAAAAAAAACGAAGGGAAAAACCCTACTTTCTCAGCAATGCTGTGAGTCTGTCTGCTAAAAAATAGAGAACATGCTTCATTCTGAAGTGATGCCTCTCACGCATTAATGAGCAAGCAAGGCAATCAGACTGAAGCAAAGGTACTGCTCTATACAGAGGACAGCCCAGCCACCCACGCTCAGGTTCCATGAAGGCAAAGTCACCACTGCAGCCTTATTTATCGCATTATATAACCTTCAAACAACCTTAACTCCACTACAATGAGTTCAAAAGCAGGTTAAAAAAAAAAAGGTAAATCCAATCCTTGCTGTTTTTTTCCCTATATACAGACAACACCCCCAAAAGGGAAAAAAAAAAACCTTCCAAGTTATGTTATGCAGTCTCACATCCTAATGCAGTCTTCCATATTTTGCACCACTGTAGTTATCAGGTCCCAATTTCAGCATCCATCTGCCTTTAACTGATGTACACATTTAAGCTTCTAATCTCAAAATAACTGTGTCCTCAAACTAGGCTATTATATTACTACAGGATATTACTCACTTCACTGTAAAGGAGGAAATAAATCTTTCTGCAGAATTTGATTTTCCTTTCGATTTAATGACTCCCAAAATATCTTCTACTACAATCATGGTGTAGTTCAACCATTTTATTCCTAAATAGAATACTAATGTTAAAGGCTGTTGTGTTTTGTTACTTTAACATTTAAAGATAATTACTTAAGAAAAAAAAAAAAAGAGACCCTGGATGTTTGTTTGCATCTGTAATTTGCATGTCAGTTCACTTGTACATTCAGCAATCAGCACAGCAGTATGCCAATACCAGTGGCAGTTTCTGGGAGCTACCAAAAAACCGGAGCAGCACAAGTCAAGCTTATTTCACAGAGTAAAAGGCAAATGTATGTAAAATAAATATAAACTTGTGAATGTTATAAACAATATACTATGAATGTTTATAAGCATTATTGAGTCAACAGTTTAGTGATTACAAACTTAAGTAGTTGCCACAAGAGTGTGTAAATGCCAGTGTTTTACATATTTATGTTTTCCTAGCTTCCCCTCTCCAAAGTCTGTTACCTCCCCTTGGCTGTTTCACACTATATCTCTTCCACCTCTATCACTGCAGGCTGTTTGCTTAAGGCTCTTACCCCTTTGCCCAGTTAAGAAATCCCACCTTATTCCCAGTCCCTATCTGTCCCAACTGCTTTGTTGCATTTTTACTCCCCTGCAATTCCACCAGTCAACACTTTTAAAGCTGAGCACATTTATAAAGCCCACTGACAATCTGGATGCCTTATCCTGCTTGTTACTGTTTTACAGGTTTGTCTAAATCAGATATTCTATAAGAAGCTACTTGCAATTCTGATCAGACCGCTTTTGTTCATTTAAAACACACACACGCTACAGACACACTTTTGAGTAACTGCAGCTCTTCATCCCTCTCCTGAAAAGAGATGGCTCTCATTTGCTGACATACAACATGAACCATCAACCATTCTGCAAAATCATATTTTTCAATCTTATCCAGAGGCTGAGAACACAGATAGAGTCCTATTGCCTTCCTCACAGAAGTGTTTTTAATTAAACTTCTAATATCCTCTCCTCCTCCACTAGGAGAAAGATGGGAAGAAACCACCAGGTGAGCCGTCCTTCACGTGGGAGCTAACCATTCCGTAAGTGGGGTACAGTGATAGCTAGCTGCAATAGCTGCAGATGCCATCGCTGGTAACACAGTCACTGGTCACCTGCAGCGAATCCAAAAACCGGAGAGGCTTGTGCGCTCCTCATGATGTACATCTCTGAACAAACCTCTGCCTTAATGGTCTCCCCAGCGCATCTCCAGCACTTGCCACCACCACTGGAAGCAATGCTTAAGCAGCTTGTCAGAATACGGGTTGCGCAGGCAGAAGTCAGGAGCTGCCATATGAGTACCCTGTAGAAACCACTGCCTGTACACCTTGTGTTCTCAGAGTCTTTGCTCCTAACAAATGAACTAGGCAACTACAAGCAGTGTGTGCCTGAACAAAGACCAAAAGCACACCAAAGGCTGATCATATTTCAGTTCACAATGAATGAAAAAAGTTAGGTGCCTGAGCACCTTTTTTTGTAAAAAAAAAAAAAAAAAAAAAAAAGCCCCAGCTCCCACTAAAATAAACACAAAAATTCAGAAGTGAACTTAAAAAAATTTTCATTTGTACATGTTTCAAAATAAGGCTCAGAAGACACATGGGCACCGCTGGCTGCCCAGCGGCTGCGAGGGCAACCCCCACCGCCCGCACACCTCCACCCCAACGAGAGCTCTCCCGCCCCCGCGGAGGAGACGCCGGTGTCCCGGGGGGACGGGTCCCGGGGCGCTACTCCCAGGCGAGGGGGTTACTCCCCCCGCTACAGCCGGAGCACGGGGCCGGGGCCGCCGCCGCCTCCCCCGAGCCACCGGCCCGACCTACTCCAAAGCGGAGGCGGGGGGGAGCCGCTCCCGCACGGCGGCGGGGTGGGGGGGCCCGCGGCGCGCCCGCCAGCCCGGAGGGGCTGGAGGCGGAGGGAGCCGTCCCGGCGGACGGGAGGCGGCAAGCAGGCAGACGGGCTGCCCGTCCGCCTGCCCGCCGCCCGCGCCGCGCTGAGGGGCCCCGCCGCCGCCCGCGCCGGGCTGCCGGCTGCCCGCCGGAGCCGGCTGCGGCTGACGCGGCCGGTACCGCCCTCCCGCCGCGGGGGCCGCACACCTCAGCGCCGGCGCGGAGAGACCGCCCCGCGGGGCCCGCCCGCCCCCGGCAGGCTCCTCTCACCTCACGGCCGGGGGCGGGCGGGGAGAGCCGCTGGCCCCCCCGGCGGCGCGTACCTGGCGGCTGCCGGCGGCAGAGCCCCGGCGGCGGCTGCCCGTTGTTGTTGGCCCGGGTGGCGGCAGGAAGCGAGCAGCCCCCGCGGCGGCGGCGTCTCCACCGTGGCGCAGTTACCATGGGACGGACGCCCTCTCCCTCCGGAAGTCACCGCCGGGAGGGCGGGGAAGGGGGCGGGAGAGGCGCCATCTTGAGCGCGGCGCGCGGCCTGGCGCCTGCCTTCCGCCATCTTGAGTGTGGCCGCAGGGCCGTGCGGGCGAGGAGGTCGCCAGAGGGCCCGTCCCCGTCCTCCCCCTGCGCCCAAGCCCTGAAAGCGGGCAGGGGTTGTGTCGGGGAAGCTTTCTAAAACTCTCCAAAGAATGACAGCCTCATACAGACAGTTTTAAAAAGAGATCTAAACAGAAGGAAGGTCGTATCTCGGGTTGAAACGATTCTCTTCAGTGTTAGATAATTACAGTAACGAAAGGAGAACGAGCATAATGCTACCAGTGGAAAATCTGGTGTTTTGGTTTTTTTTTTTCCTGGAGGAATTAAGTAAAGAAACTAAACCTGGCGCTCTCAGCAGTTGCCCTGTAACTTGAGGTGGTTGCAGAGGGTCTCTGTCATCATGGAGGAGAGACAGGGTACGTGGCAGAAAGGCCAGGAAGAGCAGGGAGGAGGGGAGCGTGGTGAGGGGCCCAGGCTCACCCAGGGCACCACACAGGCCACAGCGGCCCTAGGATGGTTTCAGCCCAGGCTGTAACACAGATCCCTTCTCTGGCCCCTGCAGCATCCCCCTGCATGCAGTGCACTGTCCTCAAGCTTTTAAAGAAATTTCAATACTGTATATAAAAATCACACATAGAAAACAATATTATCTAGATGGGTAAATCCAGTGCTGAAATGCTAGGAAAAGCTTGCTACAGCCGTAATTGTGCCATCTTGTGCATATGCTTCAGTTTTTAATTACATATGCATACCATTTTGTCCCAAGTGACCTCCACCTCATTTAGTGCACAGAATGGGCTGAAATACAGGTACGTTGTTACTCAGAGACACAGAGTTTCCTAACTTTTGAGCGCTTTCTTTTGCGGTTGGAATAAAAGTACATCTCCATAATTTTTAAAACCAGGATAAGACATTGGATAATTTGCAGTGATCCTTGCATGTGACAAGCTGTTACACTTTCATCCCATTGCAAGGGTAATCAGCTAAGAGTCGGTCTGAAGCATGTGAAACACCCCGGGTCAGACTGTCGATGATTTGCAAGTCAGTTTGCAGCCTGAGTCAGAGACACTGACCCCCTCCCTTCTTTCTTGTTCTTCCTCTAGGGTTCACTTGACATGGTTTTTATTAAAGGCTCATTATAATCTTGAGTTCTGACTCAGACCTCATCCTAAGTGCCAGCAGCACGTCTCCTGTATAAGCTCAAGAGCTTGTGTTTGGTCAGACAGGGGTAGGATCAGAGCATGAAATGCTGTGGAAGTTGATGTTTTTAACTCTGTCATGTCTGGCACTACAGATGTGCTCAAGGAGCACAACAGTGAATGGGAGAGAGCATATGAATTTTAGAGGAGATATGTCTTCTGCAAAGCAGTGTGAGCAAGTGGAAGAGGAAAAGCTCTAGCCTGTCTGGCTGCAGACAGACTTTGCTGCCAGGCCTGGTCGCTTAATATCATATTCTGCCACTTAATCTCTAATTCTTCTATCAGCTCAAGCGACTACTAAATCATGTAATATAGTTTCTGTAATTCCTGCGACACCTTCCCTTTTTTCACAAAATATACCTACAGGATATCATTTGTGCTTCAGTGATCCCTCCACTGAAGTACTCTAACCTCGAGAAATTCGGGATGTTTCGACACCACAGCTCCTTGTCTTTCATTGCCATCTAGTGTTCACACGTGGAAGAGATGCTATAAACTAATGGAACTTCTCATCAGCTCGATTTGCCGTAATTAACACATTTTGAAATTGATAGATGGCACTGATAGAAGATATCTTTCTAAATTAGCAAAATATTTCTCTATGTAAAATCTAGAGATATATCCATATTTTTATTTTATGGCATTAAATTCTGACACAGATCTCTTTATTCAAAATCAATAGCACTCACAAATCAAAGAGAGAGAGAGAGAGAGAGATCAGTTATTTACTTCTGGCTACACTGTTCTCTGTAACTAATTAGATTTCTTCAGAAAATAATGGACACAAAAAAATCCCAAACGCAACCCTGAAATAATCTATCACTCTGCTTCATTTTCATCTCTCCCAAAAAGGAGTAGCCATCCAGATCAGAGCCCAATCAAAATTCTACTTGCAAAGTAAAATTGCAAAGCTTGGATCCTTCAAAACATCTACAAAAAGGAGCAAGGTGGTTTGAGACAAAGAGGAGAGAAAAAATGAGGGATTATCCAAAGATCATCTGTCTTTGGTTTCTAATCTTTTCTCCCTTGATGTCTTTCTTTACAGTGACTTCTTATTCTCATCCCTAGTCCTGATCAGCAGTTAAATAGTTCATAACATTGAAACACCCTTGTCTGTCTTTTACTGTTAACGCATAAACTTACTTAAGAGACAAACATGAGGGACTTACAAAATCTCCCCATGTTTCTATGAAGAAAGTGTTTAGCAGCCAGTACAGATAATTCCCCCTTGAAGATCTCAGATTCTAAATTAAGATACAAATCCTGAGTAGCAAATACAATAAAAGGAATACAAACACAGAAATTCATATGATAGTTTTGTGCATACTCAGATCCTTATATATATTTAACACAACTTACCCTCCTACCTGTTCAGGAAAGAATTGGAAAGTCATTATTTTCTGAATTAGTCCAGCTAAAAAGGAAACAAAGCAAGGTGCTCAGCTGCTTTCATTCCAGTTAAATTTAATTTTAATTAGAGCAATTTCAGATCATACTTCTGGCAGCTGTGTTTATCACACTTTCTTCAAAGGATAGGAATTAGCATTGACTGACATTGCCATCAAAGCTCATTTATTCATCCGCCCACATCCTACCAGCTCTTCTGAGTTTGTCTGTTTATTTAGCACTTTAATAACACCACAATAAATAAGATTTCATTTCGAAGTGTGCATGGTTTTTGTCAAAGCATTTAGTGCAAGCTTCTTATAATGTCACAGTAGAATCCCTCTTTGCAGGTTTGATGAAAGAGCAGCTAGCTGTTCTCCAGAAGAGACATTTTTAAATGGTTAACAAGAACATAGACTGAATTTCTTGTTTTTCCATTTTTGTCAACAACTAGAAAATATCTGTCTTTCAGCAGGGGGGAAAAGTGCCAGAAACGACCTGTCAACCCTTAAGCTGCAGAAGACTGCCCAAGTCCAAAGCCAGATAGGTCATTGGGGGGTTTGAACTTTCGGGGTTTGGGAAAACCATGTAATGAAGACTCAGCTCTCTGTTTCATAGCTGCTTTATCCTTGCCAGCTCATACAGAGTGAGCCCTGCCCGTTCACTTGCAGCACGCAATCTGCTGTCATCTCTTGTGAACTAGAAGTAGGTTGCTGCTGTGAAGACCATCTTTTATTTCATATTTGTGGAGCACCTGGCAAAACAGGACTTGATCCCCAATTGGAGCTGTTGGAGCACAGGAATGAGGTGGATGGATCTTGGCTCAGCTGCCTCTTTTGGAGGCACATAGAGAACTGCTGTCACATCAGACCAGACACCAGAGATGTCAGCAACAGGAATCTGCTGCCTACATTGCAACCTCAAGCCCCGGGGTGACAGAGAGAAGCAGTTAGGATAGGGCCTCATGGGCTTATTCTTCCGTTATCAGCAGTAACTTGCATATAGTCATGCTTGTTCATGGATGACAAAATACAAGAAAATGATGCCACAGGAAGAGAAAAAGCTCCTTTCAGTTGCTTTCCAAAAAGAAGTAAAGCAAAAAACTGCATTTGATTTTTAACAGGTGGAACTCAACTGAGTTGACAGAACAAGTTCTCAACAGGCACCCTTCACCAAAAGATTCCCTCCAGATCTCACCTTTACCCCCAACTTGCCAATAAAGATATCATCAGGTACAAACTAGAAGCAGCAAAGAGAAGCAACCTGACAAAAGCTGAATAGGGTGGAAATGGAGCCTCCTGTGTATATTACCCAGACAGAAATGGCTGATTGCAAGCTTCCTCTGTTATGCTTTGCTTACTTATGAAATCAGGAGAAAGCCAAAGGACAGTGTGGGCATTTTCTGCCTTGCAGTGAAACATCAAAACTGATGATGGAAATTGTTCCTTCCCAAAGGTTTATCATGCTAGAAGCAGAACAGGGTTATCAGCATTGGCACTAGCTGAAAGAAAGAAATCAGAGCCCTCACTTAAAGACATAATTCAAAATGTGAACAAGGAACAGCATGGCTGTAAGTTGTCTCGCTGGTGGGCATACGATTCTGAAGAGAAGGCAAATTAAAAAAAAAACAAACCACAACAACAAAACCCACAAAGAAAACAGATGAGAAAATGAGTAATGGGAATAAATTCCACTGCTTTGACCACAGCATTACTTTATCAAATCCTAGGACCTAATATGCAACAGAATTATCATAAGACGACAGTTCTGTGTAATGGAAATAGTTTAAGTTTCAATATTTCATTCAGCAGCGCAGACAGGCCTGTGGAGTGTGCCATCTTAGCTGGAACATTTACTGATTCTGACCACTGGTTTATACAGCAGGAGCTGAAAGGTGAAGAATTCAACTCTCCAGTTCTGAAATTAGGAAGAAACAGAAATGCCAAGGAAACAAGACACTCAGCAGCCTGTGAGAAAGTGATGGAAAATTCACGGCTTTCAATCAGTTACAGCACTTGTTATGCAGAAATAGGCTGAGCTCCCGGTTTTGCTTGGAGGTTGTGTCACTTCCAATCTTCCCTGTGAGACTCAAGCATGGTTTATAGTGGTGATTTGCATGTAGATGAATGAAACGTCTGCTTTCAGTGATTCTGTGTCTGAAACTTCCTTTTCACTAGTTGAGAAAGAAAACAGGTTTTTGGGGGAGAATATTACTCTTGTAAAAAATCCTCATGCTCTAAACCATTGTGATCTGTCTTTTTTTTTTTTTTTTTTTTTTTTTTTAGAAAGGAAAAAAGTAAAGGTTAGCACACAACAGGGTAGCACTGATTTGCATTGTCAGCTGACAACCCAGCAACTGAAGAATCTTGTTTATTCCATTTAGCTAGCCAGAAACCACACAGGCCCATGCAAAACCAAATTTTGGACATGCTTTTTCTCAACTACCATGAAAGTGTCAGGGAAAAACATGATTTAGACATCTCTTCAAAAGTATTGTCCAGAAAACTCGTCTTTCCATAATCCACTCTTCCAGATGTTCTTCTCACTTTCTTCATGCATACAAGTAATCAAAAAAGTGCAATGAAGAGTAGCTTAGGACAATACTCAGTATCTCATAAGGAGATTACTGAAGCAGCATATCAACTAGGATAAGTATATTCTTCTGTTATTATCTTGGTTGGTCTATAAAGCCAGTTTACCTTCTTATGAATACTGACTGACATTTTAGTTTGCAAAAAAAATACAGAATCCAGAGAGCAAGAATTAATAAAATCATGATTATTAGTGTTCAAGCTACTTGCTTTGCTGAATATTTTAAAAGGGAAATTTTACATGTTTTCAGCCAGCTAAAGTTCTTGGTTTTTTTCATTCTGTTACTCTGACGAATGAGAAAAAAAGTCTGCAGCTGCCCAGAACAAAAGAGGACTTTGCAGGCTGATTTAGGTATACCAGGATATTGAATTCCACTGTAATGCCCCAAGCACTAAGTTTTCCATATTCAGAAGTGATCAGCTAATGACAGATCCAAGATCTGTGCATCAGAAAATATGAGCTTCAGCTAAATGGGAACCAGATGACAGAAGCTCCAACTATCTCCCTAGCTTAAATAAAGCAGTAGATGCCACAGAGGCCGTGCTCTTCCTCACAAAACTCCTTTATCTCTTCATTGACTGTGTTGCTTTTTTCTCTACTGAACACTCAAATCTTGCTTTGCTGGGCAAAGGGAGATGTGTTATGCCATGGCCCAATAACAGTTCATTCATAGCCTATCAGTTACTTTATTCAGAGATATATTGGAATGGCAACATTCAGTATTTAGTAGTTGAGACACTTTTTAGGTCACATTCTGAAACTTCATTAATATTTGGAAAAGCACTTTGGGAGAAACCCACTGCATCCTTAACTGATCTGTCTTCAACACCCTGTGCCCCAAGGTGGCTTTTTTCAATCAGAGTCCACATAATTTCTCTCAGAGCTCTCTCCACCATCTCCATGTTCCTGAAGACAAATCAGTAAAACATTCATTAGATAAAAGGCAACTAATTTAGGTATCTTCTGTTAGGAGCACTTAAAAAATGATCATTGTCCCAGTGCTTCTAGCTACCTTGAGCATAGAGGCTTCATCACATACAGCTGATTTATGGCTGTAGCTTATGTGGTGAAGTAATAATTCTGGTATTTGCAATACCAGAAGCCACAAAGCATAGTTAAAATAAATCTTTAAAAGCAACAAAGTGGAAACATTATCCACAAATCTGCTGTTATGTTTTAGAAATGCACCAGTTTTGCTTCAGCAGTAAAAAGCTGCAGGAAGTCAATGTTAGAGCAGGATGGGTGAGCTGCATTCACCTCTGGCTCACCTTTCAAGCAGGGTGCCAACTGCAAAGTCTCCTCTGCTACCCTTTTCCTCTCAAGTTACTCCCTCCCCTATGCAAGCCTGATAAAATGTGATTAAATAGGTTTATGCATCGAAGGTTCAAATTTAAGACTGTTAGAAAGAAGAATAGCATTTGATGAACAAGATTCAAGCTCAAGTGGAAGATCTCAGAATACGCTGCCAGGGCTGAGGTCCCCTTTTAAAATTCAATCACACCCAAAACTTGGAGAGCTACACTACCATTTTTACATATCCATTTTTCAAAGTAGACATTCACTTTAAAGAACAAACTGGCACTAGCTGGTACTTCAGGCCTTCAGTGAAGTTCTGTTGTGCCTAAATTGTGAGAGCTCATGCCTGATTCATCTTTGAAGTTAAAATTATGTGTAAAACTATCAAACTAGAACTTGAAATACAGATTTAGAGAGTTTCAACAACTTTTAAGACCTCTTTATTTATAGACAGTCCTCAGCAATGCAAATCGAACCTAAAATGACAAAGTACATCATCTTCTATCCCCACATATAAAAAACCCCTATCTTTTCTGTAGAATTTTATTACTAGAAAAAGTCGACTTCACCACAATTTTCATCCACCCTTAGTTACAAAATTTAACCTGGTTGATCATCTATGCAGTGTTTCCTCAAGAAGCACTGGGACCTGTCTTTAATCGGCTAAATGTCCAGTATAATAAGCATTGCTGCAGCCGTCAATAACCAGGCTCTCAGCATAACAAAGCAGGGCAGGTTATTTTCTTCCTGGCAGGAATTAGTAAAGGATGATTGGAGTTACATTACATTATTCAGCTGTATTACCCAACAGCCAAAAACACTAATAAAAACAGGAGTGTTGCAATAGAGCAACACACTTTAGAGACTTTCAGTGAGCTGGTGACAGAAAAACATTTTAGAATTTGGTTTTGGGGAGGAGTTTTGTATCACACACATTCCCAAAAGTCCTTTGTGGTTAGATAAAGTTTTCGAAGGTGCTCCTCTGTTTCTTGAGATTTTTCCTCAGGAGGTACTGCTAACACAATACCCTGACTTTGGCCCCAAAACCGGTGCCAATATTTGTCCCCAAAGCCTAGACCATCATTGATTTCTGATTCTGCTACCAGAACTGATACAGAAGTGAACAATCTGGCCACGCATCCACACACCTTTGCCGTGCACCTCCATCTCATCAGTCTGGGAAATAAAACTCCTGAGGTTGTCTTGACTTCTTGTTTGTTGACTTTCAAATATCATTCACAGTCAAAACCCAGCTTAAATGCAGTAACTTCAGAACATACAGTACAGGAGGACTGGTGAATGAAGTAGGACACAAACTAATAATCACGCTCAAACCTCTACTAAAGCTTTCAAACAGCTTTAAGTAAGCCAGTACGAAAAGCATTACAGAGCCAAATATGGTCCAACAGTAGATTGTTCAGGGCTGAAATCAGCTTTTAACATCTTCTGTGACATAAAGCATAATAGCAAAGTTAAAATAAATCCTAACGAACCACGTCCTCACCGTTCTCCTAAGCAAGATGCAGATCTTTTTTACCTGGTTCTGTGTGCTGTTGCGTTCCTCTACTGCATATTTGCATCTGGATTCGCAGAGTCCAAACAGCGTGGCAAGTGTCCTTCCAAGGGATTCATGAGCTGGAAACACACAAAAGACAAATAACAACTGGAACATCCTCCTTCTACCAAAGGGGTTTTTGCAACAGGCATTTTACATGATGGCAGAAAATTCTATGGAGCGATGATACGTACAAACATAAAGGATCAGCAGATAAGATGACACAGGGCACAATTAATTTACTTTGTGAACTCTCCTTGCTTGAGAAACCTCCTTCATAACCCAGCCTTTACAACTTTTTCCAAAGATCTGGCCAGTATTTCTGGGATAGCCATATCTCACTCACTCCATTCCCTGTCTAAAAAATTTATTCCAGGCTATGTTTCAATTACACAAATTCACCTTGGTTTAATTCATTGCGTGGCCTCATTACTACCTCAGAACAATTACTACTTCCACCTCATTACATACATCTGCCTTGCTCTGTGTAGGGGTTAAGAAATGGAATTGACATCTTTTACATTTTAGGCAGTTGATGAAGAAAATGAACTCATTGCAACTGCTTGCAGGCCCCACCTTTTCAGACGCAGCACCGCCCTGCCTACGGCAAACTGACAGACATCGCCTGGATTAAACCTCAGCCAACACAATCCTACTGTCAGCTTTCTGAGACAAAGTTCTTGCAGCAGTTATTGCTATGACCCTTTTTCTTTTTCTTTATGGCCTCAGTTCCTGCCTCTGATCCAGTTTCTTCCACTTCACTGGTCCTTACGCCCTCTCTATATTTGCACCCTTTAGTTGTGCCAGTCCAATCTCAGATGCTTAACTGCTTTTCATAAAACTGCAATAGATTTAGCTCAAAACCAACTTACTTGCTGCCTACTAATTAATTTACCATATTGTAGGTCACACTGATTGCAACATAGTAATAAAGGTCACTGACACTTATCAGAAACTTTATTTTCAGGTTGCTGATAACCTGTTGTTAGCACTGAAGTATTTTGTCCCATGTGGGGAAGAAAAGGACTTCCAAATGTCTGAAAACATGGGTAGGAGTAAAATAATATTTTCTCTCTAGTCCATGTTAAAATAATTCTTTGTTTGCTTCACTGCTGTAAATCACAGAGGAACTAGAGCATTTCAGAGTCTTGAGATTTGACAGAGACAGCCACTGGTTCAGCTTTTGCTGTCCCTCTGAACATTTGCCCAGGGTCCAAGTATACAAGCTGTAGAGAAGTTTCGTGTGTGGAAGGGATATAGCGCAATTCATAGAATTACTTTTTTTCCCCAGCATGCTTAGACCTTTTGAAAAGACTACTTTAAAGCGAACTTAGTTAAAAGAAAGCTGAGTGCCAGAGCCAGTAGTTCAAAGTCAGGAGACATGCTTTGGAGGTTTCTTCATTACATTTTTTTATTAAATCCCCTACTTATGTTGAATAATGGAAAAGGGATGGTATATACTGTGATCATATGTAATTTTCCCCCTATGACTCATGTCTCCTTATCAGTTGGAGAGAGGGAACTTTGGAGTACTGCCTTTGGAGCTGGTCAGGATTGCAGGGCAAGGAAAGCTGTTGCCTGTAGGACCCCATCCTCCATCATGGAGAGCTTGGAATATATGAATGAAACAGAAGACTGAGGAGTGAGAAGGAAGAAAAGAGGGTTTTATAACAAAGGCATCTGAAAGGTGACACAGAGAGTTAGACACCATGTCAGCCTCTGCCCTACAGCTCCCATATGATCCTTATGTGAATTTTGGCAGCTCATAGCTGCGTGATGTGTGCTTGCTGAGCACTGGTTCGAAACACTTGCCATCCTTTGGCAGAAGCATTGACCATTCATAGTCACTACAGATGCACACAATAGGAACACTATGTGCAGTGTAACATGCTAAATGTCCCGTGACATTTCTAGCTGGATACTCTAAGTTAGTTAGTTGCTGACAAATCTTGACTCTTGTCTTTGTATTGTACAAAATTCTTTGCAGAGCATTCAGATATTATTTGACACCGCTCCTCAAGAACCCAGGAGGAGATGCACGTCCCCATTCTGTACTACATTTACACATTGCACAGCAAATAAAAGAGGACAGACTGCACGGATATATAAAATACGCTGAAAATAGACTATGCTCTCTTGAATGAGTAACTATTCCATGCATAAAGTCCTCTGTAAAAAGTGGTGCATGATCTTGTAATTAAAGTCTACCATGCTGCATAAGGACGGAGGACTGAATTGAGATTTCATATAGCTATTCATACCTTCTTGCTTAACTAATTTTGCCATCTTAAGTTGCCTTTTGATGTTTAACTGCAATGTAATATTTTTTACTTGTAATTAATACATCACACGGTAATAAACAAAAATTAATCTAAGCATCTGCCATAATGCTATATATGGAGATGTGATGTTTATTTAAAAAATCACTGGCAGCAAAAAGCACATTTAATGTGAGAGGATGGAATAGCAGCAAGTAGCTTCATGTTGCTTCAAATAAAAAAGGTCAGCCATGAGTCTGATTTTTCTTAGAAAATTTACCAATATTTCACTGTCAGCACAGAGGGATAGACAGAGCGGGACTCTGCCTTGGACATTTATTCTCAGAATTTTCATTAGTGAGTGGGTTGATGCAATAGATGTATCTATAGATATATTTTTGCAAACAACTGAGAGTAACACAGAAAATAGGAATACAATTCAAAAGAATCTCTATAAAATAAATATTCTGAAAAAAACCCCACGATGTAAGGAAATAATTTCAGGGTTCTGCACTTAGACAAGATGGGAAACAGCTGCTTAGGTAGCAGATAGGCACTACTCTGTCTTGGTGAGCCCCAGCTGGAGGCTTCTGTTGTGTTTTGGACATGACAACATTTGAAAAGCATGTGGACAAATTAGAGAAAGTCCAGAGGACAGCAATAAGAACGAGTAAATATCTTGGGAACTAAGACTAAGGCAGAAAGATGCAAAGGCATGGTGGTGTTTAGTCTACAGATGGAAAGGCTAAGGGGAGGCATGGTAACAGTCAAATACAAGAAAAGATCAGGAAAGACGAGAAGATAATTTGTCAATAGGACAAGAGAAGAACTTGAAATGCATACAGCTTGGTCTACATGAAATAAAGAAAACTCTATTTATTCAAAAACAGTACAACCAATTACCCAGGGAGCTGATGCAGTAACCATTACTAGAATTCTTTAAGAAGAAATTTGACAAACCTGTCAATAGTTACTCGATCTCTCTTGGGGCAAGAAGCCCGACAAAATGGTCCATCCTTGATTAGAATTGTCATATTCTGATTCTTCTGCCAGTGCTTTCTGCCATATTGGTCTAACTGTATAGGTAACACAAAATTCATAACATACCTAACATACGGCGCCCTGGTTGTTACCTACCTGTGTGATAATCAGGATTTTCTATTATTTTCAAATTCCTATTTCGCTCGAATTAAAACTGCCTCTAGATATCCAAAAGCAAAGAGAGCTCCTTTCTGGGCTTTGTCAGATGTGTCCTTTGGAAAAGATCAATAGGCTGATACCAAGCAATCTAGTCTCAATTATTTCATTGTTGATAGTGTTTATATCATCTGACTGAAAGAAAACACTTAATTTTAAAAATCATCAAGTATTTTAAATCCTGGTGATAATCCCTAGAGACAATGCCAATAAGTATTAAAAGGAGAAAAAATAACACAGTACTGGCTTTGTTGCTTGAATAGCAATTGCATTCCAGTTAATCCATCCTTAAAGTAAGCTAATCAATCATATTAAAAAAAAAAAAAAAAAAAAAGAAACCTTAACTTACTAAGAAATTAAGTGGTTGCAATTCAAACTGCTCAAAACCGGAGACACAGCCCCCAAGGAGAGTGTGGACTACAGAGCACAAAACAAGAAGTAAGCTTTAATTTTGAACATAAAGACAAGCTTATCCATGAAGTTGCACTAAACACAGTCCTGTACAACATGAAGTGATCTACCAGTTTGCAAAGAAGAAAGCCTGTAGCCTGTTTTAAATGATCTCCTTACACAGTCCAAATTCAGCCAATATATTATCTGCTTTAAATAATCCCACCATGACCAGCAGATTTTTCTAGGATAGTTAGCATATGCAACAGTTATACAGAGATCTGAATTTGGAAAGATACAAGTCTTGGAGATATATCACCTGTATCTCATTTGCCAGTTTGTCAAACCAAACAAGACAAAAAGGGCAAACTTGCAGGTTTTCTCACGGGAATTCCTAATTCTGTGACTGAGGTCTCCAGAGGGAGGGTTCACATTAACCCTAGTTGTGTCATATTTAACATGGCTATTGGAAGACTCACTTGGCTGTCTTTGTAAATACCACACGTTTTATATTTCTGACTTTCTCTATTTTTAATACTGATGTTTTGCTGTGTGATTTCTTGTCGTACTTGTGATTTCTTCTAAACATCCACGGCTAATCCTCCTGTATGCTGCTGCACTCCTAATCTGCAGACGCCCAGTGGATGCTGATAGCATCCCATCATTCAGATGTTGTGTTCTTGGGGCATTACTGTTTTGGTTTACAGAGGAATGCCATGGTTCAACCCCAGTTGGCAGCTAAGCACCACACAGGCACTTGCTCACTTCCCAATCCTGTGGGATGGGGGAGGGAATTGGAAGGGTAAAAGTACAATAACTTATGGGTTGAGATAAAGACAATTTAATTTAAGAAAAAAAAAAAAAAAAAAGAGAAAAAGAAAACAACAAAGAGGAGAAAACCCAAGACCAAGAAAAACAACTGACCTGATGCCCAGTCAGTCCCTGAGCAAGGGCAGCCCCTGCCAACCTCCCTCCTCCCCAGTTTTATTGCTGAGCACAGCATCGTATGCAATGGGATATCCATTTGGTCCGTGTTCAGCTGTCCCAGCTGTGGCTCCTCCCAGCCTCTTGTGCTCCGCCAGTCTGCTCACAGGGCAGTGTGAAAAGCAGAAAAGGGCTTGGTTTACTTTTCCAGCTGCAGAATGCCTCATCTGCCCACCTCATGTTTATCCCCCTGCAGCCGTGAGGAGGCCTGCTGACAGGCTCAGCTTTGGCCAGTGGCAGGTCCGTCTTGGGGCCAGCTGGAATGGGCTCTGTCTAACATGGGGGCAGCTTTTGGTGTCTCTTCACAGAAGCCACCGCTGCAGTCTCCCCACTACCAAATCCTTGCCGTGTAAACCCAGTACATGACCTCAGAGAAACCCTACACAGGCATATACAGCATCACACCACTTTCTTCCTCAAGGGCAGATGCCTTGAAGAGAGTGCCAGGCCCTGGGACAGAGCAGCTGCTGGGGCACAGGGCAAGAGATCATCAGAGTTTCTCAGTGCTCCTGTTCCATGGCCTTGGCAGTGACCTTTATGGAAGGGTAGCTGCTCAGCTGGTGACAGAGCATGCATGGGCTCCCGGATGTCACCATGTAAGTCCTTTCCAGTGTAACTTGATGTAAGACATGTAACTTGTAACGCCTCTTCCCCTTTTAAACTGCAATACTGCTCATGTTATGCAGTCATCTAAAGGGCCTGTTGCCCGTGCTGACTTCATGCTGTTGGCCAGAAACCACAAACCAGCGAGAAAATATAAGCTCTGCTGACCCTTAGTGGCTGTAACTCCACTACAGTACTCCACTACTTTTTTTTATAAATTCAAGAGTGCTCTTGTTCTGGTGCTGTTATGCACTGTGTTATACTTTTTTAGGGGGGAAAGTATTGACGAACTTGCTGAGGGCAAACATTGGGGAAGTACAATCAGCAGAGAGAGGATCTGGGTATCACAGAGGAGAAGGTACCTGACCTTAAGATTTTATGGCAATTCAACAGAGCAAACGCAATCTTACATCTAGGGACTATCAAATCTGATACTGTAAACTGAAGGTGAGTCATTCTTTGGGAAAGACCAACAGAAAGATTGGAGGCATGAAGCAAAATCATTAGAGACCACAACGTGGCTCCAACAGACAGATGTGATTCTTCGAGATCCATGTCTGGTTCAGATAGGGAAGACTCAACACACTGTGCTAGTGAGGCTTCAACTAGAATATTAGACACAAGTATGGTTTTCAAGGATCAGGAAACAGGAATCTGAATATGCAAATAAGGACTCAGGGTGATCAGGGGAACTGAAACCCTATTTTATGAGAGGAACTTAAAGATTAACAGGAGACACCACAAAGGCAATCTGGTAAATATACTGAGAAAGAAGGATACCTCCTTAGCCAGAGTCCCAAGACATCCCAGATAAGCTCAGCAGAAACCTCCATGATGGTGAGTAGTTGACTGGACAGAAGAAACCCCAATGGGTGCAGGACAAAGAAACTGTGATCATGAACTGACCTTCCAGGAAAACAGGAGTCAGCAACAACTATTCTGGAAATTGATGTCCTGCGTTCACTCGCATATTGACACCAAAAAGTGTCCCAATGGGTGCAGGACAAAGAAACTGTGACCATGAACTGACCTTCTAGGAAAACAGGAGTCAGCAACAACTATTCTGGAAACTGATGTCCTGTGTTCACTCGCATATTGACACCAACTACCTACCCAAAATAAGCTTCTCTGCAAGAGCTTCTCTGCACAAGATCTCCCAGACAGACCAGACCGCAGTCAGATTATAAATGCTACAGAAACAGAGACCAGAACGATAGTTTCTTACCCAAATGGTTCATGCTTTCACTATAAGCCAACTGACAGTAAACAGATGTTCCCTGCCACAGCAGAAGACAAGCAGAGCTGACCCTTCCAGGCTGGCTCCGCTACAAGGACACCGTTTCCATAGCTCTCAAAAGCACAGGCACATCCTGTAAGCTCCCAACACACCTCAGATCACCCCAGCAGCAGCAGCAGTGGATCTCTGCCAGTCAGTCCCACCGAATTTGGGATTTGGCCTCTCCCAGTACACCAGTAGCTCTGCCCTAACTGGAGTTCAGTTGGCTGAAGAGCCCGCGTGCTGCAGCATCTTCATCTTGCTTTCATCTGAACTTCAGAGCTACCGTGCGCTTCACAACTGTGCCTCTACATTACCTCCTTATTAAGAAGCCAACAGGAGACCACATTTCATATCCCTGTGTTTCTTCAAGCTTTTTCTTCTGACTTTTATAAAATGCTAACTACTAGGCCCATCTGATGTAGTGGAAAGTAGAGCTGCACAAGAGATAATCTCTTTTTTGTGTTGAAATTATACACCAGCTGCCTGTGAGAACTAGGGGAAAACTTTAAGGCTTGCTTTGTTTTTAAAAAGGCAAGTAATTTAAGAAAGAAACTCTGTGCTGTCAGAGAAGTTCCTACACCACGCACACAACAAAAAGTGCAAGAATGCCAACTTGCGTCCATCTCAGGAAAAAGTACTGTGGTATAAGATTTGTGATTTAGAAATTTGAGGAAAATCATCAGCCCAGGTGATATGAATGTGCTAGTCACAAAAGCGTGAGATGAAGGATTTATTTAGGCTTCCCATCAGCTTTAGAGAAAAAATCCTGTGGACTTTTCCTACAATATCCAGCCCAGGATAAAATCATTGAGCCTTGCATTTTCCAAAGTTACTGAAAACAAATGAATATAGGACTTGCTACTCAGGTCTCCACCAGAATCTGTTTTCACTTTCATAAAGCTAAATCTCTTTTTGTTATGGCTTCAACAGAAAATTTCCAAATATAAACAGAAGTAAGCAATGTGTAGACATCTATATATAATCTGAAAAGGCAGTTTTATGGTTTGAACTGTCCATTCATGCACTTTATTTATGATGTTAGCTATAAGCATCATTGGTGGTTATTTCACCTCTTACTCAAGTGTGAAAGAAAATAAGGAAAGCGATAAAGCATGGAAATCTATTTTTTTTCCCCATCACTTAAAAGTGAAGGCATGAAAAGCAGCTGCCAGGCACTAGAAAAAGCACACAGTAAGATAGGTAGGTCTTTCACATTCAAGGAGCTGCTGAGCTTTCTGAAGTCTGAAGAAAAGTGTTCCAAGTAACTCATCAGCTGTTTTCAAACCAACATGAGGGAAACTGTGGGTCTTCGGGGGTTCCCAACACAAACAAGCAACTTTCTGTGACTTGGAAATCCGTTTCACAGTTAATCTGTTTCAGCAGAGTCTGCTGCTGAAAAGATTACTGTCTTTATGGAGGAAAAGAAGACAAAAATCCAGTCCAGCAGCTACATGCTAAAATTATGAACGTTCTCCAAATGTAACAACCTGTTTGGTTGGCTCCCTGTTTGAATGGATGAATCTGATGTCAGACAAAAAAAAAAACAATTGTAAAGTAGAAAAATTTTAGTTTCTAAATTGGAGAGGAAGATTTGTCTTAAAAGCTGATATCTTGGACACTTTCAAATTCCCAATGCTACACTCAAAACAGACATGCCTACAAAAGTATTTGATATTATCAAAATTAAGTAGAAGATTGTTTTAGACAGCGGAACAGTTCTAAGAATTTATTCTAAAGAATAATTCTCTAAGGACTAGACAGAAATTGAATCCTTTAAATCAGCAGGAAGGAGGAAAAATTTAGAATCAGTTATAGATACTTTTACTAAAGTCACAACATGCGTGAATGAAAACACCTTTTTGGTAGGTTTTTTTCAACGTACCTCATTGAGAGAAAGAAATTTATTTCAGAAGGAAATAGACATCAGAGTCCGATAGAGAATACTTTTTTCTTCTAGAAACTGTGCTAAAGCTTGAGAGGCTAAAAGCCATTAGTGTGTATTTTCGCTAAAAACTGAAAGAGCCAACCATGCCCCTGAAAATGAAAACCCCTATTTTCCTACAAATCTCCTTGCCACCTGCTGGCAATGTAGAGAAGTGGCAAGCAATCTGCACTCCTCAAACCACCCCTTCACCTAGTACACAGAGTATCCTACAATGTCACAGACCTTTGCAAGCCCTAGGATTTTGTATAGGCGTAAGAAATCATACCCAATTAATTTTTTTGTTGTTGTTAAACAGAAGTTTGGAAATCCTATCTCCTCTCTTCCTGCGCCATGACTTGAAGTGCTTCACTGTAACTATTACTTCCATATGCACCCAATTCACTTATCTTGCTCATTGAAGTCCTCCTTTGGGCATACTGCAAGGATAAAGTATTCTCTATAATTATTACATTTGCATTAAATTGGAGAAAGTAACATTCAAGATAGACCCTTTTTCTTGCTACTAAAAATTTTAAAAGATGAAACAAAAACCGATACATTAAGATTGTTTATTTTAAATGGTATTCTGAAACTCGTGATTATATACAAATTTTCAAACTATGAAGCTTAAGATTGCATGGTGACTGTCTTCATGAAATAAGGCTGGTCGGTCGATCTTATCAGAGCCGATTCCATTGCAGTATGATTATTCCATGTACAGGATGGCTGCAAGAAGGTTGTAATCCATGAAGGCACCAACACTGAAGGAGGTAGGCCTTCCTACATAAAAAGCTAATCAAGACCCCCTTCAGTTACCATGTGACATTTGTTGAATTTGAGAGCATCACCAGCGGGGAAAGATCTGAGTGAAACCACCAGTCACTGTGGAAAAATCTTTACACTGCACTCAAAATCTGGAGACAGTTACCCACTGCAGGGCTTTTCCATGCCAGTCATACTCACTGTGCTTTATTCCTCACTCAACTGGGCCAGTTAGGGAAAAAGGGAAAAAAAAAAAAAACCAAACCCAAAACAGCTTATGCTGCTATGATAATTTGGCAATGATCTTTAGAGACAGATTCATTTTTTTTAGGGATAATTAATAGGCACGAACAGGATTTATGTTAATGCTGAAACTTCAGTTTAGATACTAGATGCAGAGATGGGATGAAACTTATCAACCCTCAGCCAATAGACAGAAAGTTTTCATTTCTCTGAACTGACATGGAAGGCAGATGAACTACTGCCTCCTCTCATGTTCCCCAATGCTAAAGGTAGAGATATGCTTCATGAGTTTGTTTTATACACAGACAATTAAAAATACATTTTAGTAGTCTCCTCACCAATAGCACAGTACTGAAATCAGTGCAACAAAATTAAAATGACAGGAAGGAATACTTACAACCATATTGTATTGTACTGAAATTGCAAGATCAGAAATTTCTAAAGTGCAAAGGTGGCTATACTCTACAGAGATACAGGGATCTGTTTTCTTGCTTACAGTATAAACCACTACCATCATTACAGACACACCACATATCCATGCTGAACATTTAATTGACCAAGCGTTATCCTTAGGCTGACAGGCAAAACTCCTCTACCAAATCCAGTGGGAGGCAGACATCAGCATCCAAGGGCCAAATTTAGTCCCTCGGTTGTAGGAGTGTCACGTGCTGGATGGAGATTAACTACTGTAAACCCAGGAACATGAAACATGGAGGAAGTGTATTTAAATACATGGAGGAAGGTATTTAAATAGAAATCTTGCAAAGAGCTTAATGGTTTGTTTTATAGTAGATTAAAGACAATCACTGCATTTTTAAAAACATAAAATAGAGGGCCCAGCACTCCATATTTTATTTAGCTGCAGTTTTGTCCTAGTTCAGACTGGGCACAAATTTTTAAAGACTATTTACACCAACAAGATTTGCAGGTTTAGCCATGAAAGCCTCTAAAACCAGAGAGACACCACAAAAACAGGCTCTTGCCGCATTAGAGTATTAAAAAGTCACCATTCAAAATACCTCATTCTTAAAAATTACTAAAGGAAATTGTAATAGAAGGAACATGGCTGCTAGGTTTCCAGATTAACTGAAACTCCCAGTCAATTCACCCATATTCTTAAGCATACTGGACAGTTAATCGACTTATTATTTACAATAATTCTTGCTACTACCCAACAAAACCAAAAGAGAAAACTGCTCATTGACTCACAGCTCTGTATACTTTGCAAACTAAACAGTCTCTAGTTTCTTATTTTTGGGCAAAACTATGCAATGTTTGCCACAGGATTTAAACTACAAGTAAACAAAGTTTCTCTTGAAAAGCAACACGTGTTAAGTGAATTAGTTTGTTCCATTAGTCTATTTTTAAACTACTACATCATATTTACTGAAACAGCTATGGCATAAGAGGTTACACAGCTAGGCTTAAGTAATGCCATAATCTGACACAATCCACTTGGTTATGCCCCAAACTATTTACAGTGAACTTGATTCAAACAAACCACTTGGTTCAAGAAAGCGTCCAAAGAATTGCAAGTCCGTAAAATAATCTTTCCTAAGAAGTTTTTTGGGAATGATTTAGTCATGATCTGTTCATTTTATTTTAAGATATTCATATATTGAAATACACCCATGGGCAAAAGCCTCATTGGAAATGAGTCCCAGGACCTACACATGCATTAGCAAACAAGGGCAAGTCTATGCCACAGTGTGTAGCAGACAAAAGAGAAAATGAGGGGACGAGGGAAAATGGAATGTTGTCTGCATAGAAAGAAAATTAATTAGGTTGAGACGTGCATGTATTAACACACACAGGCATCTGAAAAACGATGAGTAACTAAAAAGTCATGATTATGAAACTGAGTTAACTTCATCTTGATCCTTAAAGGGGGCAAGTAGATGACTACAGCTGTAATAAGTTTTTGCAATTAAAACCCGTATAAGCAAAGTATCTCCATGCTCCATTCTGGTAAAACCTAAGCTGGTCTTTTAACAATGCAAGAAGTCTAAAAAGTCAGCTGATCAAGTTATGAACAGATCTGAGTAACTCTTCAAAAAACACACCCAAGGCTCTTGTGCAGCATCAGAAGAAATGGACCAATTTTAGATATAATTTCTTCTTGATATTCATTATCCTCTACCCACCTAAGCTCTTGCAGAACAGTAACTTCTTCCAAAGCAATTCAGCTCATTTCACACTTATTTCTGTGTGCAGAACTGGCTGAAAGAAATATCTATCACTGGAAGCAATGAGTTTTGCATTTGATTCATCCATGACAGACAGCATTAAGAGCCTCTTTGCCTTTTGCAGCAATGAATTCTGTAGTTTGGCCAGTACCTCAGGAAAAGTCTTGAGTTTCCTATTAATCTCCTCAACAACTTTTGTTCCACAGGCCTTCAAGGAGCCTCACACCTGCCCTTTAAGCTGAATTACTCAAAGTCCCATGAAAGATTTCAAACAGAAGCACTGAATTACAGTGGAAGATGAACTGATCCAACCAGTACAAAGTGAAGAATGTGTTTACAGTATACATCATAGTAAGTGCATATGCTATCGTGTTTTTTGAAACATTTTCAGGCTGTTCAGTTTCTTTCTCAGATAAAGGGAAGTGCAGCAACTCATACCCAGAGATTGCAAGGCCCTCACTTCAATGCATGCATTATATTCTTTTGCATTTGCAGCAAATCAGAAAGCTATGTTGTTGTTGACACGGGTGTTTTGAAGTGCTCAGCACTAAAGAATGTTATCACATTTTCCACAGTAGGCAGAAATGGAAGAAGCAAGTTCTACAAAATACTTTCTCAGTTTTGACTGGGCTTGGGTTTTGGCAAGTTCTCTTCCTAAGGAGCTGATTTCAGTGCAATACTGCAGAAGCTGAGAAACAGCACTGTCTACATACAGCATAAAGGAAATCTAGAGCTTGGTTTCCCAGTTGTGCCATCAGCTCTTCAGCTCATCTTTCCTCCCCGTTGTCCTAACAGCTTCTTATAGACACTAGCCAGATGGAAACACAGCATCTTAGTTACAATTCCATTACCTTATGCATGACAACTTCATGAATTCTAGTGCCAGGAGATTTTAATTGTCTGCAGTTTTCAAGCTTACCAAATCTTTCAAGATTCAAAAACCTTGCATGAATGACACCGTGATGCATTACTTTTAAGCACTTTCATATTACTTGCTGCATCACTTTCATATACACTTCGATATTAAAGGATTTTAATTTAAGGACAGACAAGCTAAAGTACCTTACTACAAATTCTGATACAAGAACCCTAATCTATAGAGGAAAGAACAGAGGCTAATCGTTTCAGAAGAATATAAATTGTGCTCCAGTTATGCAGAACTTAAGGTTTTCCAAGTTCTGTGAAAGTCCCGTGACATACCATTGGGGTGTTACAAACCAAACCCGGATTTTCTTTGCTCACTACAATTAAGTGAATCGGAACACAACAGGGTGTTAAGCCTGAATGACAAAACCTGAATAAATATAACTTTTCATGCAAACTTTTGTTTGCAGAATTTGACATTATATAGCATATAATTTAATGGAAAAAATCCTTAAGTGTTACAATCATGATACCTCCTTTGCTATTTGTGGATAGAAACTAAACCCACAAAAAGTGGCTCTCTAGAGGCACAATAGGAACATTTAAACCCACTCATTCTATGATATCGCACTAAAACCAAAAATAAGTCAGATATAAATAAACTCCTAGAAATCCACCACATTCTCAAGCAAGATAGATGCATACTAACAAAAGTAAATTAAATTAGTCTTCTAAATTGAAAAAGAAGAATCAGAAAGAGGGAGATCAGAACTAAAGCCCCAGAGTCCAATTAATACAGTTTCAAAGTGAATTCAAAGCACTTATGGCTCTTAAGAAATCTGGCATCCACTGTCTTTTTGAGGCTTTATATCTGGTTCCTTCAGAGGTTTTACTTCTTCATCTGGTTTTGGTTTAGCCTGCAAACAAGAAGAAAAAAACCTAAATACCACAAGTACAAACCACTGTGTCTGTACAGTACTTATGCATGGCTAATTTTACATATTCTAATCTAACAGTCCCCTCTCTTCTAAAGGCTGAAGGCTTTGTACAAGCCTCAAGCAAGGGGGAAAAGCCAAATATTCTCTATTTCAGCATCCTTAAATGAATCCTCTTCTAAAAAAGAAACTTTCTATAGTATTCACTCCTGTAACATTTCAGCATCTTATACGCATTAAAGAATTTCCTCCTATTCAGGACTTAGGAAAAAAAGGACTCCTAATTTCCAGAGGCAGACAGCGTGGCAGAGAGGTTAACTGACTTGCCTCCTGACACAGTGGAAGTGTGAGCTCAGGCGGTAGCCTTGTGCCTACACCCTGCCCTGAGCTGGGGAACATTACAGAAGAGCAAAATAGTAACTCTGTGCTATACACAGAATAAAGCTAATGTGAAAGAACAGTACGTAAGATTATCTTACGGTGTCATCCTTTGGCCTCTTGGTGAGATCAAATGCAGCAAGTGTTTCAGGAGTCCAGTGTGCGTTCAAGGCAGGAAATTCAAAAGGAACAGGCTCTACTAAGCCATAGTTTGCTTTCAGTTCCAGCTGGGGAGCCTCTGCTGGCACCTTCTGAAAATAGCTGTAAAAGAATACAGCAATGTATTTAAAACACAATGCACTATCTCTGCAAGTCTCGTTTGCAATTCTAAAGAAAAACAACCTAGGTTTTTACAGTGGCAGTCACTGCTGCTCTCTTCCATTTCATTAAGGCACCGTCCAACCTGCATTCTGTCAGCAAGATTCACAAGAACAAAAGCAATTCCTTCTTGGTTCATTTCCTAATAGCTAGGTGGGTTTTCTTCCTACTTGATAACCATTATTCCCAGCTTCAAAGCAAAGAGCACCTTTTTTACAAAAAGACCTTCAAAATTCAAAGGAGGATTTAAAATACTTCCCAAGAAAGATGACGGGACAGTTCTTTTCCTAAAGCACTCTTAATGTGCCACAGCACATAATAGCAATGACACTGCAACACCCACAAAGACTTGCTGTGACACAAAGCCTGAATGAGGGTATAAATCTACCCTCAGCAAAACAACGAGAGCTAAAAACTGACAAATACTGACACACGCTACCTTACTTCCTGTGCTGTGGCCGAGCTCTGTGGCAGGCACATCTCCCAAAACAGTGACTGGTTATCAGGTTTCTCTTTCAAAGTTTGTTTCTAGAGGGACATGGATTTCTTGATATCTCCTGTGTGCTGCTGTTGTAAGCTATGACAAGAGTTATTGGAACCAAAGCAGAGCAGAGATTTTTCTCCTGTTTGCAGTTCAGCTTGATGTACTTGACAATCCTTTTTGTTTAGTCAATTCCCCTATTACACAGGTGTTTAAATATCATAAAAAGGGAAATAGCAAACCTATTGTGGAATACTAAATCATAAGAGGAAGGGAGGGGAGAAAGAAATGAGTGAAAGAATTCCAAAGCCAAACTAATCTTGTTATTTTAAACGGCTTTCAAACTCTTTTTGGAAGGGGCATTAACTAACAGAAAGCCCTATTTACAATATTAATTATACTTAGCCCGGTAAAGCTCCTAGCACCCTAAGCATATTCTTCACTGAAGGCATGACTGTGTTTTGACTTTGCAGCTAGCAAAGCAGAATCAGCTACCAGTATTCTACATTTCCCTTCTGTCCTCTGTTGCCTACTAGACCCCAGCAGCTGGGAAGAGGGCATTAGAGCAACACAGCAATCTCTGCAGGACTTTCTCTTGTGCAGAAGGAAAGGAAACAAAGTAGCTGGGGAACGACGGAAGAAAACTGCTTAACCAGTACAGCATGTCAGTCCAACCTACCCTGCTGAACTGGCACAGAACACAGAGAGGGTGATAGCAGAGACCCAGAGCAAATCCGCTACAAGAAAATTACACAATTGCAAATCTTTAAGTTACGTGCCATGCCCTAAAGGAATATAACAACTGGAGAGTAAAAATTACCATCCCATCTTGAAATAAAGGCAAATATGGTAATAACAGTTCATATAGAGCACTGTACCAACCACGAATTACTCACATGAATCCGTTCTCTCTCTGACATTTTTCTAATGTGTTCTTAATCAAGCTTCCTAATTTCCTAAAGAAGAGATGTCCAGAAGGTTTGGCAGTAGTCCCGGGCCCTTTGGTTTCTCCATATTCTTTGCACAATGCTTCAGCCTTAGCAAAAACTTTGCAAGAAAGAAATGTAATAAAAATCATTTACATGACTCTTAAATCATGGTTCACATCTACAGTGCTTCAGTTTTAGGAGATAACAGAATCCATTCAGGCTTCTTGCTTCTTAGAAACAAAAATAAACTAGCTCAAAGGCAGCACTTCCAGCCAAGATTTACTGCATCCAAAAAGTGCCGAGGAACACAAAAAAAAAAAAAAAAAAAAAGATAGCTCTTCGGGTAGCAAGATGCAGGAAAGCATTCTCATGTGTGGGTCAAAATGCAACAATAACCCAAGAACTGTGCCACATGATAGGAAAAAAGAGAGGGTATGAAGGTGTCCATGCATAGTTGATGTCCAAAAATAAACAACATTTAATATGGAGAGGGAAAAGAAGCACTCTTCTCTGAACAGCAGTAATCCAACTTAGTTTGTTCTTAATAAATTCTTTCTATTTTTTTTTTAAATTAATATTAAAAGTTTCCAATTTGATGATTTGAGCATTTTTTATACATTTTAGTAAAGTTATGCAGTGCAGGCCATTGGGGTAGCAATAGCTTTGAAGAGAGAAGGATAGGCAGAAGTCCCTGAACTACTGCAAACTTCCCTTAATCTGCCTTTCAAATGAAGAGAAAGGAAATAAATTACTAAAAGCTGTTTAAAAACAAACAAACATACATGGTTTAGATTTACTATTTAATGTAATTCAGAGCCACCTCCAAAGCAGAAAAGGCTACTGGAACTTAACATACAGACCAGAAAAAGTGATGACCAGACAATTGATTTTTACACTGTATTGCAGGCAGTTCAAAGACAGTCTTTAACAGGTTGAGAAGTGAAGATGAAATTTTCTGCAACACTGTTATGAAAGACAGTCTTTGGTAAGACAAAAAAGGAATATACTGTCCCTATTTAAAAGTATGCTGGATTTTCATCAGGCGACAGATAAAATCTTAAGTTTATGGGAGACCAAGTAAACACGATACAGCAAAATAAACCAGGCATGTCATCATCAGACACTGTAATCCAGTCTCAGTCACACTTACATTTTTCTGATTCCTGCAGAGATCTGATTGCTTCCCCACATTTATCACTCGCCAGTAAAGTTTGACCATGGTAACAGTATGCCTAATGGGAGAGGACAAAATCATTACCAACGTCACTGGGCACTTCCTGTACCAATTCACTTCTGCTCTTCCTTACGTCAGAGTTGCATCTCCATGAAGGTGCCATTCCCTGCAGAGAGCTGACCATTTGGGAATGCAAATCAAAGCAGCATTCGGTGAACAATGAAATTCAATATAAACACCGTGAGGTAGGTATGAAGCAAGCTGTCTCAAGTCTAGCCAAGGGTAACTTTGAACTTCAGGAAGGATGTTTTACCAAAAGCACTAGTATAGAGTCTAGTTCAAACCTTTCTCTCTCACTGTACCAATGTGCAGCATTAAGCCGCATCACAGAAAGAGGAGGAACCCCAATCAAGTTTACAAAGCAAAGACTCTAAAAACTAAAACTATCTGAACAAACTGAATCTGCAACAAACATCACTGAATCCAGAAAAGATGAGGTCTTCTGCTGCTTGAGATACTTCATCACAGTCCAAATAACTTTTGCACCCCAAAAAGTCTCATTCCTTCACACTTATGCTTGAAGATAGTACTGTATTCCAGTGAGTACTGAATTGCTTCTTTTCTATTATCAGTTGTTGAGTTTAAATACTAAATACCATAGGTAAAGGAATGATTGCATGAACTAATGCCGACCTTGCACACCTTCCTTTAATGTTTGTTCTCACAGTATAGCAAGTGTTACCTAAATCTACCATTGCCCATATTACACAAATCAAAAAAGATAAAAAGTGCCACAGCTCTGACCCTCCCTCACCTCTCAAACTTGCTGATAAGGTAAGCAGCTTTTAGCTATAGGTTTGGTATAAGAGAGAGACAATTGTGTTAACTACTTAGTTTGGGCCTTTTTTACAGTATGAAAGAGCCAGATTACAGGCTGTGGCAGGCTACAAGAAATACACAGCAAATTGAGCAGCTGATGAGTGCCACTGCACTTGCTAAGAGATCAGTCACGCAAAAAGGGGCAGTACTTGGAATGGTATGTAACATTACTTGATGCAGTTTCATTCAGGGCCTTCAAAAAGCTGATCAGCTCTGAATTATGCCTAGAATCAGATTGTGATGCAGGTAATGGAAGACAAGTATTATGCTCAACCCGAATTGCTTCACTTCCCCCATTCCCTATCCAGCCCTTAGACAACATTAAAAACTGTGACTGCAGTCAGCTGAGGTACTTACATAGGCCATATAGAAACAGGTCTTCAAGTTTAAGTACTTCCTCCATTTACCTGCATAAGTTGGATCCAAACTGGATAATGTTTGATCTATGAACACACGTGTAAAGTTATTCTTCAAGACGTTTCCAAAAAGAAAAATCACGCACACAAAGACCAGAATGCTTAAAACTTAGCAATAGATCTTAACTATAAAGTAGCAAGAAACAAGTGACATAAATTACTCCTGCAAAGGCACAGAGAAACTATGAGGAAAATCAAAAATATGCAGTTTATTGAGCTATCATGCAGTTGTCCCTAGAATCCCTGAAACTGTTGTCCACTAAGTTTGGAAGGCTAATTCTCCTAAGTATTTTTAGGCAGGATTTCAAAGCTTGCTCCAAGTTTAATTTCAAGTAGTGACCTATAAAAGTTTACTTATGTTACAATATTCCACCTCTTATACCGACTTCCATATTTTTACACTTTTCCCACTTGCATCAGTAAGCCCACAGATCAGCTTACTCATCTGGAAGGATGTACATAATTAACCCAGCTACACACTTTATGGTCTGCATCATAATCTGCTGCCCAAAGGCAGATGAAACACACTCCATTTACGTCAAGCCATTTGTTTGCTGCTATTACATATTCTCAAGACATTACTCTGTCTTCTGTCTCCCCTTGCTAACATTTCCTATCGTTAGCTACAGAAAAAAGATTCCCACGAAAACAAAAGGCCTTATCAAAATATACGTTACGCTGGTAACTGAAGCCTTAAATGTGCTAAATAGAAGCTAAATATACAAAGCATATCCACTAAGAAACAGTGTTAATATCACAGTTGGCAGGCGGGTGAAATATGTCTGCTGGCAAGAATGCATAAACCAGGTCACTAAGGATACAAAACAGGACACTTACCAGCTTTTTGGTAGAAGTTAGCTGTTTCATAAGCAAGAGCAGCTATTAGTCCTGGATTGTGTTTCAGCTCAATAGCCCGAGCAATTGTCACTGAAAAAAAAATTCCACACCACAATATTAAACTTTAATTGAAAATGTCACATCAAATCAGTAGAGGCATTTAGCATTTTAAAACGCCTGCATGAACAGAAAACAAGTATTCTACAGTCAAGCAAACTGCAGAATACAGATTGTTTCTTAGATAGAATGATTCCAAATTAACAGAAAAGCTGAAGGAAGGTTAGTCTGAAAACTAGCTAGTAAACAGAAGTTGCAAATATTTTAAAGTAAAGGAACTGGGAATTTATGTTAGATGACCATGGTGGTGAAGGGACTGCATGAAAGGAAAAAAGAGGGAGGAATGTCACACACAGTTCTTCCAAAGTGGTTACGTTTGTAGTATCAGACTGATTTTTGGCATTTTCTTCCTCTAATGGTAACCGAAGTTTCTTTAAAAGCAACCCACCCCACTAAGCCACGGTACGTCTGGAGGAGAAAAAAAAAATGGCATTGCTGCCAAGCAGACTTCACAAGACATCCAAGTAACCCACAAAGACTGTCACTTCCCATCCCCAACAAATGTATATTTTAAGATACCTTCTTGAGCTTCAGCTTGGCACTGTATGATGTAAGAGTCTATAAGTCGAGCTTCTAAATCTCTTCCTTTTTCTACAGGTGTAATCAATTTTGGAATGTGACTTTCCTAAGTACAAACAAGTCTCAAAGTTATTTTAGCTTTAATACCACTGCTACCAATGCAAAGCAAATCCCTCATTCCTAAATGGATGGGACACCAAGTGAAGGTCCCAAGACGGCTGGCTGCACTGTTGCATGTGCTACTGGGCAGACAGCCAGCCTACCCTTCCGCTGCCACAGGGAAAGAGTAGCAGGGATTGAGTGGCAGCACAACATATTAAGACCCTTCTTTTTCCTGTATCACTCAGACAGTCTGGGGCACTTGTTTATTCTGTAACCTTGTCAGAAAAGCAAAGGCTTTTCTAAGACAAAAAGTCAAGTACTTGGAGACAACTTAAAGAACAGACAGCAAAGACAGTTTTTCTACCTTCAAGTGTTTAAAAATCCCAGCTGCTATCTTCAGGCTTCTGTGAACGTCTTTTGCTTCATCTTCTGTTATACTAAGAATATAGAATAAATCAGCAAAATGTTAGTTAGAAAGGACCTCTAGGTGTCATTTAGTCCCACCTCCTGCTTTGGAGCAGGACTATCGACAACAGTAGATCAGGTCAGTTATGGCTTAGACTAGATGAATCTTGAATACTTCAAGAATGGAGTCCACTAACTCTCTAAAGTAACCTGTCCCGCTGCTGTGTTACCCTCATAGTAAAAAAGTTTCTTACAGGTCCAATCATGAATTAATCAAATAGAACTCACTTGAAAAAAGAAATATAAGGCCTTGTAGTGACTTTCAAGTAAAAGGTAACCTCTGTGCTAAAAGCCAAAGCTTTAGAAATATGTACAGCTAAAAGTCAGTAGAGCTGTGATTTTGAGAATCTCAATTCTGTACCTGGATATTTAGAGCAGGACTGGTGAAGAGTTTATTCACAACTGACCCTTCCTCTGTACCACAGTCACATGGTAGTAGTACACTTTGTTCACAGATGCAAGAAGGGATTGAAGTGCACTTGGAAATTACAACACATGAAGGAAGGCCAACTGCCTCCTTGAACTCCTACTGTCTCAGCTGGACATGCACTGCAGCAGTCAAAACTCAGAACCTGCTAAGTTTTTTGGTGGAATATTGCTGCAATGGAATCACTAACAAAAGAAAAATACTTACTCTTCTTTTCCAGCGAGTCGTGATGCATATTTTGTGTACCACAGAGCTACATTAAATCCCATGGAAACCAGTTCAAACACTGCATCCTGCTGGGCACTGAAGACAGACAGACAAAACCCCCCAAACAAACCCCCAAACAATTTAATGCTTTCCATTTTGTTCTGACAAACTCTCTCTGCTGATAGATCACATAGCATAAGTCAACATTTCTCTCCATAAAATATTTTTCATTTAAGAAGTCAACAATTTCCAACTCAAAACCTCCTACTTGCTGAACTGCTTAA
Source organism: Strix aluco (assembly GCF_031877795.1). Lineage (NCBI taxonomy): Eukaryota > Metazoa > Chordata > Aves > Strigiformes > Strigidae > Strix > Strix aluco. The sequence goes on from NC_133933.1 coordinate 25,202,492, forward strand.
AAGACACTTCAATTTTTACTTATTTCCTTTAAGAGCTCATAATTATAATTTCCCACATTCATATGCCTACCCTTCCCTTTTGGGAACTTTCATTTTAAAACAGTAACTTGATATTTGTTTAGCTTTGGGTGTGGCTGACTTTTTTTTTTGTTTTTAAATTGCACATTTTGTGGAAAGCCTTGCTCTGGAATGTCTACTTTAAAGTTGTAGCTGCTAAGTTAGTAAGTCAAAGTCTATTACATCTCCCTCAAATGAATGTTATTGCAAGTATTTATGTAACTGCAATTAAATGGCATATGCAAATAGCGGGAAATTTCAAAAACTAAAAACATGGTCTTTGAAAAGAATGAACTTGCAATCACAAGCTCAGTATAGCTTAGGAACTATTAAAGGTTAAAAAGAAAGGTGTGGGAGTGGGAAGAATAATGTTGGCACAAGTACAAGTGTGTATTACCATCAGAAAATTAGAAGAGAGTCCTAATCAACAGATTGTCTTCCAAGGGGCATAAAAGCTTTGAGGATGTCAAGCACTTCTTCTAAAGCCTGACAAATTCGTAAGCATCGTTATACAACACAATTATCTACAACAGCAGGAGACAACTGAATAATCCTGAAGGTTACAAACCTATACTCCTACTTAAAACAGAAGCTTTGTTTGTACCGGGAGTACGTGTACTAGGAGCTTCAGAGGACAAGAACAAAGTCAGATGTTCAGCAACACTTGCACTTCAAAAAACTCAGAAGATACTGGTCAGGCAATAGCGCCAAATGACAAAATTGTAAACTGTAGTAACCTATGTTATCATATTCAATTCACCAGTACTCTCGAGGTTCTTTGTACTGCTCTAGCCAACTGCAGATATAGTTTGTAGATCAATTAAGACACGACAGATCGTTCTACCATCATCATGCGTTATCATGCCTTTACATAAAGGCAACACATGCTTCAGAACACCTAATAAAGTGCAGCAATTACCAAAACAACAAAGCAACAAGTTTTTGGAAACTACTTTGTGTTCAACATTTTGCTGTACTTCTAAGTTTTCCTTCAGACCTGTGCTGGCACACGTGCATATACACAACAGACCAGAAGAAAACAACTGCCTACCCTGTAATCATAAATGCATATGTACCTTGGAACTTGTCCTTGTAATGTGTCTGTCCACTTGAAATTCTGAATATATCTCAATTTGCATTCTTGGGAAGAATCATCCAGTGAAAGGATAAAACCTATAGAATAAAAAAAAATGTACTGATGGACAATCTCAAAGTAAGAAACAGAAACAAGTAATGAAGGAATGGGGATCAATGAGAACACAGATATAGATAAAGGAATGTTTCTTGCAGTACCACTCAAAAACCTGTGTTAATTCCTGAGGCTTTTATTCCCCAATATCTTGAGAACAAGATGTACAAAAACCTGAACTGGCTACTACAAGAAACTCCTTGCCCAGCAGGTTACCAACTCAACCTTGTGAGTCTCGATTGCTCAAGGAAAACCTTGCAGATGTCTGCATGTCCTGTATGGTGACTAGCTGGTAGTTGGACTGACCCAGGTACAGGATGGCTGAGGCTGCTCAAGGTGAGTGACTGACTGTCCCTGCCAGTCACTCGAGAAATTCCAGGAAAAGCTGTCTGGTCAACAGGGAGAAGGAAAAGGGCTTGTAACCATGGACTCACCTAATCATCATCTCTTTTGTCTCCAGGGCTACAAGAAATTGTCTTTTTTTTTTATGTCCAGCAGCCCATAAAGCAGTGGTCAGCGGGATGAAGCTTATGCTATGGGATGTCCAAATCCTAGCATATGCTGGCCCAAGGAATTTTTCAGGAAGGACTAAGACTGGCCTTTGTCTGATCAAGTCTTACAGACTTCAAGAACCCAAGACTTGCAACAGCAGCTATTGAAGCTATAGCTCTAGATGCCGTCACATGTTTATAAAGACAGAAAATACTTGTTCCTTTCATATGCAGAAGATTTTAGTGACCAAGCATGATACCTTCCTGAAGAAATTCTCCAAATCTTGTCTGCAGCAACATGGACTGTTATTTTACCTTTATCTACAATGTCACATTAGCTTGCATCCTCCCAGGGACTGAGGGAACTAAACCCACTTGAGCTGCTTCACTTCCCACAGACCGAAAGATCACAGTTTCCATGAATCAGCTGATTCCTGAAAACTCAGTCCTAAGAAACTTTTCTGAGCACCTGACTGCTAAGAGACAGTTATCAAAATATTATCAAAATACTGTCAGGAGGAAGGTTTCAAGGAAATGCGTCATCATAGTTGACCATCTACTGAAAATGTAGCTACTATGCTAATGAGCACCTATATATACACCTAAGACAAGCAGCAGCCAAAGTGTGAACTTGCAACAAGTCTATTATCTAGCATTAGACAAACCAGAAGTTTACACCAAAGAGTGACTCCTACCAACTAATAGACTCAATTTATACTTAAGGAGCAATTCACCACAATCTAAGAGACAAATAAACATTTCCTCCTCCAGCAGGAAGCAGAATGAGGTTAAAAGCAAGAGGACAAGACTGCCAACACTCAGTACTGACAGGGTCACACAGGACACTGGAACTTGTAGAAAGGACCTGATGAGTATCCCTGACTGGTATAAAGCACAGAACTCCTGAAGATACTCTCCTTCCTAAGAAGTACAAAGCTTCTTTACAGAAGATTAGCACAACACGTATTCTGAGAAGTGTCATTAAAATTCAAATCATATACCTCTTGATGTATTGGCAGTATTGCCAATGAATATTCCTACCTTGCAAGAGTGAAAAGTACAAGTCAGTCGCGTTCTTCATCATTTCTGGATTACAACTTGAGTCTGTAAACAGCTCCAATAGTCGTGTTCGAGATAACCTCATATCACTGTATGGAGGGGAAAAAAAAGAAAAAACAAACCTAAAAAAATTCTACCCAGAAATGTACTATTGAGAAAGTACCCGCCCATGCATACCACCACCCTTTTGGCTAAGTGAAGCTAAGCATTCCATTCCATATCCGAAGGCATGGAAAGGCACTTTATGAGGAAGATGCCAATAAATACAGAAAACCCTTCCTTTCTCTTCCGGATACATACGATTGTCTCTTTAGTTTAACGTACAATCGATTCTGGACAGACAGCAATGGATAATCAGTACTCATTAGCAATCTATTGTTCTAACAGAGACTAAAATAACTATGCCTTTATCTACCAAGAGTTTGGGTACAGGGGGAGGGTAGGGAAGTAACAAGCAAGAACATTCTTCAGCATCTGAATGGGATGAGCATATGAAGAGACAAGAATAGATCTGCAAATTAAGCTGAGATCTCTTTTCATTATATTCCTCTCTACAATAGAACATTCATGCCTTATTCACTTATGGAAATTACTTTAAGTAATCTTTTGCAGAAGAATGCACAGTCATCATAAAGACAATGAAATGTTTAGTCTTTTGCCTCTGCATTATTATAATAGGCCTTGCTATACACTCAGAGACTTGAAAACTGGATAATTCATTCTTTGTAACTAAATGTTCAGTGTTTTCAGTGTTATCAGTGTCTTATTGTCTCCCAGCCTACACATTTCTAGTCATCTTCAGAACAAAAATTGAAAAGTAACCATTACTTTTAAGGATGTCCTCCAAACTGTGAGAGACAGAGAGAAGTTAGTCACAAGTACACTTACTTGCAAACCTTTGCAGCAGCTGGAGTGGTAGCTACCCCATAAAAATTAAATGAAACGGGAGCTGTAGCCTTCAAAGGGTTGCGATGAAACCAGTGGGTCATTTTCTTTCTGTAGTGTTGTTTACGCCAAATCTAAAGTGTGGAAAGAAATTACTATCTGCAGGAACGGGTACAACTGAGATGCTAGATATGTTGTGCTCCTCAGCTCACAAAAATATATTCCAAATGTAAACAATTAGGAAAGAAATTAATTTGTGAAGTTGTATATAATTACACAGAGGAAATTTTTTTCCATTTGAAACACTAAGCTTGCATACACCTTGTCTTCATCATCTGTATGCTTAGTTTGAGAATTTCACTCTCTTGAAATACTTATGCTTTCTGAAGCAACTATTTTAAGTTGGGCAAAAAACCTATAACCTACTTTGCTCTGTATTACTGCATACTTTCTTACTCAAAAAACTCCACATTTGTTACCTCTGGCATAAAGCTGAATATTTCCCATGTAATTTACAGGTATATCTCAATTCACTGAGGTCATGATATTGTGTCTGGTCAATCTATTAGTAGCTTTTATTGAGGCACCATTGATATAGATGAAATTGCAATTACATAATAACACTTGCTGAAAACATGGATATATTTACATACATGTAACAGACCTGAAAGTTTGGAAGAGGAGGGCTAAAATAGACCATTTTTCTTCTTTTACCACAATTTCAACAAACATATATAACATAAGCATTCCAACGAGCTTTCAACAGCAGCGCACCATAATGGGCACACGTTGAAACAAGGGAGGTCTGTACTGGATAAAAGGAGAAACTTCTTCACTGTGAGGACAGTGAAAGAGAGGAACAAGTTGTCCAAAGAGCTTGTGTGCTCTCTATCCTCAAGGGCTTTCAAGACCTCACCGGACAAAGCCCTGAGCCACCTGGTCTGACCTCAGAACTGACCCTGCTCTAAGCAGGACGTTGGCCTAAAGATGCCCCAAGACCTCTATCACTTTATGATCCATATTTGAATCTCCAAGTTCATCGTTATAAAACACTTCGCAGCTTTGCTGAAAAAAAGCAGATCTGCCAAGCAGCGCCCCCCTGCCACCCTCCAGGTCTTCCTGAGCGAACAGGTGACTTGTTTATCCTGTCAGCACCTACCGCGACATCTTCACCCACCTGCGCCGCGGTCTGCTCAGCGGAGACGTGCTGTCACACGGCTCGGCCGCACCCAAGCTAGGGCACAGTTTGACAGGCACTTCACAAAAGGATCTTCCGTGTCCAAACCGCCTTTACCCCCCGCACCCGGCAGAGCACTGCGCGATTTGCCCGGCGGGGGCCCACCCGGTGCCGACCGCCTCAGGCCCGCGCCGCCGCCTCGCCGAAGCCCGCCGCGGGGCCAGCGGCCCGCACCGACCGACACCCGCCCCGGCGTCTGGCCCTTTTCACAGCGGTGCCGCCCGGCTCCCCAAGCCCGCCGACACCAGCGAGGCGGGCACAGGCAGCCCTCACAGGCACCGGGGCCCTCCCGGTAACAACCCGCCGCCCGCCGCCGCTTCCGCCCGGCCCTGCCCCGGTTCCCGGCGGCGCGTCACACACCCGCCGCCGCAGGCAGCGCCAGCGGAGAGCCGATAGCATCGTCCCGCGCGGTACGGCAGGCAGACCGCATCGATCCCGCCGGTTATCCCCCCCCCTCTCCCGTGCCCCCAGGCCCCCGGCCCCGCCGCCAGCCCCGCGGCTGAGGTCTCCCCCGGGCGCAGCCGCCGGAGACACAGCTAGGCCCCGCAGTCGTCCCCACCCCCCCCCCCCCCCCCCCCCGCCGCAAACAGAGGCGGGAGCGAGAGGACCGCGGCCCAGCGGCAGCACCGGCCCTTCCAGACGGGTGACCTACCTACGGCGCTGCACAGAGGCGGCGGGGCTTACCGGGGGCAGCCTCCCGCGGCGGCACGGCCGGGAGCGGAGCGGAGGAGAAGGGAAGAGCGGAGCGGTCCCCACCCGGGCGCCGCCACCGAGACCCAGCTGGGAGGGCGGGCTCCCCCGGGCGCCACGTGACCGCCGCCATGACACATACCGAGGCGGAAGTGGCAGTTTCCCCACCCCCAAGCCGCAGGCGGGTGCCGCCGCCTCGGTAGCGATGGCGCGGGCGGGCGCGGCCGGCGCAGCCTATCTCGCTGGGCGGCGCTGGCGGGAGGCGCTCGCCGCGTTTGGTTGTCGCGGCGGCTGGGCTGGGCTGGGCTGGGCCGGCGGTGGGCGCGGGGCTGGCGGGAGCGGCTGCCCGGCGGGAGCGGCTGCCCGGCGCGGTGCCCCGGCCCGGGGTGAGCATGGTGCCCTAGTGCTGGGGCTATGTCGGAGGCGGCCCGGAGCCTCCTGCAGCGCTGGGGCGCCAGCTTCAGGAAGGGCACCGACTTCGACTCCTGGGGGCAGCTAGTGGAGGCGATCGACGAGTACCAGATGTGAGTGCGGGGGTGGGCGGCTCCCGCCGCTGCCCCGCCGGTCCCCGGCACGGCCCCGCAGAGCCCCGGGCGAGAGGCCGGGGGGAGGGAGAGAGCGGCCCCCGGGCGGGGCAGGGCAGGGCAGCGCGGGGGGGGTGGGGGACACCCGCTGGGCCTAGGCCGCGGCCCCCCTCACCCCTCAGGCCCCTCCGGCGGGTCCCATGCCGTTATATAAGGCGTGGGGCCGTGGGTCGGGGCGTCCCCTGAGGCGAGGCGGGGCGGGGGGGTCGCCCGAAGCCGCCGGGAGCCGCCCCACCGATATCGCCCGTCGGTGGCGGGTGCTCGGCCGGGCGCTGCCCCCCGCGCCGGGGTGCTCGGCGGGAGCCGGCCCGTTCTTCGGCGAGGGTGGCAGCCGGCTGGCGTGGAGCCGCGGGGCCCCCCAGGCGTGGGCCGTCGAGGCACCGGTGCGCCGGGATACCTCCATCCCGTCGCTCTGTCCCCCGGTCACCATGTTTGTGGGAAAGGGGGGACCCGGCTGAGGCAAAGGGGCTGCCGAAGCATCAGCCTTACCTCAACAAAAACCCCGGACAACTCATCAGGGTGGGAACTGGTCCGTCGCGTGCTTGTGTGTTTCACCCCTGATGAAACCCGGGTGGGAGAGTGGGGAACCTGGCAGGCCCAGTAAGACTGGCTTGCACTGGGTGGGACCGCACCACCCCTGAATCCTCTGGTATCAGAAGAGTATTGGCACTGTAGGGCACTGCTGATGGTAGCCTTAGAAACACACCTGGTAGCTTTAGTCAAGTGCTCTCCTCTGCTGCTCTGGTCACCATGAAGATGCAAGTTATTTCCTTGTGATCTGAGTATTGCAGGCTAAGTTTCTTATGGTGAATTTTCTGGAAGAAGTCCTGAGAGTTTGCACTCGTTTCCCGAAAGTCAGATGAAGAGATGCTCTCCGAGATCTTGTAACACTGTTCGGGACTATTCAAGTTATGAGCTGTAACTGCGTCGACTACCAGTTCAGTTGCCATCCAGAGTAACTAGACTGCTGGCCACATACAGCATAGTCATGAGATACTATAATCTCATCATTTCATTCACTCTCCAGACAGGATGATGCAAGTTTAGTTATTTGCAGTTTGCTGATGGTCTTCAGAGCAGGGTAAGCTGTTACTACAAACCTTGGCACAGATGTGAAAAGAAGTTTTCTTCCAGATCTGTGTCTCGGAAGAAAAAAAAAATCATCGGAAAGTAAAAGAAGATATTTTTAATAACTGTCCTTATGTGGACATCTACGAGGCGGCCAGTAGAATCTTAATGCTTTAAACTGTCTTGGCAGTCTCAGCAGTCAGTTTCGTGTAACAACATTTCTTCAGAATGAAAAGTCTTCAGGCTTCTCATTCTGAGCTCACTTCATTGAGAAGTAAGGTCACTAAACATTTGCAGACAGTCCAATTTGAGAGTTGAAGTATAACTTTTGTTCCCTTCCTCCCAGCATCACTTGTGTCTGATGAGAACTGAGGTGATTTCCACCCCCTTGCATTCATCTGACTTTGGAGCAGTGTGATATCTTTGTAAGAAAGCTGCTCTTGGGTAGTAGTATTGTAAGCTGCTCTTACAAGCCTTATCAGTGAGTAGTCATCAGTAGATGAACTCAGTGGTTCCAGGAGGGAGAAGAAACGGGAGAGAAGATCAAAGGATTACAGGGAGGTATTTCCTAGGGAGGAGGAGAAACTTTCTGGTGTGCATATCTCCTTCTTGTAGATATAGCAGGTAAAGTAATAACACTTTCAATCTATAGGGTAGAAGTTGTGAATAAGAAGCACATACTCACCTGTAGCTCTGGAGAGACACACAGCATGGCTTTGTGCTGTTGCCCTCTCAAATGGCAACCTGAGATGGGATGAAAAGTGTGTTGCTGCAGTTGGCCAGGTGCTGCTGACGTTGGCAAGCTCTGTACTGACCAACACAGGGAGGCTGGGCAAGCTGGTTACGGTGAGTTTGCTGACACTGAGAAAGACTTTCACAAATCTAAGCTAGTTCAGTCTGTGGATTTAGTGGCTACTGATGTAAAACACAATTATTTGCCTCCTGTGTCCAGAGGGACCTATGTCTGCTCAGGTCTTTATGTTACTCCTGGAAGTGTGGGAGGGTTGGTGCAAAGATTGGCCCTTGTTCATTCAGGGGCTTACTTGCTCAGGAGCCCTCTGAGCTGTTGGCAGTGCCTTCTCTCTTGGATGTCTCTGCAGAACTTGGTCTGATACAACTTTGAACAAGCTGCAAGTGGGATGCCAGATGCGTTTATTTGGATTAGGGTTTTTTTTTTGTATTAGTGACAAATGGAAAGAGGGTTGTGATGCTTGCAGAAATGTTAATACTGTCATGCTGCCTGTTGTGGGTGGCATACTGCTGCTATGGTGATCTGTTTTCTTTAATTGTTACTTTTAAATGCCCTTTATGTCCTGTGTGTCATATCAGCAGGGTGGTAGGGAAGGAGTGTACATTTGGGTTCAAGTTTCTTGTCTCTGCTGCCATCTTTGCCCCTTTATGAAAGGGGACAACACCACTGAGTTGGGCAGTTCCCTTCTCCTGTTTGGTTGTGTTTTCGCTGGTGATAGTTAAAAACTACAGTGGCCTCGTCCTTGTGTCTTTTAAGAGAGCTTATTTTTAGGAAAAGCAAATAAATGAGTTCTGATTTTTGTTTCTGACACAGCTGTTGATGGTAATCTGTTCTGGTGTATGCATCTTGGTGTCTGTATTTTAACACATGCACACACACCCCCACCCGAAAACCAGGCTATTCCCCACTGCAGTGGTGGTGAGATGCTGAATCCCTTTAACAATGCAAACTTGTGAGGTGCCAGATGGAAGAATATTGCAATGCCCTGAGTGCTGCTGCTGTCCCCCCCCTCCCCCTCTGCTTTTTAAAATAAAATTATTTACAGGGAATGGCAACAATTGCCCAGAGGTTTTGCTTGTTTAATGTTCTCCTTCCTCCCTGGACGGAAACTGTAACTCTTCCCATAGCTTCCCTCTCTAGCTTCCTTTCGCTTTCTCGAGCTGTTTGCTTACTGTTACTTTCCAAACCCCTTGGTGCTCCTGTCTCCGTGGTGACAAGGGGTGGGGTCTCTGCTCCGCATGTGATGATGACAGGCCAAATGTGAGCTGATACACCCCGGCAGCCTGGGCCAAGCCGCCCTTGTGCCTGGCTCCCAGCACCGGGAGAGCGTGGGGCCATCGCCCTGGGTGCCCGCGCCCACGCCTCCTGGCAGTCTGACTTGTCTCAGACTCGCCCTGTGAAGTGCGTGTGGGCTTGTGCCACAGTGGGTCTTCACAGGGGTATGGTCTATTGTAATAAAAGAAGGGGATGGGGTGAGAAAAAAGGTCAGTACTTCAGTGGTTGTGAAAGGGGCTGTTGGCTAGAAGGACCTTCTTACCTGTTCTCCCATCATGATACATTATATATGTAGTGTTTCCTGCCTGGCGTAGTTGCATGCTTTGTCTATCTTCTGTTTTGGTTTTTGGGTTTTTTTAAATATGGCCTACCATGGCTATAGAAATCTTTGTTACAAAAAATCAAAAACTACTTGGAGCAGCAGTCTGTGGACTTTTTGGCTGACATGTTTTCGGGAGATGGTGTGTGTGTGTTTGTGTTGTGTTCCCACTCTACAATTTTCTTTCCCCCCATCCAGATTAGCAAGGCATCTACAAAAAGAGGCGCAGTCTCAGCACAACAACTCGGAATTCACAGAAGATCAAAAGGTGAGTATTGCTGTTTGCTCAGTCAAGGAGCTTGACTTGTAGATGTTGATGTGTATTATGTGTTTTTTAATCTCGCAGACCAGAGCCTTATGAGACCTTTTTTTCCTCCCTCAATATACGCAAACAGAAACAGAGCCCAGCATGGCTAAAACAGTTGCTGTCATTAGATGTGACAGATGCTCTGCTGTGTAATATTGAATGTCATGCATGCTGGCCAGAGTCCTTCATCACCTGAATGTTTCTTTTTTTGGGTGACCTTTTGATAACTTGCTTATACAACGTTAGCACAATTTATATTGTGAAGTCTGAATACAAAATGTCTCGAACTGCAGACATCGAGAGTGTGTGAGGAGGATGTTATCTTAACATGTAGCACCTCTCTGGGAAGGAGCCTGGCAGAATACTCCCTAGTAGTCTCTTAGAATGTTATTTGTTTAAAATATTTCAAAATACTGAAATTACTTTACTCCTTCCTCCCTCCCCTCAGTTGAAATGTCTCCTTATCTCAGAATCATATTAATGCAATTTTGTGACAGAATTTAAGAGGAAAATGCTAGGTGAGGTCTCATACACTCAAGCATTTTCAACAAAGTAAAATCTTTTGAGATATGAGGCCCGCTGAATTTTCATGTCTTGTATAAAGGCATGTTTTTCTTAGGAACACCAAATTAGAGAATCCCTTTATTTCCAGATTTCCAAGTCATAAGATCACTTGTTTGAGCAATGGTGTTGCCTGAAAATTGACATTTGCTAGCCCAGAGTCTCACCTATGGTAATAGGGTGCTAGCATCATGGGATCTGTGTTTGGAAATGTTGGTCCTGAAAACAGGGCCCGGCTACAGAAATTGGAGATGTGTTTAAAGAAACTCATTACAAAGAAATACACCTTTATGTAGAGTCTGACAGAGGTTTGTAAATGTTTCCTTGACATGTACCAATGAGAAAAGCAAAAAGATGATCTTCCATGTTCTGTTTACCTTCTGTAATGAAGATATGGCTCATGATCGTCTTAAACTGAGTCATAATCTTGGAGAAGGATTTGGTCCACCTTTCCTGAACTGAGGGCTTGGGAGCCTTGTTAATGTCGGACAGCTGTTTAGTCTTTGATTGCTTCTGCTCTCTATCCCTTGCTGGTAGCTTCCTCCATCCTTCTCAGCTATAGTCATCCTTACTGCCTGTTTCCCCTCTGTGGATACTTTTGAAAATATGGTTACTTCATGACGGCAAAGCTGTTAATCTCACTTCTGGAGGCATCATCTCCTGTGAGTATGGGAACCAGAACCACACAGGGCTTTGCTTCCAGATGTTCCCTGAATCTGTGGAAAGGACCTTGGACCAGATTGTGGAAGTGAGTGAGGTCAGCCATGAGGGAAGGCCTGGGGGGCTCAGGAAGCAGCGATAACTGACCTCAGATGTTAGATGTGCAACTGCTATCGTGTCTCAAGGCAACAGTCTTCTGAAAAGAAAAAATGAGTCGCTGTTTTGAATCCTTGCAGAGTGATATCTGTTTCTAAAGCTGGTATAACTTACAAAAGAGGCTGACATTTATATCACTTGCTCTGTTTTGCAGATTAGTAAGGGGCTGATGCACTGCAACTTTGAGCCTGGTTATCAAATTGTGGTGACCGTTTCATTAGCCACATATGCAACCGAATTCCCCAACGTTTTGTTGAGAAAACATTCTCTTTCCCTTCTTTACCATGAGGAATGCTAGTCACAACAAAAATAAGAGTCTTGCTATTGTTTTGAAAGAAGCACTTAAAACTCTGTACAGCAAAAGCTTTTACTCTGTTGTTAAGCTCCTTGCTGTCCTGGTCTCCCCAATTTCTGCAGGAGCAGAGCCAGTATAATCGAGTGATCATGACCAATTACTGTCATTGCTAGTATCATTCACTTGGCATGTTGAAATAGAGTTTGGCATGCTTCTGGGTTTTCAGGCAGTTTGGTTAAATAGAAATATATCTTCTCTCTTGCCACCCATCAAAAAATCTACATACCAAAATAGCTGCATTTGCTCAACTAAGTTCCTGCCAATGTGTCCACCAGCATGCTATTTCCTCTTGGTTCCAGAAAGTCTCTTTCCCTGATATCTTGTCTTTCAGAGGTTCTGTATGTCATATAAGAGCCACCTCTTCGTTTTTCTGAATGTAGAGGAGTGTGTAAACTTCAGGGTTTGGTTATCTGATATTCCTGGCCAAGGCTGTGCACAGAATTTCATAGATCGGAGAAGGCAAGGCTGTGAAGCTAGTTATGATTTCCAGTTGCTTGATCTACCCTCGTTTCTGTCTTTTTGTGTAGATTTACAGTTAGCTGTTTTCCAAAGGACTATACATACTGCTGAAAATTACTTGTGAGGCTGTCATTGTTTCTTACTTTACATACTCTGTGGGGAAGATGGATTTCAGCAGTGATTCCTCTGTACCAGGGGAAAACTACTAGCTTTATAGCTACAGGGAGAGGACAAGGCTAGGTTCAAATCCTCAGCCCCATCTGTCTGTATAAACTTTTACCATGTTTGGGTTTATTTTGTGCATCACAGGTGGTGTTACAGTGCGGATATGGCCACACCATAATTGATGGTGTGTTACTTGCTAATGTAATCATACAATCTGTTAATCTAACAACACTTGACAGATACCACCAATTTATTTCCTAGGCATACTGTGAGCCAGTTATCATTTATCTTATAATAAATGCATTGTTTATGGTAAGAATTCAGACTTTTAAATATTCATATCTTGCCTTTTTGCTCTTGATCTGAAGAGCCTGCTTTGAAACACTGTACGCTACTTCCCTTGAGCAGACTAGTCTCCAGAATTTGCTGTTCATTCCAGGATTTTGAGCTTCTGGGGGGTTGTCATATCTACTGCTGGACATAATTCTGGAGTTTTAGTCCTTAGGTAAGGCTCTGTCTTGACTTGGATAATCAACAGTGCTGGAATCTTCGTTAGTGATTGTGAATGCTATTGAAGAATTTCTCTGCAGATAAATACTGTAAACAACAAATCATTGTGTTTAAATCTTGCCACCCTGCAACAGCTTTAAGGAGGCTGTGCAACAATTTCATCACCTAGAAGCTGTGTGTACGGAATATTAACAGATACGGTTACTGGTGGATTTACCTCAGTCTTAACATCTGCATCTTGCTGTTCTTTTACCTTCATTCTGTAAAAAAATCCCACTTTCATTCATGTGTTTTTTTACATGAGTTGTTCCAGTTAGGTTTGGCCATGGTTGTCAGCTTGCCTCCAGCTATAGTTACTCTCACCCAGTTCTTTATGCAGTAAATTTGACCTTTAAAGTCCTCTTTTGATCACAGTTGTTGCTTCTCATATAACTGTTTTTGTGCTAGGCTGAGTTTTCTTCAGTATTAGAAAATCATGCTTTTTTTAATGCAGTGGTAGGTTGCTGAAATAAGAGCACCGTTGAACAGTCTTAGCATGATTCATTAAACTACTGGTCTCCTAACAGCCTAGACCTCTCTTTAAAGCCAAACTCCGCTCTGGCTCTGTATTTATGCAAACATCTTTGACTGCATTACAGTTAGCACAGTCATTACTCACACAACTGCACTGAAGAAACCTTGACTACGAGATCAACTGACTCTTTCCCTTTCTAATCACGAGTTTACATAAAACTGAATCTTAACTATTTTAAACTAGCAAAGTTAATTATGGCTTCAGTCTTTCTAATGAGATGCAGAATGTTTTCCCTGCTGCGAAAAGGAGCCTTTGCATGGGATAGTTGCAGCTGAAAATGATAGCAGTGTTTAGCTGCATTTTTAACTTTTGGGTTGGGTGTGGTCCCTTAAAAAAATAGTTATGAATAATGCCTGCTGGGAGCTTGCCATATTTCAATAGATTCCATATAAAACCTATTCTTTACTATTTTAAGACTCCCAAACTCTCTTCAATTAATCTGTTTCTAGAGCCATTATTGCCCTTCTGCCCCCAGGAGCCAGAGGACACGCGTTTTGTATCGCCTTTGGTTCTGTTAGGAAGTGCCTAATTCAAGCAGTTTTAAGAATACACAGTTCTGAATCTGCAGGATAGGGAACAGGGGTGTTGCCAAGCTTATCAGTGAATTGACAAAGGAGATAGGGGTTGAGCAGTGCTTCATGAGACCTCATTTACGGTGTGGGCTTAATGCTTTGCATGTGAGACTGGGAGGGGAAGAGCCGTGTGAAAATCTGTTTACATGTTCCAATTCCATGGTGGGGCACGGAGACTCTGCACTGGCACCCTGCAAGCTGGTAGCCCTCTTCCTGTGCTGCAGTTGTGGGGGGTGTTGATCTCATGTGGAATGGGCATGCTCTTTGCTCAGCAGTTGACACTCAAACCATCGGAACAGCTGAGTTTTTGCAAATGTTAGAGCTGTAGGCAAACCTCAGAGGTTTCCCCTCCCTTCCCTAGGAAGGATTCTGGATTCCTTTCTTTTGCCCATTACTTCACACCTTCCTCTTTAGCATTCTGCCTTTGCAAATTTATCTTTCCAGATGTTCTCAAATATAAAAAGGAATTCCTTTTGTTACACTGCAGCTAAGATTAGATGGATGTAGTGCATTCTCACCCTAGGGACTGAGAATCTGCTTCTGTAGTACTACCTGGTGTCCTCCCATGCAGCCTGAAGGTACATGTAAATCCACAACACCCATGTGCGGAGCGTGGGTCTGAAAGTGTCAAAATTAATCCAGGACCGTACGTACTCCTTTCTTTTTCAAAAATCTGTGTTTTTCCAAGCTCTGCTAGAGATCCAGCTATGGATCTCTGTTATGTAGCAGAATTTATTTTGGGGAGGTAGAATTTTGTGACTGAACCTACACTACAGAATGAACCTCCACAGAAACAGAGCTGTAATATTTTTACTTTGCCATGTTGCATGCAAGCATATAGTCATGTTGCTCTATATTAAAATGCCCAAACAGCACGGTGCTGCACATGCTGCATCCTAGGCAGAGGAGAGAACAGTATGTGTCCTGTGCTAATATACATCACTTGCTACTTTCCTAAGGTGCTTGAAAGAACTACTTTTTTGGTAAGACCTCCATACAATGGGCAGTAATGTAAACTATGAGGATGTAAAGTCTGGGCTAATGCCATGTTGTAACAGAGTGTTTAAGACAAAAAGAGATACCGGTTGGTGAGAAATGGCTTTGAAAGCTTTGATGAGCCTGTGGTGGCAGTTGAAAATCAGGTACCTGAGGCTTTTACACACTCCAGCTGTTAGCTCTGCCCTTGAGGTACTGATGTCTGATCTGCTTATGATTCAGCTCCTGAACTCTTTCAACTTTCAGTGTGGCCTAAGGTGAACTGAAACTGGAGCCACTTAACTTTCAGCCCAGCCTATTGAAACTAGTGGTGGTCCAGGAGCTGACTGAGAAGGAGTTGTGACACCCTTAGTAGGAGAGTCAGGGCAGGTGACTGGGGAAGGTAGCTGTGAAAGCACGGACTAGTTTTTATCTGTTGCTACAAACCTCTTGGAACTGTAATATGCAACCTTCCTTGATAAAGGGAAGTTTTGGCTTTTGACTGATGCTGTGTAACTTGCCAGATGCCCATACTCTTGAAGTTCTGCTTGAGTTGTGCTCTAGGAAATCTTTTCCTCCCCTTGAATCCAGCTTGGGGATATACTGCCTGATTTAAAAGGAGAGAATGAGATACAGGTGCATATTTCAACTTTAATCTTCCTTCTGGGGGGTTGGGGGGTGGGGGAACTTACTTTGAAAATAAACTGCTTTTCTTTGTGGCTTCACTGTTGTTGTTTTTCTTGCCCTATAAATGTTCCACGGAGCATTTTGAATTCTGTTTGGCCCTTATCACTGTAGATAGTCCTAGTTTTTCTTCACTAAAACCTTTTAGTTAATGAACAAACTTATGATGGTCAGGCAAGGTAAAATATACTGTGCAGCTGTGTCCATTTGATGTCAGTTATGGGAGTCTTAACTCCTCCTTTCACCTGGTAGTAATAGAAACAAATGTGACTCTTGCTGGAGCTTCTTATTTTGTGAGACATAAAAGCTTAAGTAGAATTGTCTTCAAAGTAAGATTGCTAGCAATGGGCTATTTTGAAGCCCTTCCTTCTCTTCTATATTTTTAAATGAAAATGAGAAATTACTTCACAGTTCTGCTCATGGATATTTTAGATAGCTGACAAGTTTGAATCAAAGAATATATTTCATGCTTCACTCAGAGTTTAAATGTCTTAAAATTACAAAAATAGAAAGTTAGAAAAATAATCCGCCTTTATACTTCCTCTCTTACCAAAAACCCACAGAAGCGGACTGTGTTTTTTTCAGTGCTGAGATACTGGGCTTCTGTAACTTCTGAGGAGGGTTGACTTGGTCTGCCGAGAAGCCCAATAGAGGAACTGTAGGCATGACTTCTAAAAGGGCAAATTAGAACAAACCACTCAGATCCTCAGAAGGTAATATACTGCTTGGTTTGGATGGGGTTTTTTTTCTCTTCCCTATCATTTCAGAGCAGTTGAGTTTATAAACAATTTATGATGTGGTAGGCATTATTACAGTTTCTGCTGAGTGAATGACCCCCATCTGTGTTGATGAGCTGTGGGTGGGGAGTTAAGTGGCAGATGTCTGTTTCATCTATTGTGCCTTCAGAAAATCTTGCTTGTGTATAAAAAAAGCTTTTGATGCTGAATGATCTGGTACTGGAAAATAAATCTGAAATCTTTCCAAGAAAAAGCAATTGTTCATATTTATATTTTTAGAAAATGTGCATGTGGAAGAATACAATTTCAGTACTAAATTAAGTAATTTCTTTTTTTTCCCTTTCAGAAAACCATAGCTAAAATTGCAACATGCTTGGAACTGAGAAGTGCAGCTTTACAGGTATAGCTCTTTTTCCTATGTGACTTTGTACTTTAGTGATAGGTAACTGTAGAGCTTTTTAAAGCTAGTTTAGTGTCTTCAGACATTGCCCAAACTTCTGAAAACAGAGTGAAAAACCCTTGAACACTTGGACTCTCCAGGTTGTCAACATGAATGGCCCAGGTGGCTGCCTTAAAAACCTTTAAGTGCTTACTTATATTAGCATGTATTAGGGTTTGCACAGGAGTTTAACTGCAGGTTTTGTATCTTTGGTTCTTTGTCTAGCTTTCCTCCTTCAGAACTGATTAGTTTGTCTTCCTAACCTGTGTGCAAGAGTAAAAAGATCCCTGGAGTGACCCTTGCACTAATGCTGCGGCTTCACAAATCGTAACAGAGCAAGAGGAAGAATGTGTGTGTAGAAAAAAAATTACAGCAGTCATGAAAACTGTCAGTGCTGTAGGCAAATGTGTGAAAATAATGATTCAGAAGCTACTCTTTGGACTTTTTTCTGGACTGAAAATAGATGTCATGGAAGTGAATTTCTTTTTCTCTCAGCACAATCCCCAAAACAAATGGGAAGTGAGAGAAATTTTGAGAAGAGTGTGGATGCGGGAAGGATGAATCAACTGAAGCAAGGTTTGGGTTACTGGATTACCTCTTTACCGACAAAGAGTGGTGACAGGCAAATTTTGCATCAGGATACTCACAGCAATGCTCCTGAGTACTTCACATTGCTGTACAAGGTGCAGCACCTTCAATTGTCCGAGAGGCTGAGATACAGTGACAATTCAGGCAGCATGCTGGAGCTGGACTAATGAGGTGGGGGCTGACCAGTCTTGAGGCTGTACAGCGTTTGAAGAATTATTTGGTTAGCTCTACCCGTCTTCCAATTTTGATCTAACCTGGGGTGTTTGAACAGTGTTGCACTTGTTCTGAGTCACAGTGACTTTGTGACGAGGGCAGGTGTGTTCCACTGTGGGACAGCTTCATAGATCAGGTCACATCTCAGAGCAACAGCAGAAGATGCAGCAGCATTATAACCTGCCAAACTGAAGAGATGGTGCCTTGCAAGAACAGCCTTCCTTGTTCATTCCTCAGCAGTAACTCAAGGATTTTATAACTTTGTGTGAGGGTACTAGAACTTCTCATCCGCTTCACTTTGGGGCGTGTTTTACTTGCTGCAGTTCTGTTATGGTTTCTTAGCAGAGATTAAAGCAGTTAGTGAGTGTGGTCATCTTTTCCTATTCTTCTAACAGTGTGGGTGTAGCTGCTTTACTGTCCTTCTGTAGTCTTGCAGAAGGTCCCTGTTGACACTTGGGCAAAATCAAGAAAAAAACAAATATCAGGCCTTAAAGAAATATTGAAAACAGTGGGTAATCTTAAGAGATGCCAAGGGCGCAATGGCACAATAGGCAAGGCCTGATCCTCTGCTAAAAGAGAATGTCCAGTGCCAGTCCTCTTATTTGCACCACTTTTCTTATGCCAGCTCTGCCGCTTATGTCTCGGAATAGACTAGTTCAGCTTACCAAACTGTTGGTGAACCACCTCAGAATAAAATATTAGAAACTTTTCCATTGAGTTAGTAAGTCAAATAGGCTTACTGAGGAGCAGACACGTGCTACACATAGGTAAGGAAACTGCGTCATCAGAGTTGGAGAAAGAGATGAGAATCTCTCTTCCATTTGCAGTGAGCTCTTAGCTGAGTGTCTTGTCAAACTCATCTTCTATACTGTGATTTCTGACAGTCTTAAAATGTTGGACGTGTGTCTTGAACTGTGAATGCTCCTGTTGGAGCATTACTTTGCAGTGCAGTCTTACAGCTGATCTTGCTTCAGAACAGCTTGATTGGGTCAGAATTAAAACAAGTTCCTCTGTCTTAATGTTCCTGTGTGTAGTACGTAGTCTTCCTGTATGGAAGAGCAGCTAGTTGCTTTAAAAATATTTGTCTTGCATTAGAGCTTGGAACATGGGATAAGTTTGTTCTCAGTAAATTAGAAGTAATGTACTTTCCACCTCACCTGTGAACCTAGCCTTTTTTGGGGAGATTTTGTCTGGGTTTTGTAGGATGTAGCTCTGGAGTAACCTGGCACGCTTGAATGAAGGAAGTACCTTGCATGCTTATTCTAAGATATGGTAGCTACGAGGGGAAGGTGCATACTAAGATCTAACTCTCTCTTTGTAATGTCCTAGTCTGCTCAATCACAGGATGAATTTAAGCTTGAGGATCTGAAGAAGTTGGAACCAAGTAAGTAGTATCTTTGTATTTTGAGTGATGTTTATCGTTACAGTGGAAAATATGACAGCAGCATGAATACTGGCTGACTACAATGTGGCTTGACAGTAAAGCTGGATTTAGGTGGTTCTTCCAAATATCTGTTACCATGTAGAAAAAAACCTTGATGTGTATTAAGGAATGTAATGTGGGTAACTTCAAAGTATAGTAGTCCTAATGTTTCAGATAATGTATTCATCTTTATTCTCAAATAAATAATTCTTTGGGTGTTGTTAATTTTTGCACAAAATAGTAATTTGAGCTGTCAGTGGTACAGTATATAATCAGATGGAAAATTTACCTGCACATTTCTTATTTGAACTGAATTTCAACACTTTGTGGTCTTCCTCCTTGCAGCATGAAATTTATTTTT
Organism: Strix aluco; assembly: GCF_031877795.1. NCBI lineage: Eukaryota > Metazoa > Chordata > Aves > Strigiformes > Strigidae > Strix > Strix aluco. The sequence continues at coordinate 25,221,836 of NC_133933.1, forward strand.
TTCTTCTGAAAATATTTAACTTGTGCTCATGGTAACCAATCACCTGTCACCTACCACTGTAATGCTACCAGACTAATGAAGATAAGAGTCAAAGTGAGGATGTGAGTCAGTCTTTGAAGGGTTTTGTGTGGTGGTGTTTTTTTCCAACTGATCCTGGGTCAGTTTTTGGTATGTCAATCCAGAAACAACTTTTGCATGTAGGAAGTATCTATTTATCTGCTACATTTTTCTTCCCATAATGCTGGCTACTTTGTTCTCAAAGCATCCTTACGATCAGAGCTTCTACATCTAAGCGATAATATCCCGAATGCTAACGTTTCTGCAGTTCTTGGGGAACAGGGGATGTGGAGAAGCTTCCTTCATGCTGGTAAAAGCTGGTTTTATTTTGCTTCTGTCACAAATGTATCATTAAGGAGGGTGTTAGGGATAAACATAATGGGCAGACAAGACCTTCCACTTCATGAATAAGTTGAGCTTCTCTGCACTCCCATTCTCTAAGTAACCAGCACAGGATCCTACAGGGAAGCTTGTCAAGAAGCAGGGCATTGAACTGAGCTTCCTAATGTCTCTACCAAAACATAGTCCAAATGCTTTTAAACTGTTCCCTGAAAATGAAAAGTGAAGGTACGTTACAAGACTGCTACGTTTGTGAAACCCATAACTCAGTAAAGGTTTTAACTATGCATTGGAAATATTAGGTCTTTCTCAATCTACATGTTGCATGTCTGGCCTCTGCATCCTCTGATTTGGGATTATTTTGTATAGATACTCCTGCTCTCTGTTTACAAAGTATTTTAAATTGTTTAATGACTGTGGATTTTAGACTCCATTGTACAAATGCTCTGTGAGTGACTGATGGAAGGGGGAGAGAAATCATATGTTAATTGATCAAACTGTTCTACAAATCTAAAGAAGTGACTGTCGAAGGGTTTAGTCAGAATTTACGTTCTGCCAACAGACATAAAGCTTCCCTTGAAATGACTCAGAATCAGAGTCACAGAATCATCTAGATTGGAAAAGACCTTGAAGATCATCCAGTCCAACCATTAACCTAACACTGACAGTTTCCAACTACACCATGTCCCTAAGCGCTATGTGAACTCGACTCTTAAACACCTCCAGGGATGGGGACTCCACCACCTCCCTGGGCAGCCCATTCCAACACCTAACAACCCATTCTGTAAAGAAATGCTTCCTAATATCCAGTCTAAACCTTTCCTGATGCAACTTGAGGCCATTACCTCTTGTCCTATTGCTTGTTATTTGTTTGAAGAGACTCACCCCCAGTTCTCTGCAACCTCCTTTCAGGTAGCTGTAGAGGGCGATGAGGTCTCCCCTCAGCCTCCTCTTCTCCAGACTAAACAACCCCAGTTCCCTCAGCTGCAACTCCTTTCCTTAAAAGCCAAAATTTCAATTATGGTGCAGCAGTCCTGTGGCTTATCTTGCCCTCCATCAGAGAATTGATTTTTAGCTGTCAAAAAACCTGTTCAACAGTGTGAAGTGCATTCAGCCCACGCCTCCTACAACAAGCAACTATATTAAAACTAAGGAAGAGTATGTGGCCATCAGTTTTCAAAGACACTGAGTTATTTTCCTTGGAAGAGAACGGGTGCTGCTACAACAACAATTGAACATTGATGTTCTTAATGCTGCTGTCTGACTTGAATTGTTCTGGCCTCTTTCTCTCTGAATTGTGCCTTTGTTTTGTGGTTTTTAAGTATATCTTGAATAGAGTAAATCTTAATCAGGCCAACACCAGCCATTTTATAAAATGCACCGTGAAGTGTTTTAATTTGTGTGTTGTCAATTTTCTCTTGCATTCCACCAGAAAAAGCTAAAAAAATCTGGGCTGGCAATGCAAACAAGTGATTCCTTTGTTAAGTCAAGCCATTCTGTTAGGGTGGAAGGAAAACAGCTATTCACACAATTTGGCTTGTTTTAATTACTTTTGTGCCTGAAGCTGTCAAAGTAGCTGAGAAATTTGGTTTGGGTGTTGTTATAACAACCAGGCCCCTTAGATTTAACCTTTCTTTTTTTTTTTTTTTTTTTAGATCTTGTGTTGTCAAGTTCTAACTTTTCCTACTTAAGCTTGCATTTCACGCTGCTTGGAAAGTGGAGCAGTTGGCTACTTTTGTTTGTTTATAGGATTTGTCACCGAATCTTTTGTGCTAGAATAATGCTACAGGAGGGTCCATACATACAAATAGTTCTTCTGAGACTACACTGTGTGAAATCATTGCTAACACAGTGGATCTCACAAATCCTTTTCTTGTGAAAACTTACACTGGTGTTATAATACACATTATAAATGGATAGGCTAGGACATCTTGTGTGCCTCTGTGTGTGTGTGTGATAATTCTAGCCACTAAGCAACTAGTTTCAAACCCAGTGTATATGTATTATAAGAGAAGTAGATACTGGTGTGTACTGGGGAGCTTGGTATCAGAATTATTTTGTTTTGTCTATTTAAAAAAAAAAAGAGTCAGTACAGGTATCATAGGCTGTCACTAAGAATCAAAATGAACAGTGGTCTTTACCAAGTTAGCGTGTACTGGTCTTACAGCTCATGTTTATAATTCCTTTTGAAATCTCGAGAAAGAGCCAACTGCTGATAAAATCAATGTGATATTGTCCAATGTCACAAAAGAAAAGGCAGCTTCTGCACGAGACTCTGCAGAACAGTATTTTAAGATTTCTGTTGAAAAAGCAACATAAATGGAGGCCACGATGCTGGGATCTGCCTATTAGTTATACACATGGAGAACTTTGAGTCGTGTTCTCAGCGGTGGTATTACAGAGGGGAAGTGCTCTTTCTCCCAGAGGCAATATGTGTTTTTAAAAACAAAACCCACAAAAGCCCAAACCAACCTCTTAAAGCTTGGGTGTCTTAAACAGTATTGCAAGGGAGATTCCTGTTCTTTGTAACCTAATGTTTTTTTCTGTGATCTGGTTATTTTTATTTAAATCAAGTGAAACTCCCACTTGTGATAGATGTAAAGAGGATTTTCCTCTTCCTCAAAGGATGATTGTTGCATTGCTGTTTTACTGCTTTGCTTTTTCTTAGTGACTTTAAGTATTTCACCAGGCTGAGTGCTGTACATCCACTTCTGATGTTTAAAGGAGCAGTTTAGTAAATCGCCGTATTACAACTTGCAAAATTATTTGCTACTGCTGATGAGACAGAGTTTCAACTTTTTATAAACTTGATCCGCAGCTTTCAGCTGCAAAAGGCAAGAGGTTGTGGATCATGTTTCCTGAAGTGTTTCTGAGCTAGACATTCAGCATCACCCTTGTTACCAACACCGCCAGGACGCCTGAAAGCAGCGTACTCCCGTGGGCAGCTCTGGTACCACCGCCCGTGTGCGTGGCTGCAGGAGGGTGTATGCTCAGCTCTGCCTCCAGGCAGCATCGAGATTTTAGGCGCTGTAAAACCGTTTCCCTTTTTCCTGTGCTGTATCAGTGGAGTATTTTGTGCCCTCTAGTGACGACTGAGATCTCTTACTAGAAGGTTTTTTTCAAGGGATGTTCAGTCATGTAGTGAGAGAAACTGGTTTCTGGGGAGAGGGGAATCTAGTGCTTACCAACTTTTGGCGGATGGGAGGAGAACTGCTGTAATTTCTGTTGCTTCTGTATAACATGTCTATGACTGTAAGAGATCTTGCTTTACTGAGATTTTTCTGCCTGGGGCAGTTTCACTTTCTGTCTCTGGTATGATGCAGCTCTCGAAGAGCTGGGGAATTCTGAGTGTGATAAAAATCCCCTTCTTTTCCTGAACCTCAGCTGCTTTTCTCTTGGGAGGTGGCTGTGATTCTTCGCCACCATGGTGAGATCTGCGTTAGTGATCCCTCGGAGCAGAAGTCTTTGGAGGGAGAGAGACTTGGCACCAGTTTTGTCTGTCACATCTCTGACTGAAGGCAACTTAAAGCTTTTTATGTATCTCTATATTGTGTCCAGCTGGAATCAGACAGTACCTAATGTCTCAGGTGGTGGTACAAAAATCTGGAAAAAAAATCAGAATGAGCAAAGACTGGAAAGATTTTTTTTGGGTTCTTTATAGTTTCCCTGAGGGATTCTTTATTAATTGTAGCATTCGTGTGGTGCCTGTAAGCTAATGGTGGAGCTCATGCCGAGTGATGTGAATATGAAGACAGACAGGGAAGCTTCCCTACACTGGCTTAATTGAAGTGCACAGAGGGGCCTGGCAGCGATTCCTTAAATATAACTGGTACTTAAGTACCTCTGGGTATTTGTGTCATCTTAACATTGTTTTAAAACAGTTTTGTTCTCATTCAGTAGTCCTAAGGGGGATTTCTAGTGCTCTGAGAGGTCTTATTGCAAAGTGAGGCTCAGTGAGAGGACTCGGTTTTTCCACCTCCTCTCCTCCTACCCAGTCTAGGATACTCATTGTCTGGTGGGAGAGTGCTTCTCCCTGCAGGTGTTCTCATGTCAATTTTTAGGCCCTTTAGCCATCATGAAATGCTTATTTCTTTCACATGCTTTTGGAAGTTTTGCTTTTACTGGTAAATGTTTTTGGAAATAACAGCTGAAGTTGTAATTACTAAAACTTGAGTAAGCTTCTAATACAAATGGCAAAGCCATTCTCCACCGAATGCTGGAGAGTATAGTCAGTGTCTCTAGGGCTTGATGCTCAGATGTTGTACTGTGTCTCTTCTGAATTTTGCCAATCTGCCCAGACATCTGAGGGTAGAAAAACAAACAAAACCCCAACACCACCAAAATAAAACCCCCAAAACACATCCATGAAGAAGTAAGAAATATCAACTATGTGTTACCAGCATGCTTGGACTCCCACAGTGTCTCTCTGAATGTGCAGCCTACGTGTGTGCTTAAGTGTGTCAGTTCTGGAGACTTTGGTCTGTTTGGAGCTGATGCCAGTAACAGCACCACCCTCCTTTCAATAGCCACCAAAGAGCCTGTGGAGCCTGTGGCTTTCTCTCAGGATGCTTTTGGTTATTGCTGTGTGTATCTTCCCTGTCTATGTAAGTGTGGTGGTGATTATGTATGGAGTTGCAGTTAGCCTGTATGAATGTTACAGTGATATAGCTCTGATCAGGACTGTACTGGTGTTTAAGATATGAGAGAAGTGTGGGGTGGGGTTTTTTTGTACAATCTGATTTATTTTTTAACTACTATTATTTGTGTGTGTGAAGATGCTGTGAGAATGGACATAGCTGTGCAAAGCAGTAGAATTAATGCTTGTTTATGGATATGGATTCTTATTTTTTTTTCTCCCCTCTCTGCAGTCTTAAAGAATATCCTCACTTACAATAAGGAGTTCCCCTTTGATGTTCAGCCTGTCCCACTCAGGTAAGAGAGAACTGGGTCACTTCGTGTACAGTTGTGTATCTGAAAGGGAGCATAGCCTGGGACCTGGTGTACGTCTGAAACACTAGAATTTCTAGAGCCACCTACTTGCTGTACTGCTTTGGGTAACCTGGTTAATAAGAGTATTTTGAATTCTGTTTGTCTAGGTACCACTAAAAATCAAGTCCATGCTTTTGGTAAAGTCAGGACTTGGTACATCCCTACATCTCTCCGAAACTGCCAGTATTGTCTCTTGGTTTTAGACTCTATGCTTTCTGTTGGGCTGAGCTCATGCAATCTCTGTTAGAGTCTGTAGGTACAGGTAGTAGTTCATAACAAGTATGAAATTACTAAAGGATCTTGCCCCTGCTCTATACTTAGATGTTGAATTGTGAGTTGAAAGCCAGATGGTGAATAATCTTTGGTCTCATTCTTCTTTCTCGTGTTTTACAGGAAGATTTTAGCACCTGGAGAAGAGGAACACTTGGAGTTTGAGGAGGATGATGAGGAAGGAGGAGCTGGAGCAGGGTCTCCAGACTCTTTTCCTGCTAGAGTTCCAGGTAGGGGCACTAGCCTTCTCATGCCAGCCTATGTAGCACGTGTAAGTTGTATCTCTGAGAAGCCCCCTTCTCCACCTGTGATTTGAAAAGTTTGGGTGAGGAGCAACAGGCTAATGGAAACTCTGATGCTGTGTTGGAGAACCACAAAGGTGGCCAGTGGACTTTTTTTCTCAGCAAACAGTATCTTACTGTGAAACAGTTGTATGGATAACCTGTGAGGGTGGTACCATCTTCCTCAAATAACTAGCCTTTATTCTTTGTTCAAACTTAGTATTTTCATTCCTGCACTTTCTTAACCATTCTGTGTGAAGTGTTTCAAATGCATTCAAATGTAAATTGTGGTTATGTGTCTTCTACAACATAGTGCTAGAGATGTGATAAGCTGTTGCTGATTATTTTTGTGTTGCATAGTCTGGTGAGACAATGGCTTAGGCTAAAGCCAAGCTCTGAGAGGATAAAGAGGTGTAGCTTTGGTTTTGATAGCTTAAATCCTTGTGCATGTGAAAGCAACTGTAGAACTGGATATACCTACAGATTCTAGAGAGGGTCTTCCTGTAATTTCAGCTTTTGACAATTTACCGAGTAAAGGATTAGGATGTTCTAACAGAGGTTCTTTTGGTTCCTGGTGTAGTTTCTTTGCAGAAGAAACAAGTTTCTAGTTTCAGAGCAGGTTGGCAAACTTCATATTTCAGGAAGGCGATAACAAGTAGGGAAACTACTGGAATTACAGTCAAAAGAGCTGGGGTGTTGCACTACTTCCGCCTGGAGAAAACACGTCTCTGTCCTTAGATTTGAGCCAATGCATGCTACTGAATATCATCCCTGCAGGCAACACTGTATATACACACAGTCTATAGTTGTTTATGCTAAGCTCATGAATAGGCTATAATGTATTGTGATATTTTACTGCTGAAGTTTACTATTTTGATCCTTGTTATTCACTATGATAAATCCATTTATGAAGATGCATTCTGCCTGTCCAAAGTACAGCAGAGAGACTTTAAGTAGCTTTTGGTGTGGTGGTGAATCAATAAGGCTGTGACCATTGCCATAGTGCCAACAGTTGCCTCTGTGCAACCCATTAGAGCTGTAGAAATTGTGTATGTGCCTGAGAAAGAATCTGTGTTGATGGTAGACAGATGAAGTTTACAGTTAAGTCATTTTCAAAGAAGTGGGGTAGCCAAATCAGAAAGAGGAGAGGTTTGGTGCATATGCTTTCTTACAGAATTATTCCTCAGTAAGACTATGCTTTTAAGAGGTGGTGAGAGCAACTCCTGAACTTAATGATATTTTACCTTGTCATCTACTTAATAAATTGCATATCTGACTTTACCTTAATGCAAAAAAAAATCAGAAAACTTTCCCATAGCTACAATAATCTAAACCCCTAAGGTGGTTTTGTACTGCTTGAGCACAGATCTTGTTCCCACTGAATGTTAGTGTGGTGTTTCTTACCTGATTTGGGGGTTGGTCTGTTGCTCTTCTCTGGGTGATGAGGCTTAAGCCAAAGCAGTTTGCAGCCTTCTGGAGTGAGCCTTATAAGTAAAGTGGACTTTCCATATTGAATGGATAGAACTGTGTTGCACTCCTTGCTTCTATATGCCTTTAATCCATAGTGCCTAACTGTATTGTCTAACTGATCATGGTCTTGTCTTCTACATGCATGGCTTCATCGTTATCACATTGCACCATTCATCTAACCCAGGAGCCAATGAAGGTATGATAACCTTTTAGTATATACAATTATTTCTTTGATCATATTCATGTAGTTGCAATGTTTTTCATTCAGCTCTTAGTTTCAACCTTCAAAATACAGTTTTTGGTAACAATCATAGTACTAGGCATCTGTGTGTGGACCTTCATTTGCCTTCAGTACCGGAAAAAGGGGAGGTCGTATTTGGTGACGCACCTTACATAGCTCTCTAGAAGTCCTGCTGTGCTAAATAAAGACATTCTGACTTGCAGTGTAGCCAAAGGTAGGTGTAGCTATATTTTCTTTAGTGGAATACACATTTTATGGGAAATCTTACACAAAAAGTACTTATGTAGTTAGACTTCTGTGCTGTATGGAGCTGAACTGACCAATGGCTTGCTGTCTCTAACAGCAAAGGTTTCCTGCCTTTCTTCTGGTTATATAATTCTTTATTCCAGTGCTGTACGGGCAGTGGATTCTTCTGTGAACCATTTCCATTTGTGAACACAGCAGGAGACTTGTCAATTTTTCCCCTTTCTCTGAATCAGGGTTTGAGAACAGAGAGACTGAATGCCGGTGTCTTGGTGGCAGTGAGCTGTTGGATTGGCTCACCTTTGTGTATCTGAAATGCATTTGTAGGAGGACACTTATTTCATTTGTAGATGTTCCATTCCCCCTCTGACACTTGTGGTTGTCTGAAATGTCTGACAGTTTTCTCGTGAAAAGCCTCAGTGTGAGCCTGCTGAAATCTGACAGGCCCTGGCCATGGTGGCAGCCTGGCAGTGTGATGCCCAGCCCTAGGAAAGTTACACCATAGAAGAGGGTACCATCAGCTAATGACTGCCATCTGAAATGACTACAGAGGCTTCAGCAAAAGACCTGCTTGGGTGGTTGTGGCTCACATGAGACAGCTTAGTCAGCTGCTTTAGTCCGTTGCTGGCTTGGCTGTTCCTCCTGAGGCAGAAAGGAAGCCGTGTTCCTTGGAGACCATCTGTCCTACGGTTCTCTTATCTTCTGGAAGTGAGCTTGACTTTTCTGTTCATTGCAACTCTTCAATTTCGCAATTCTGGAAAGCATTTTTCAAGAACAGAATAATTTTTCTTGAGCCACTAACTTTATAATAAATGCCAGTCTGATGCATCTTTTGGGTGATTTTTCTGTCAGGTGTCCCATCACTTAGTCCCTTTGAGTGATGGATAGGAAAACTGAAGGATACAGCTGTTCTTGGCTCTTGGGGGGGTGACATTGCTTTTAGGAGACAAGTGAAAGATGGCAGAGCAAAGTTTTGTGCCAAAGAAAAGACCGGCTTGCTTCTACCTTCATTTAGATTGAAAGAACTACTCTGTCTTTGAACATCTAGTCAAGAGAGACAGCAAGATTAGCTAGAGTGCGTATGTTCCTTTGCAGAAATGGGTGTGCTCTAATAAGTTTGCTTTTTAACGTTTCTCATACTGTAGTCAGAAGCCTGTCCCATTACTTCAGAGTGGTGGGATATGTTGTGAAGGGTCTGTGGACACAGTACCTTGGAGGTCATGAGTCTGCTAGCAGCCAGGACAGGAAATACAGAAATGTACTGCATCACAGATGTGAATTCAAGTCTTACTGACGATACTGAAAGAGGGATTGGGTGTGGGAATGCTCATAAAATCTAGAATACATGGTCTCTTGCAAAGCCAGTCTCTCTAATAAGATTAAAAACGTGGTTGTCCAGCTCCTCAAGCGGATCGAGAGGAAAAAAAAGTATCAAGTAAAACCTGTATTGGACTTGTCAAAGGAAACTCTTTTGTTTAGATCTCAAGCCTTCAGATATTTTTTTTTAATTAGAAAACAAAAACTTTAAATCAAACTTGATCATGGGTGAAAGCATTTTCTGTCTTGGTGCTTATTCATCTAATAGTGGAGAGAGGCTTGAAGCCTGCCAGTTTTTGCTAAAATCAGCATGAAGAAGCCTACTCCATTGTTGACGACAATCTCATGGCTTTTAGTGAGTTTTGAACGGTTTGGATTTCTTGCCAGCTGCACTGTCTTCCTCAGCACTGCGAGGATTCATTTACTCTGACCACGAAGTTTCAATGCTAAATGTTCTTGATGCAGAGCTGGGAACTCCTTCCTTAAGGCAGAAGGGAACTTGGGGGATGCAAACACTTTTTTTTCTTCTTTTTTTTTTCTTTTTTCCTTGAAGTAGAGGCTAGTAGAATTTAAATAATTAAGAATCTCTTTTCTGGTTCCCTTTATGACCAGTGGGATTTGCAACAATGCCATTTTCTTCCTTGTTCTCCCAGTCTAAATGTTGAACATGAAGCCAAGTCATGTTCAGTGGGGTGGGACTCCTGATTAAGTATCTGAACTTCCTGCAACTGCAGATTGAATCCAGCCTCCCCAATTTAATCCTTAAAAATTATAAAAGTGAGTTCCATGAATGAATTACTCTGCATGAGAGCAAGAAAGAACAGTTTAAACAAAGCTCCTCTCTGTTCTTACAGCATTAGTTTTTTATGAATTCATTTGACTTGAGGCCGTCCTGGGGTTTTTTGGTGTGGGCTTTGAAATCTGTCAGACGGTGTTGTGTGTACACACAGACTTGCCCATCATGCTGTGTACTATTGGGATATGAATCCTTGGGCTTTGAACCCTGTAAGAACAGCATCTTCCATAAGAGATGATGGGATAAGCAAGGCCTCTGCTGTAAGATGACACAAAGGGTTAATAATATGCTTTACTCTTTCCAGGTACTTTATTACCCAGATTGCCATCTGAACCCGGGATGACATTACTCACCATCAACATAGAGAAAATTGGTCTGAAAGATGCTGGGCAGTGCATTGATCCTTACATCACAGTCAGTGTAAAGGGTAATGATTTCTGTTCCTGGCTCCTCATTTCTAGTTTGGAGAGCGTGTTTTCTGAAAGCTGTATTGATTTTTTTTTTTTTTTTTTCAACCTGCTGGGAAAAATAGTTGTTGTTACTTGCATTTTCTATTGTGGACTTTAGGCTTCTGCTTTAATAAAGGGTGGAAAAATTCTGTATTTTAGAGATACTAGGAGGTGAATCACTGCAGGAGACATGCTTATCTGTGCACTCTGGGGTGCCTTCCCCATGCTGGGAGCTGAGTATCAGTGACTTGGCAGGCTGTACTTCCCTATTCCAGCTTCTTCAGCTGACTCTTAAGTACAGATCTGTTCAGACTGCTTGTATTCTCCAACACATACTGGTCTCCGGGCTTTCTGGAGATGGTGAACCACAGCCTGCTGACTCCATTCTTGCCCTGTCATTAAACTAATTTTTTAGTAAAACAAAGATCATCTTACCAAGGCTTAAGGTCTAGAGGAATGGGTGAAGCTGGGAAGCAAAGCTTGCAAGTGAAATAAAATATAAAATATGTTTTAGCCTTGGCAGTGAAATATTTCAGCCAAAGCCTGGTGGGCTAACAGCCTCCCCCTCTGAGAGCCTCCATGAATCTGGAAGAACCTCTCTCTGTCCAGGATAGGCAACATTAGGATTTCTCACAGATGACAGCATAGTTGATGTCTTTTGCTTGAGGCTGAGATTTTTGGTATTTAGACTCTTTCTAGTGGGAGCATCTGCCTCTTCCCCATTTTGCATTTCTTAGCAGGAAGTCCCTGTAGTCAGAATTGCTTACCCTTAACCTGCCCTGCTTGACTTCTGCTTATCTTTACAATCTTTTGAGGTATATGACTTTTTTTTTTGTTTGTCATACAAAAATCTGTAGCTGAGCCAACAGCCTCTAGTTATTTTCAGTTGTGATAGCAGCCTTATATGTGTCCTCTTTAGATGTGCTATGGATACCAAACATAGGGACAAAATACTTGAGATGTGTGATCACGTGCTTCCTCCACCAGACAAGTTCTTTGGCAGAAGTAAGGATCACAGTAGTGAATGGGACTTGAATCCCAGTGATATTCTCAAGTGTTACCTGCCAAGATACATAGATAGAAAGTTTTATCTAATTCCACTTCCTCTGATTTTTTTTTTTTCAACGGTGAAACCTTCCACTTCTCTCTGGACCTTTGAGGAGTCACCTGGTTGGGGTGGAAGCCAGAACATCGATTTTGCCTTCCCCAGCTGATACAACTGCCTCTTTGTGTTTTCAGTCTTGGAAACGTGCAGTATTTCTTTGTTTATGGTGTTGCCTTAGGTTTGCAGCATTATTTTTATATTGTATAACTGTTCTTCGGGCTCCATTTCTCTAGTCACTTGTGGATCTTTCTTTGCCTCTAGTATGCCAGAAAGCAGAGGGATGGATGACTTCAGTGGTGGGGCTAGCTGGGTAGATGTGGGTTTAATCAAATTTAATTCTTTCATGCTGAGTTTCTCTTGGCCAACAGGAAAATACCACCCCAACGGGGTTCTAACATTGGATCCTGGAACTTCTCAGAACTTGTAAAGCAAACATTTGTTGTTTCTTGCCACTGAAGTGTTTGTCTTAACTTATTACGTATTATTAAAACTGTTGCTTGCCTTCAGAGCTAGCTCTCACTTCCTTTCTGGAGCCAAGGGAGACTGTATATTGCTAGGCTTGCTTTCCTGACAAGTCTTTCTGTTAACATGTGGTGCTCTATTTGCAAGCTCCTATAAATGGTGACTGCCAACTAACGATGTAGAAAATAGTATCAAAAAGTGTGTGTGTGGGGGCGGGCTATCACCTAGTCTGCTAATGGTGTCTTTTTATACTTTATTTCTCAAGATTTTTGGTGAGGAAAAGTAATTCTGAAAAGCCATTTTGTCCCTGCTAGGAGTCTGAAGACGCTTAATAGCTGTTTTTTGGTTCTGTACCAGGCTGCTCTTCTGCAGGTTTGGAGGGAGGTTTTTTCCTGATGCAACATTGGTGGTCCCAGCCCACTCCCTGGATGAAGGGCATCAGTGGTGCTCTGGGGGCCCAGCCTCAGCCTGTACCCCAGGCACAATGCACGTGCTCTGTACTTGTAATCTTGGCCATGTCGTTAGGAACTTTGCTCCACCTGAGGGAAAGGGATCACTAATGAGAGGAGAAGGAGCAAGAGGACAAATGTACTTGTGTAAACAGCGGAGGCTTTAGTGAGAAACAATATCATCTGCGGTGGCTGGTGCTGAGAGCTGGAGTCCAACCCATGGCCCCACCATGCCTCTGCCTGTGGGAAAAACAAGAATAATGATGCATGTTGAGGCTAGGCATCAGAGCAGGGCATAGAGCAAAGCTTGTATAAGCCGTGCCAGCTGTGCCCCGCAGAGCCTGTGTGGAGGGCAGCCTTCGGTGCGTATCCCATTCTGCCGGTTCAGCTGAAGGGCTGAAGCCCTGCTGGAGTCTTGCTTGCAGAGGGAATGGGATCCTTTGCTGGCAGCACAAAGAAATGTGCTTTTAAAAATAAAAAGAAGGATAATTCCAAATTTTCATCTTAAATAATGTCAGAACTTTACCTACGTTCATGTTGCAATCCAAAAGAAAATGCACTGACTGTGAAGGGGCACAATTGCCCCTTTTTTTTTAAGTTTAGGGGAAAAATCCAGGTGCGCATTAACTTTTTGCAGCAGTATTAGGAGTGATTCATAAATCTCTTGAAGCAGGACCTTTAAAGTCTGAGAAGCTTCAGCCGTTCTCATGCTGTTTCTTTCCTGCAGATTTGAATGGGATAGATCTGACTCCTGTACAAGATACTCCTGTGGCTTTGAGGAAGGAGGACACATATGTCCATTTTAATGTGGACATTGAGATTCAGAAACACATTGAAAAACTAACAAAAGGTATGTAGTATCAGAAACCTGAAACGGGGCCCAGGAGCTTTGAAAGTGTAGACATTGGGCTGCTCCTGATCTAATAAACAGGCTGTGCCTGAGCTGCTGCTGCAGGGCTCAAGATCCAGACGAGGATAAAAATAGACCTTTGCATCCTGTCTCTTTCAAATCGGTCATTGTGATGAGTTGCAGACAAGAGAGGAATGAAAAGAGAGAAAAATGCAGCAGTCTGCTCTACCACACAGGTATTGAGCTGCTTTATCACCTTCTTAGTCATTGGACAGACTGTTACCTGGCTGTGAATAAATGAGTGAAGAGTACAAGCTGTTGTGAGTGTGGTGACCATTGTAAGGACACGGTATAGCTTTTTAAGTAAATAACAGAAGCATTGGAGATAATTCCCTCCAACGCATGTAGAGCATCTTAATGGCAGATAAGTTTTCAGATAACTCTTGGCCATAATTGCTAACTTTTCTATTAAACCATTTTCCACTCTAGGTGCAGCTATTTTCTTTGAATTCAAACACTACAAGCCTAAGAAAAGGTTTACTAGCACCAAGTGCTTTGCTTTCATGGAGATGGATGAAATTAAACCTGGGGCAATTGTTATAGAACTGTAAGTGACTTGCAATTATAGATGCCAATGACAGAGGAAATGAACTAGACTTCAGTTATGATGTGTAGCTTGGTGCAGCAAGGAAAGCTTCTTCGACTCATTAGATTGACTTTCATAAGGAATATTCTATTTTTTTATAAAGAAAGGAAGATAAAAATGCTTTTTGGCAAATAAAATGGCTAGAGACCCTTGTCTAAAACTAGACTATTTCCAAATAAAATGCTGGTGTTTGTAACTAAATTTTGTATGAAGTTAACAAATTCTGTATGGGAGATTTTAATTTTTACCTTAGCTTGAGTGTCAGATCAGCTGTATTTAAAAAAAAAAAATCAATTCACACAATCTTTTGGTACCAAACTTCTGTAAAGAAGTCTGATTTGAGACATGGGATACCGATTTGCAACTGAATTTTATGAACACTTCAAAGCACTGTTGGGTGGTTGTGTTTTTTCCCATTCTAAGTGTACAAAGAAATAGGTGAAGCCATCATGCTGCAGTGGTTATGATGTGCATCCTACCCTTACGGTGTGGCTGAAGGTCTGAGCGAGGTTTTTGAGGGCTTTTTTCAGGAAGAGGGTGAACCTTGCAATTCTGGGCCTCTCTAGGAAGAGTGCTTAGTCTGAGCAAACTGGAGTACTTCTGAAGTACTAACTGATACTGCAGCTCCTACACTCCAGAGTAATCATATTGGGAATCCTCTTTACAAAAACCTTACATTCATTTAAAAATTGAAAACTTGTTGTTAAAATACTAATCCAGAGAAAATACTGGTTTGAGTTTCTTCCTGTAAATGTACTCATTATTGTTGCTTCCAGTAAGTCTTGTCAGATGTGTTTAAAGATTACAGTAATAAGATCTGTACAGGACAAGCTTTCTAGTATGCTTTCATCTTCCTGTGCAGCCATTAGCCCTTGGATTAACTTACTTTCTTGTGGTTACAGGTACAAAAAACCCACTGACTTTAAAAGGAAGAAATTGCAACTGTTGACCAAGAAACCACTTTACCTTCACCTCCATCAAACATTGCACAAGGAATGACCCTAGTTGTGAGACTTCTGTGAACTGAACCACAAGTCGCGGTAGCTGTGTGTAGTAGCCTTAGCCTTCGAGGGGCAGGAACACGACTGTATTCATGCCAGTAGGTCAGCCGGGACCATCACACACTGCACAGCACTACTTCAGGGTCAGAGGCAAGCCTACCACCCACGTGCAAGATTTTTTCAGTACCTTCCACATGCAGGTTTTTCTGAGAGCCCTGAAATACGTTGACTGCTTTTCCTAATTTTGCTGTTCATCACTTTTTATCTTAACCGTTATTATCCTTTTGCCTCAAACTCCATCCAAGGATGGAGACTGCCCCTTTGCCGAACCTGTAGCAATAAAGATGTGGCAGGTCTACTAACTGTTTACACTTGCTGTGCTATTGTAGTTCCTCTCATCTGCATTTTGGAGTCCTCTGTAGCGGGCTGGGTGGCAATAGACTGTGAGGAAGATGTGGTGGGACGGGAAGGAGCTTGAGGTACTGCAGGTGACTTGAAGTGAGGGAGAGGGGGGTGCTGGGTCAAGTGGGGTGGCCACAGAAGGGCTCCTCAGCTGATCTGCTTTGGTTGGGCCAGGAGGAAGACAACTGCAGATGAGAACACCGAACTACGATTTTAACAGCCTTGCCTGATCCACTCCTACTGAGTTTTGGATACATGTTACAACCCTTTAAATCACCATCACTCCCTAATAGAGCTAATTTTTCTGTACCTTGTCACAGAGTGATTTGCAAAGGTGGGCAGGGGAGGGAGAGGGGCTTTCTCCGGTGCTTCACCCTGGTGGTGGTGGGTGTTTCACCACGTCAGTGACAGCAGGACAGGCCCTTCAGTGTTCAAGTGTCAATTTTCCAGAGCTTTTGATAAAGTAGATCTGGCTAGCAGGTTGACCCACCTTTTACATGAAACTGCTGTTCTTACGGAAACTGATTGTATGCAGTTTTCTGCATATTTTGTGCAAGTCTGGAAACTTACTCTAAAAATTACCTTTTTATGTAAGTAGATAGGATTATCATTTATTTTCTATATTTTTGATTTGGTGTGTAATAAGCTGCAGGACATTGGCTTATTATGACACACTTGCATTCACCTTTTGACCTAATAAAGGGACAGAAGTAGAACCCAGTCAAATCTTTCCTATGTTTGTGTGGATATTTAATACAATGCTTTAAGGTTTGATATACTTCTTTCATATCTAACTAGTGCCTAAATACTCTGCTATGCTAACAGAAGACCCAGCTCCCAAAATAGTGCCAAATACTAGGTTTATTTTAAACAGTCTTGATGCAGATGTATCACCAGTTCCCCTTTTCTGTCATGTAACCCCAAATTGTTACATTATGCTTTAATGGAAGGGATGTTACTTTTCCTCATGATATTTGTCTGTCTAGAGGCAGGTGTTCAGCATTTTTGGCTTTACCATATTGATTAGGATAAAAAGCTATTTTTGAATGTCCTAATCTTCTTGCCTTCCCTCTGTTCTGGTATAACTAGGGGTGATATTATTTAGGTGATATGATGAAAGTCAGCAACACTTCCTCACATTTCACTGTTGGTTGGAGGGGGGAGAAAAAAAAGTGCAATTAAATTTTTCTGTGTGTGGGTCTTTACCCATGGTATTACATCTGATACACTGAATATCAAACCCTGAAAAGATTTCCCTCTGTGTTCTGGAAATACTGCTGAATGCAGCATTCGGGGTACCAGATGAAAGGATACATGCATTCTTAGAAAATAAAAAATCATCCTTTGAACTCTGTAAAAGGACAAAGCACAGCTTGGGTCTACAGCTGCAAGTAAATCCAAGCTTGGCAGGTCGCTGTGTTACCTGCCCTCGGTCCCGGGCTGGCTCAGGTCTGCCCCCGCAGGGCCCATCCCGGGGCTCTGTCCCGGCTCTGTCCCTGCAGTGCTGGCTGCGCTCAGGTGTGTCCCCCGCGCCCTGCCCAGCTCTGGGGCAGGTGGGAGAGGAGACACTAAACACGGCGAAGCTTGGTGCTGGGGCAGGAGAGAGCCCGAGCCTGGCGAACCCGCCTTTCAGACAGACACGACTGTCCAGCGGTGTGCGTGGCCTCAGCCACAACTCTCCCCCTTTCAGCTGCTTCCCCTGACTCGTCCCCAGCTTGTAGCTGTCTATATTAACTCCAGTTATATGACATGTCAACTTGGAAGTATTTTTGTTAAATACACAGTAGAGCTTTGTATTTAACTAATTGTGAATTAATGTCTGTAGAGTGTGAAATACCATTTTTAAAGTTGCTTCTATCCTTTGTGTTTTTTCTGTGAACTGACTGAAAGGACTACTACTCCTCACAACACAAGCTCTTGTATTGTCTCATGCTTTAGTGATGTTCTGTCTTCTCTTTCATCTAACATCTAAGGCTTATACATGTACTGCAAGGATGTAACACCCAGACAGCAAGTCTAATGGCTGCTTGTACTCCAGCAGTAAAGCTGTAATGGCCTTTCAGGAGGGTTTTTTATTCTTCCTAGTCGTTTTCCCTTTTTTTTCCCCCTCCCTAAGACTTACCTTTGTCTGGAAAACCTTAGTGTCTAGATAAGTAAGGGGCCTGCAATGCCAAATACTACATGCTCATCCTTGTACTAAACACGTACATTCAGGGACTTCCTTGAACATGTACAAAGGGAGGGTGTGTTTTTAAAGCTGTTCCATGTATGCAAACAGATTTAAAGCAATAGAGGTTGATATGGTTTACATGCACCCACTCCACTTTATGGAAAACTACTTTTTTAACTTAAGTAAGAGATAAGGCTGTAAAAATACAACCTTAGTGCTAAGGAAGCTGAATTGGTCTTAAATACCAAGTTTAAAACCTTGCTTAATGCTGGAAGCCAATCTCAGAAGCAGAAAGCGATTAGGAAATCTCTTAGTTTCTAGAATCCTGGAGCGTTCACCTCTATTTCCAAGCTATCTGCACAACTTCATGGAGGTTTCCAGCTCAGTACTGCCCTCCAGCTGAGGGCTGTCTCCCCCATGGTCCTAGTTACGTGAAGCAGGTCCACAGCATGCTGGGCTAGCTCAGTGTAAGGGTAACACCATCATTACCTTGCAGCAGCAGCAGTTTTTCAGCCTTGATTTGGTTCTTGAACTTGGTCACAGCTGTGGCATTCTCCAGTTAAATTACTGAACCAATGTCCTTCCTGAACAAAAAATGGCACTGAAACAAAGCCTTCAGGGTTTAGCAAAAGGAATTTTGCTTTTTATTATAACCTTCCTTTGAATACAGTGTCATTTGTGCTTCTGATCTCTGACCAGGCATCTTTTTTAAAAAAGCAAACAAAAACCAAACCACCTCACAGTCCTCATGTAAACCCCTGGCCTACAATAACTGCAGCTTAATGATGTGATGGAGAAGGCAGGTAGGATAGCGTTTTACTTAAAAATTATTTCCACAGGAAATGATTTGATTTACATTTTTCACGGAATTAGTTCATTCACCAACTGGTTACAGAGGCTACATTTAATTAAAACTAGCCACACAGGTACTTCCTTTCTATTGCACGTTTAGAGTAGGTTCAAGTCCCATCACAAAACGGTTCTTGCAGCCCAAGAGGATGGATGAGTTTAAGGTGATCATAAATGCACATAAGACGTCTGTAGCAATTGGATAAAAATTAATCCTGCAAAAGCTGAAATATACTGAAATGAGACAAATGGCTTCGTGTAGAGAGCCATTTCCTAAAATCCTGACCGCTGGAAGCGTGCTAGAGTCCATTCGGTTGAGCTGCTGACCCAAGGCTGCAGTCAGGGTTTCTGCGCGGGAGGCTGTGTGTAGTCCTTTGGGCTCGCCGGCGGGGGCGCGGGCACGGGCTGGGGGGGCCCTGCCGGGTAGTCTCTAGGTCCCGACGGCGGCAAGTCTCTGCTGGGAGAAGGTGTATAGTCTCTTGAAGCAGGTGGGGGTAGCCGAGGGCCTGGAGGATAATCTCTTGGGCCAGGAGGACCCAGGGGCCGAAAAGGAGGGTGCCCACGTCCGTAGCCTCTTGGATCTGGAGGAGGCGGTAGCGGGCCGGGAGGCAGATCTCTCATTCCTAAGGGTGGGCCAGGTAAGAAATCTCTTGCAGCTGGAGGTGGCAAGGGAGCACCACGAACTAGGAGGAGAGGAAAACATGGAGTTAAACGGAATCTTGCTTTAGCCTAAACGGTGAAGCTCCTGACGCTTCACCTCGTTCCTCATTTCTTCCTTCTTTGGAGCAGCTCTGGGGTGGGTCACTGTCACATGCAGATTTTACAAGCCATGAATTATGTCCTAGTGACTTTTGGCTGCTGGTTTCCATTTTAGGCTAAACAAGGAAAAATACCTCCTTAATACCCCAGCATTAAGGAGCCTTGAAAAAAACCCACCTGTGCAAGCTTACTGAGCAAGACAGCTGGACCCCATGAAGCGTGGGGCAGCCGCATGCTAATGGGTGGCAGAGCTCAGTCCCGCAGCAGGCTCTCCAGAAGCACAGTGGGGAAAAAAAGTTAAGTTTTAGCCGACGGCAATGCAACTGTACCTAGGGGCACAGGAAGAGGTCGAGGCCCGAAGTGCCCGCGGAGAGGAGCTGGTGACGGTCCGTAGCGAACAGGTGGCGGAGGCGGCGGCCCCATCACAGGGGAGGTCATGATGGGTGTCCCCGGGAAAGAAGGCGGGCCCTTGGGACTAGCATTAGCCTGTGCAGGATTAGGTTATACTTCAGTGTTACTCACTGCACCCCAAGCATTGGCACTGCTGAACACCACAACCACTCACCCAAAGGCAAAGAGGTGAAAGAGGGAGGGGAAAAAAAAAAAGGGGGGGAAAACACACCATCACAGACCCCAAGCCACATTAACCAAGTAGAAAATAGGGAAAGCTACTGCACCACCATTGTCCCTTCACCCAGAACACTGCCTGCACTACCTAGGAGTGAGTGCTTAGTGTGCCTTCTGAGATGACAAGTTTTCTTTAGCTAAAGCTATACTAGAAAAAAGTTCAATCCCTTCTTAAGTGTCCTCAGTGGACACCCCTTTGGTAAAGGGCCTGGCACCTTGAATTACATATGGAATTGTGCTTAAATACCACAGGTAAGTCAGCTTCTTAGGGTTACTGCTGTAGTCACTCCAAAGTGTTTGCCTGCAGTCCTTAACAAGAAAGATCTCATTTCCTCAATTCCATAAAAACCAGACAGCAACTGTTCATCATTAGAGAAACCTTTTGAGACAGAGGTATAAGCCCTTGGTTAGTTTCGCAGAGGATTTTGTTATTTAGCAGTTCAGAACACCAAGCCTGTTATTCCTCTCCATCAAAGCAGAGTAACACCACACCCAGCCTCTGAATACTCACTGTAGCTGGTTCAATAGATGAAGGTGAATCAGTAGTTACACAGAGGGCTTCAGACTCTTTGGGAGAGGGTTGCTTTTTTTTTTTTTTGGACAGCAAGTAAGGATAGTGACAGGATATAGACAAGACAGAACATGATACAGTTAAAGAAGCAGCAGGAAGAACAGTGAATCATGTATTAGAAACGCTTCCTGAAGGTTGGGGTTCTTCAGCTTACCACTCCATCCATTGCTGTGGAAGGGGAGGTGGTTCTTGGCCCACTACTGATCAGGGATGCTACAGCAGGCCCGAGATCTGTAAAAAGAGCCACAAATACATGTCTTACAATGCTTGGGGTAAGGAACGGGGGTTTTAAATTACCTTTCTGAACTGAAAGAATATCTGAGTAAGTTGCAGTTGGGTGTAGGCCACGTAACTTACCAGGAACAGACATCCTTCCAGGTAACTCTGGTGGCCTTCGTGGAACAGGGGGGCCATCTACCACTGTACCTTAAAGGGAAGCAAGAACCCCAGAGATCCTAATCAATGTGTGCCTGAGCTATTTCTATTTAAAAAAACCAAACCACCACTCACCTATTTATTAATAAAGCAGGTATCAATATTCAACACTAACCCTCAAACCAAGATCAGACTTTAGCATTCTTGGGGTAGTAGCATGAGAGATAATTATCACAGAAGAGAAGCTTAACTGCTTACCAAATTCACCTCTCGAGCCTTCCCTTCGAGGAGCAGAAAGGGGCCGAGCGGGAACTTCTATCATCTGCGTGGGTGATGGATTTCCTCCACTCACAGGTGATGGGCCAAAAGAGCCATCTCTGCTTAAGGGCCCTATGCCAAAGAATTAAAAACACTTGACTGACTTCTCTACAATTTATCATAGCCTTATTTAGGATATACTGACTCAAAGACCAAAGTTCTGGGAGAAATAGCAGCATTTACCTCGTCGCGGTGGAACTTGGCGATCAGGTCTGCCTGGAGTTGGCTTTACAATTAATGGTCTTTGAAGCATGACAATTTTTTGGTTTACTTCTATTAATCTAATTTTAAAAAAAATAAAGGTGTTTTTAGTATTCAAATAATACATGTGAGTTATATTTGTTATAATGTAACAAGGCAAACTGCATTGTAAAATATTACAGCTTTCACCAAGAGATCTTATTTTAACCATCAAAACAGTTTAACAGTAGTTTAAAGTTTGTAACTCAAATATGCACTGCACACCCTGAGCAAGCAGGCTAGCCGAGCACCTTGCATCCTTTTCTCTCAAGCAACACGCATTGTGTTCAAAGAGCAATAAAAATGGTCTGTACTGTACTTACTTTTGTCTCAGGTTGGCTGCTTCTCTCTTTTCTTCAGCCAGAGCTCTCTCGGCAGAGCGGGCAATAAGCTATTAGGGAAAATTTTGCCAACTGCATTAACTGCACCAACCTGAAGTCAAATGCAAACAGTCTGCATCAGAAAAGGAAGACAACTCTTACCCAATTGTCATGTGCCTTTTTCTCATGAGCAGCAATCTGAGAAGAAAAGAAGTGTTTTAGTTTATTTTGTCCAACTACTAGTATTTCCAATAACTCAGTACAGAGTATTGGAACGGTGCAGTAAAAGGTGACACAATAACGAGCAAGCAAGAAGTTCACCTGGTTTTTGTAAGATCTCTCTGTTTTTTGCAATTCTTCTTCCATGTCTTGGATCCTTTGCCTGTACAAAAGGAAAAAGAGGGGAAGGAGAGAAGTTTAAAGGAGTTTTCTTCAATAGCTGAAATAAAAGGAAAACAGTCTTCAAAAGCTGAAGTTACTTGTAAACTTTCACTTCCTCGATGGCCAGCACAGCTTTTTCATCTGCAGCAGACAATTTCTGCTCCTTCTCCTGACGCTCATACTCTTCCTGGGTTAGTTTTCTGCATAGGAAAAAAAAAAAAAAAAGCACCATATATTCCACCATCCTACACCTGCTAACAACAGTGGTATCAGAATTTATAATAATGCGTGAGAATACAGAGAGAAAATAAAGAGGGTTTTTTTTTAAAAAAAAAGGTAAATACTGTCTTTTGAAACCAACAGACAAAGCCTTTATGTGTAAAACCTGAAAATTAAGGACGCAGAGTTGACTGGAAAGCTCTGTCAGCATCTAACAATTTGTCAGAATCTAACAGTTGCAGACAGTCCATCTCTTCAGATCCTCTAGTTTACTTCCCAATTCTACAGATGGTAATCCAGATTTACAAAGGTACAAACCAGGAAATATGCAAAACTGACATCAAACCAAGGGAAATGAAGAAATGAATGTGTAGTGAAAAAGGGCCCAGGTGACAAACACATTCAATAGTCTTCAACCGTGTGGAAAGCAGCTTTTTTCTGAGTATTCTCAATACCAATTTATTACATGACCAATTCCCACAGTCTTTTTATAACCTCATGGTTCACTGATTTTTTCATTTTTGACATTTTTCTGCAAGTATTTAAAAGGTCCTAATAATGCGTTCCTAATTTACAAGGGCTATCCCACAACACTGGAACCATTAAACTAGTAGTAAGTTAACTATTTCTGATAGCCAGTTCAATGTAATCTATTTCCTTTGCTACATGTCAAAACAATTTTCCAGGAAAAAAAAAAATTCAGGAAGCCCTTCACTGTAATTGAGAAGTAGTAACAGGCAGTGTAACTTCCTAAAAGTTTTGGAAGGAATAGAAATCCTTCAGAGAGGTCAAGAGGAAGTTTTCCTTGAAAGGTGTGTTTACTACACTTGGATCCTGAAGTTATGAGGTCAAGCAGTTTCACTACTGAGGTGCTGTATAGCCTCAATTCCTTAGCTTGTTCCAACCCTGGGCTTCCCTCAACCTACACACTTGAACCTTAGAACTTTCAACTGCTCCTCCACCACAGTTTCAGTTTTTCCACAGAATTTAGCTGAAAATGTCCCTGAATCCCATCTCAAATTCTCCCCACAAAATTGAGATAGTATTACAAACATTTCAGTAAGTAACTAAATGAATAAAAGAGGAATGAACACAGATACACAACTAGTTCTTCACTGCCAGCAATTCATTCATCTCAGCTGCCACCATGAACTCAGTCTTAATTTAGCCCTTTGATAATGCAAAAGGCTCACAAGGCTAAAATACAAAGTTCCTACATTATGAGAATTAGACTCACTGAACTGAGGTCAGAGTATCAAATCTTAACAGCCGTTATATTCTCCTTGACATTTCTGGACAATGCGACAGAGCAACCACAGAATCTGCAGACCAACCACCCGTCTCACCTCTCCCAAAGTTGTTTGTTTTATAGTAGAAGGCACTGTTGTGTGTGCAAAGTGACAGTCTTTTAGAAACTCTGGAACGGTGGAAAAAGTAAAAAAGGGGTACTAGCTTCAACCATACTGAACCAGCAGGCATCACCTTTCAGTCCAAATACAACTTCAAGATATTTGACACTTCTGAGCAAAGAGCATTTGGACAGTGCCTATGATGCAGATGCTATGTTGTGGAAGAGTAACGAAAGGCTTACTTCTGGAGTGCCATCTCCTTCTGCTGGTAAAGTTCACCAAGAATCTCCACTTTCTGCTGTAGTGTTTTGCATTCATTTTCCAGTCGAGCTTTGGCTGACTGGAGTGAACAGGAGTCGTGTTCTAATTTTTTTATTTGCTCTGTTGGAGAAGCAAAGGTCGTGAGGAAGTTGAAGGAAGTTGCAATGAGAATCGTTATGACATTTAAACGCTCTGTTTCTTTTTAAACCACAACAGCATTTCATCCTAAGCAATTCTACTGCTAAGCCTACCTTCCAGCTCATGTCTTGCTGTTACTTCATCACTCAGTTTGGATTGCAGAAGATTTCTGTCTTCTTCAACTATGGATAACATAGTTTTTACCTGGAAAGAGGAGCAGAAAGTTTATGATTTTAGGCATAGCAGTAATGTGGCTGCATTTATTAGATATCTTGTGTGGCATACCCTGGAGACATCCATCATCTGCTTAATCTGAGTCTTCATCTTCTCACTCTCATTATCTAGAAGAGAAAAATATATTTGTTTTCCCTGTTTCTTAACCCCAATTCCCTGGACTCTACAGCTGTTAAAAATCACTCCCTACACTTTAATCTGGGATAGGTCTTGTTACATGTTAAAAAAAAAAAAAAGAGGGGGAGTTGGGGAACAAAGCACAATAGCAATTTCATGACCAGCACAACAGAACTATGAGATTTACTCCAAAAGGCATTCAGAAGATTCCTTCTTGTCACTTCTTCTAGACACCATACTAATTTTAATGTGAATGCAGTATCTGTTACTGGACATAGTATCTGAAAATCAAGAAGTGCGAATTTCCAGCCCACATATACTGCATGGTTAGAAAAAAAGGAGGGGGGGGTGGTGAGAAAAAAAAAAAAAAACACAAAACTTCAGAACCAGAGATGTAGTAAATACATGTGCACCATCAGGAATGACAAACTGCCTGAGTAGTTTTGAAAATTTCTACTGCGGTCTTTCAGATTTAAAAGATGTGATTACCTAAATTAGTTATCTATCCAGAGGTAAGCACCATACTCGTTAAAAATTCGTATTAAAAATAAATGTAGCGTAACAACAAAGCTGAGATTCTCTGCTTTTGGAATGTTCTTAATTACAAATCTTTATATACAATCTTTAAAACTGCGTCATTACACTTACAATATACCTAAAAGGTAATCTAAAAGCAATTATTGGCCTGTTTCTCCCTTCAGTTAGGAGATACTTTGTGTTCAAGGATTAAAGCTGGCAGTCTCTTAACCCACACACCTGGATTCCCCTTGTTCCCCATATGACACGACAGGAACATACCACCGCATACGCTGTAGCCACTGGGCATATCAGCCAGCACCAGGGTTACTGTACCTGGCAACTCGCCATTGGCCAAATCGTCTCCCGCGCTCCACTCACGCCCTTCGCCATCCTTCTTGGCCTCAGCTGCCGAATCCATGTCAAGCTGCTTCAGCTGCATAATGCAGTTAGTCAAAACCTAGTAATGAAATCAAAGGTTCGCTGAAGGAGAGTCGCTCCACATTTAGTAGAGTATTTCAAAGTATTTTATGGTGTGTAATACTTAAAGGAAGCTTGTTATAAAGAACCTACTTCAATTTCATTTTCCTTGTAGGCAAGCGCTTCTTCTATGTCCTTCTGAGATTTCTGATACAGTTTGATCTGCTCACTGAGCTCAGTATGTCTCTCGCTCCAACCTTCAGCTTCTTTTAGCAGCTGTATGAGGCACCAAGGCAAGATGATTACTTGTTTTATTTTTAGTACAGGGTATATGTAATTAAAGTCTACTTTACTGACAGCTCTAGCGATAACTGATCACCACAGGTTACAGATAAAGGGTAAACTTCATGGTTATCACACTCATCACCAGTCCATTGGTAGAACTGGATGCTGGGAATCTTTTTGCAGTTTATCTTATTAGGCGATTTTATAAATTTGACATTTTCTCAGCTAATATCCCAACATCAGAACCAAACTGCTCACACACTTCAAAATATGAGAAATTAATTGCAGTCCAGATGTAACCAAACCACATTCCTTAAAAGGCCATCTACTTCATATGTGGAGAAAGAAAACAAACAGATATTTACAATTATTTGTAAAAGAACTGTCATGACATTTCAGGGCTAAAGGTCCTCCCCATTTAGCTTAGTTTCAGAACTGCTTTTTGGCAATTCTTTACCACAACTTCCTTCAGCCCTGATCCCAATTAGCAGTCTCCCGATCACGCACTGACCGCCACATCAGCACAGACTTTCTGTGAAGCTGCTGACAAAACCTGAATCACTGGAACTGGCAAAGTCTTCATACTGAAGACATGTGGCTGACCACACAAAAAGCCTCTGCAGGCAGGTACAAGGGGTTCAAGTTTTATCTTGACAATATCAAATATGGAATTCTGACACATTAAGAAAATGAAGACGTGCTGAAGTTACACTCAAGAAAATTAGGAATAAAGCCCCGATATTTCACTCAAAAGAGAAACAAAGAGATGCCTGGCCTGGGTGTAACTTACTTGCTCCTTGCTCTTTTTCAGCCTAGCATTCTCTTCCTGCACATGATGAAGCTCAGATTTCACCTTTTCTTCATTTAGTTTAGCTTCATTAAGGGCTATCTGCACCTGCGTATGAAACACAAAGGAACAAAAAGACATAAACTGTAATGGAGCAAGAGCTACATATTCCCTGGTAAAATAGAAAAGAAAAAGGTATATATGCACAAACAACCTGGAATCTGCCAAGTTAGCATTTTCTATTGCATCCTAGATATGAATTTTCCTGATACAAGAACTTGTGACTGAAGAAAGTGTAGATAATGCTTTACCTCTGACAGCTCTACAGAATGCACACTGATAGCCTCCTGAAGTTTGTCCAAGGACTTCTGGGTTTCAGAGATCTATATAAGAAAAATATGAGCAGTGACTTTGTATTATCCTGGAACATGCCTTAGCCTGAGTAATTATTTTACCTGTGTAATTTGGAAGCATAAAAGGAGAGTCAAAACACCAACAAATTTCTATTTAAAGAAGCCATTAGACTAGCAGCAATATAATGCTGCCTTATCAGCAAGGTAAGGAATAGAAACATACAGCACATTACAACCAACTTCCCCCGTGACTCCACACCTGTTCGTGGCTGGGAAGTTCCCTGTACACCTGCACAGTCTAGAACGAAAGTAACACGTGCTGCTGTTATTAGCAACAACCTTTGATCAAAACAAGATCAAAGAACTTGTTGGAGCTTACCATTACTACAGAAAACCAGGCTTTAAAAAGAAGGAAAAAAAAGAAAGAGAAAGAAGTAAGCATAAATACCTTTGGACAACAAGAATGAGGGGCAGCTTAGAGATCTTCACACTTACTACAGAACTACAAAATGGCTCTTACCAACCTGAAACACTCAGTTCATACTGTTAAGGCACTTCCTGACTCTGGCTAGGAAGTATTAGACTAGCCCATGACTTGAATGCACCCGGTTATGTGTGAAAGCACATAACCACACAAAGTCCATCAAGATCTTACAAAAGAAAAAAAAAAAAAACAAACCCAACAAAAAAACCCAGTCAACAGATTGTCCCTCTTGAGCTTGGGATGAACCTGAAATTTCAGTTCACTTCTCTTTTTGAGGTGGTTCATCTTGCCTGCTCTACCTCAATCTGTTTACCCAGCAGGTTGTGACCACCTTTTAGGCCACATTAAGCTAAGGACAATATGAGACATGAGTGCGATTGCTCTCACCTTGTTCTGTTTCTTCTCGTTCTTTTTTCTCTCCGTTTCAAGCATTGTGTGCAGATTTTTTACTTTGTCATCTAGCTGACGATTTGCTTCTTCCAGTCCTTTGACAGTGTCCTAAAAAGAGAGTAAAAGACCAACTAAAGCAAGTTATTTTACTGATGTTTTTGCTTTCAGCGCAGAGACGGTTAACTGTTTTTTACCTTAAGCCCTGCAGTTTCATCAGAGAGAATGTCTTTTTGCTCTTGGGCCACTTTCACAGATTCTTTTGCTTCCTTTATCTAAGCACAGAAACAACCAAACAGAACTGAGGAAATTCTCAAGGTAATATTCAGTAAGAATAGAAAATAAAAATATATTAGCTGTTGCACTGACCGTGTCATTAAATGAATAACAGAAAATAAGGAAGCAAAGGACAAGAACCTAGAACAATACCTTTTGATCATATTCTGACATCTTTTCTAAGATTTCTGTTTTTTCTTGAAGAAGGTTTCTAATCTTCTCAGCAAGTTGCTTTTCAGTCACTAGGAAGAAAAAGAAAGCTTACAGTAATTGTACTTCATATCCTGGGGGAGGCGAAAAAAAAAAATATCAGAGCTATCATTACTACCACTTTAGGGAACATTTTCAAGTAAGGACTAAAGCATAAATCAGGACAATGTCAATTCCCTGGCAGTCAGGCCTTTCTGCAGGAGTCTAAGCATCTCCAGCTTTCATTTAAAGTTAGGATTGAAAACAAGTCAGTAAAGCATTGAACACTGACACAAAGCACATAGCTCTTGCATCCACTTCACAGAAGCTGGTCACAGAAGGCACAGCAGAGCAGAGCAAGGTGCTGGCTACACACAGATGAGGTATGTTCAAGGGAAGAACTGGCAGCGAGGATGTCAGAGCCGACTCAGACTGCTGCTGTGACACCCTGGGAGCTGCAACACCTTCCCTAACAACCACTCTTTCTGCTATATTGAAACTGAATGTTTGGTCAGCAAAGACAGGAGGATGAAAGCTCTGAAAGACCTACTGGGAACAGAAAAGAGACTGTCAGCTAGCAGACAGATCAGTAAGCCTCAAGGAACTGCCCCGCTTTCTAACAGACCTCAAAAAGGCTGTGACCAAGCAGCAGTTCTTTAGGCATGCATTTCTTTCTCAGCTTAAACAAGCTGCCAACCAACCCTTAGGATTCAATGAAAATCATTAACATACTTAAATTATTGTATTGCAAATTAATTTAAAGAACATCCAATTGTCGTTCCTTTTCAAGTCCTAAACCACCCCCCTATTTGCACACCCCAAGCCCCGTGTGCCTCAGCAAATCCTGCAGCACAAACAGGAAGCACTGGTTCTTCCAGCTGCATCCCACAGGGTGCAATGGCTACTGCTACTCCTCCTTCCCCTCCCACAGGAGCGATTCTGGGCCAGAGGATCCCCTACCCTCCCTGCTCTGGGGAGAGGAGAGCCAACAAAGGACTGCTGAGGTACAAGACACTTCTCAGCAGTTTAAGGCGGGCAGGAATCCCTGCGTTAGCTTGGTCTCCCACTTTTACTACTGTCACAAAGAGTGGATAATAGATTTTGTCTTTGGGACTCCAAGCGTAATCTACCTTTTAAAGCGTTTTTGTCACTGTTAATATTCTTCCGTTTTGAATAAAGATTTTAATAATGTGACTTTTATTACGCTTGAAGAATATCTATCTGTTCTTAGCTTCGGTAGCTTCTACACAGTATCACACAGAAGAATGTTTTTTGGGAAAAAAAAAACAAACAAGAGTATTAGACCTATGTTCCTCATTTGTTTAGGGCAGGCTGCTAAGTAATTTCCATATCACCAACACCAATGTTTTCCTCCCCTCCAGTTACAATTATTGTTTTGCAGTATAGAAATCGCCTTACAGATCTAAGATGGATTTTTTTCAGCTCATCAATTCTGCATTAATTGTACAGAAGGAAAGTGCAGTATAACTACAATGAAACTAGAAAGGAATGACTGATGAGTAGTATGGTTTGTGAGGAAGAAAAAGGCAGAGAGTTCATATGAAGACAATTCTTTCATATTTTCATTTTGTATTCAATTATGAATTTCAGCAATCACCCTACTTTGAATTCAGGTTCTTTTCCATTCAGTACACTTTAATTGTATACACTTGAAGCTGGAGAAATGCTCTTGTAAAAAGCAATGTGCTAGCCACAGGAATACCTGCATATTTAGGTCTACATTTAGAACATCTCTTTGCAACTGCACAGCAACCAGCTTCAGGCTCCCCTCAACCCAAAGAGGCAAGATGAACTAGCTACTGCTTTTTGTGAGAAGCAACAAACAAAAGCAGATCCACTGCTAGTCAGAAAACCAAAACAAACTCTGCCCCTCTACCGCTGTACCAGTAAACCAATGGATCACATTTATGTAGAACAAGGTGGAGCTTTTCCTTGCCCTTTAATGTGCAGGTGCAAGCTGCATTGTTTCTCCTAATCAAAGCATTTTCAAAAGCAAAATTGAAATCCTCAGATTCAAGTAAGTATCAACTACTGGCCTAGCTTACACCCTAACCTTAGACTTAGCATTCTCCTTGAAAGAGAGTAAAGACGAATACTTTGTCCTCTGAAACAATCTTCAAAGCTTTCACATGCCTAAGCATCAAGTACGCTGAAAAACACAGAGAAACTTACCTTGATATATTCTACTTTTCACCTACAGAAGAGGGGGGAAAAAAATAAAAATAAGAAAAGAATTAGCCATAGGTACTGATAAGTGAAAAATGTTATTAATTTTCCCTATAGAAAAAAAAGTCACCACTTACAGATTAAAGAAGCATATGGAAAACACATCTAGTGCTGCCAACAAGAGTGTTGAATAACGCTACAAACAAGCTTAAGCTGTTTTCTAATAAAAGCTTCTAGGTTAATGCCCTGTCCTAGAGCCTTAGTAAATGCCTGTTTACTCACTCACTAAAAGGATAGCAGTAACTGCCTACATCCAATTTGCAACAAAGAAAATTAAGCCATTTTGCAAACAACAGTGAAGAACTCACAAATACAAAAAACACTTGCATCCCAGTTCTGATCCTTTTAAAGCAATGTATGTTTACATGACAGTTGCTCATTTTGAAATTAACACCGTTAAAGAAGAATTTCAGAAGCTTTTTATGCTGTTATTTTGCATTTGAATCTGACCTAGTGTACTCAATTATCAAAACTAAGCAAGGAAAAAAAACTACCAATATTGCTATAGATAACATTTAGTTTTAATTTATTTTTGTCAAGCAAAGATAAAGTATTCCACAGACTTTCAGAGCATATCATCACTGAACTGAACACCTGCTGTCCTATTTGATTGTCATTTATCAGTTCCCAAGGAGATTCACTGCTACACTTGAGAGCTGGTGATGGTATTTCTCTTACACGGAAAGTTATCCACGTAGGAAAGAGAAGGACAAATACAGAGTGAGGAGAAGAGTGGGGAAGGGGCTCTCCAATGAGAATTAAGATCAGGTTTTTAGGTTTCTAAGTGCAGTGCCTGCAAGCAGCTGGACAATATGA
Organism: Strix aluco; assembly: GCF_031877795.1. Lineage (NCBI taxonomy): Eukaryota > Metazoa > Chordata > Aves > Strigiformes > Strigidae > Strix > Strix aluco. Next base: position 25,252,891 of record NC_133933.1, read on the forward strand.
AGGGGGGAGGATTAACTGCTTGTTTTGGAGAAAGTCAGCAACTGGCCCAAGCACATGGAGGGCTTCTCATTTCAAAGATATGCTGACCCTTCCCTCAGCCTTCTTGATTTACATCATACTCCCCTGATTTGCTTTCAAAACTGTCCCTTACTAATAGCTTAAAATAAACGCTTCCTAGCTTGAAGGAAATTACAACTTACTTTAGCTACTAAGCCCAGCATTTAGTTCACATTAATGCTCTAAACGAAAAGAGTAAAAACACGGAAGACTACATATTGCTTTGACCCCGGTAATGCTGAAACAGTTTAACCATACAAAAGACCGCTCAGTAAGTGAAATATCAGCAGGCTTGCAAGCATGAAGTATACTCACTGAAAGGCAGGTTCTCCAGAAAATTATAGCAAGCGTGGCAATTCCCACTAAGGCAGTGATAATAACAGGCTCCCATGGAAGTCCATGGAAATCAGGCCCAGGATGCATTTCCTCAGGCAGGGTAGCAACCAACTGAAAACCGACAGCATTGACAACTATGAATATGTTTTCATTAATACTCAGGCACAATAAGCAGTCTGTCAAATGCTTTTATTCCTCTCATAAAATCAGAGAACCATCTAGAGCTTTCTTGCAGTTTTTCTGTAAACTGAAAACCGAAAATGAAGAAAACCACAAAGCAGCTCGATGCTTGCATTTCAACTCAAAAATCTGGGTATCTGGAAGACACCTGACAGTAACAGTCTGCTGGCAACAGCTACACCAAAATAAGCTGATACACACATTTTGTGTTACACAGCACTCGTAGTTATTTGATCCGTTTCCAAATAAAGCTATAAGGATGGAAAAACACAGGGCAAAAACCCAGCTTTACATCTGGATGTTCATAACAATCCACTAAGAGCAGCTCAGATCTTTTCTCCACTGTCAGCCTGGTCACAGGGTCATGCATGTCATGTGTCTCGTCATATGTCTCTCTCAAGGCCAGAGAGCACCAACTGCCTGAAAAAGGTGTGAATACCTGGTACAGTTTACAGGGCAGTCACAGACATGGCACTCGGAAAATAAACTGCCCCAGCCAAACAGAAATCGCTGCCTTCTCCCCGGCCGCCACTGACAGAAGCGTGAGGTTAAAACGAGGGCGCATACCTTCCCTGCAGAGCCCAAGCGAGGGGCAAGCTGGTGCGCCCTCGTCGGCGCCCCCCTCTCCCCGGGAGCGCCGGGGCACGGCGGAAGGCCAGGCAGCGATCCCTGCCCGCCCTGACGCCAGCAGGCGCCTCCGCTCCCGCGGGACTGCCCCGCATCGCGGGGCGGGGGAGATACCGGCGCCTTCGCGAGGGGCGCGGCGCAGGCGCCGGGCAGGGGTGACCCCTGAGGGAACGCCCAGTCACACCCGCCTCGGCCCATCTCCCTCGGGGCGCCGAGCCCCCTCTCTGGACCGGCGGAGCCCCTCCGCCGCTTGTCACGGCCGGTAACGGCTCCCAGCGGCCGGCGGCGCGGGGGGGCGGCCCCGTCCGCACCCACCCCCCCCCCCCCCTCGCCGCCCGCCCTCGCGCACCTGCAGCAGCCGCCGCGCCGGGGGCTCGGCGAGGCGCGCGCCGCCGCCCGCGGGGTCCATGGCGGCGCGAGCCAACTTCCCGGCACACGTCAGCCCGGAGTGACATCCCCGCCCCCTCCCGCCCGCCGCGCGCGTCATCGCCGCGCGCCGCCGCCCGCATGCGCAGCCGCCACGCGCCACTCACCCGCCGCAGCAGCTCCCGCGCAGCCGGCGCCGCTTCCCCGACGGCTCCCCGTGAGGCGGCGGCCGCTGCCTCTGCCCCGCCTCCTGCGGGCCGCCTGGCGCCCTCGTCGGCGTCTGGAGGGAGACGGAGAGCGGTGTTACCTGACGGGGCGGCCGCGCCCGCGGCAGCCGTGCCAGCAGGGCCTGCGGACGGGAGGGCTGCAACGGGGAACCCGCTTCTTCCCGCTCCCCCCCCCCCCCCCCCCCGCGGCATCTTAGGTGATATTTCAAATTACGGTCCCCAGTTTGCCAGGGCATTGAAAAAGCAGGCAGAAGTCCTTAGAAAGGATAGCGATATTCCGCAGGCTGCTTTAGTAAAGGAACAGCAGAGAGGGACACATACACATACACAAAGTCACTTGGCCAAGCCTGCCTCAGAGCGAGCACGTACAGCTCCTTCAGCGGCGAGTCAACAACAGAAAAGCACACACTCCAATTCCCTGTCAACAAACCTACATCTTCTCTTAAGTTCACAGCACTGTTAGTACAGCATAAGCTTTAAACCATCTTTACTTCTACCCTGATCTGAAGCCTGCTTCCTCCTCTCACTACTACAGTTGCCATGAATTCAGGTCAGCAGATACAAACAAACCACCTGTCCAGCCTGCTGTTAAATTGTGAACAGCTTCTCGGACTGTACAAGCATCTGCCCTGTTTCTTCTCAGCACTTCTAGCAGTCCTCATAGGAATTCCTGGCAAACAGCGTTTAACCACCAGTGAGGAAAGAACAGAAGATGGTCTAAAGTACAACTGAACATCCAACTGCTTAAGTGCATAAGTAATCCAGCAGCCATTTAAAATTCATTATCTTTACATTCAACCTAGAGCTTCCCTCAGAACTTAGAAGCTGCTCAGAAGTGCTTGGCTATAGGAATGGTACAGTACCTCAGCAGCGTACAACAGCTAAGCAAGATGTGCCTGGATTTTTTCTAAAGTCTCAGTGAATACAGATTTATTAAGCATGATCAGAGGTGAATGCAGAACAGCAAAGCTGAGCTTTGCACCAAGAATGGAGTCAAAGGTAATTTTCATGCCACAACAGAGCTGGGGAAGATGATGGTAATCGGATCCCTCCTTGACATAACGACAAGTCAGCACAGGTCAGCACACTGGCTCCAGAGGGAGAAGGCCTCAGTGGAACAGAGTGAAACATTTCTCCTACTCCAACAAATACCTTAGCCAGAAATTACTGAACTGCTTGAGGGAAGCTACACTCCATCTTTCCTGGAAAGTAATATAGGCCAGAGTCACAGGGTGAAAGGAGCGGGAAGAGAGAGAGCACATGATTCTATAGCCTGATGGTTAGAGTGTCAGTCCCCGTGCAATGAGGAGAAGACCTGGGCTTATGGTATGCTTCCAGTGATTTCTCCTTATCCACTACCATCCTGAGACAGAATCCACCAGCCCAAGCACAGAGCTCTGACTATGACACTTACAGGAGAACTTTTCTTATTTCCATAGCGCAAAAAGGTGGTGGAAAAACCTCTCTGCTGAGATGAGTGGTAGCAAGACAGTACTGTCACTAGAGGGACTGTCACAGATTAGTGAAAACCATTAGGATTACAGCAAGATACAACGAATATATCAGTGAAAAGCCTTGACATTTGCCTGAAAACCATTCCACCATGCTCCTATAAGAGCAAAAGAACAAAACACAATTCCAAAAGCTTACCTGCGGCAATGTCTTCCCTGGCACTTTGTCCTGAATCAATTGACCCAAAGGAAATATCTTCCAGGAATGATCCTCTTTCACTATCATACCCTTCTTCAGCTTCTCCATTAACAGAGAAGTTGGCCTCTTCATGCTCAGGTGGAACATTAACAGCCCTCTCCTCCTCAGTAAGCTGTTCTGGCCTCTTATCTTCAAGCTGCTGAAATTCCTGATTGCTCTCATCAATGGCATTTGGGTTTCTGATGGAAACTGATTCGTATTCAGCCTCTTCTGCACCATCTGTGACAGACAGGAAGACATGAATTAAGCACTGAACTAATGTGTATTTCTCACCCACAACTGTCTCCAGTGAAAATACTGCATTTGACAAAGCTTTCTTTACATTTTTTAAAAACTTCAGCTTGTGCATTGCTTCCAATATAGTCTCAATCAACTTTCAGTAACATCTAATTGAATGTTTATATGGAATTTATGCAAGGTATCAACCACTGACCTTGCAATGAAATATTGCAAGGTGAAATATTTTCATCATTCGTGACTCTATCAGAAGTCACATACTTGACATGTACTGCTGTAAAAGGAGCTTTGCTAAGAGCATACCTTACCACCTTGCACATTAATTAGAAAAAACAGCAAGTTTGCAGCAGACTCCACCACTGGTTCTTTCCCCGTCAAAAGATCTCTTTGTTCTGTATTTTTACTTACGCTCTCTTTTATGAATGTGGGCAAAAAGATGATGATAGGGACATCTGAGATTTTAGGTGCATGGATTTCGTGCCTGAACTTTGTACTAATCACTGGATCTCTCACAATTAGGTGCTAGCTAGTTCAGAAGAAAAGACTGCTCTAAACCCTCCAGAAAATTCAGCACATTAGAATATGTGAATCCCTATTTCTTGAGAGGAGGAGCTATAGACATGACCTGAATGGCTCTTTATGGCCATATCCATGCACACATCACACTTATCTTACACAGAACCTGGCCCATAAGAACAGACATGCTGAGCTCAACATTTTTTTCAGATTTGTCCCTGGGCCACCCATCACAGCGCTGAAAATATGCATTAAAAATAATCAAAATTCCCCCAGTGGGCCTCTTTCAATACTGCTCCCTCACCCTCTTCTTAAAGGTTCTCTGGGTTACATAGTGTTGTCTGGGATAGGGTTTTAATTAGCTGGTTTAATATCCTACCTTGAATGTGCAACGGATCATCTTCCTGTTCTGGAAGAGATGCCAGTGGGACACTCTCACTAGCAGACGAATATTTACTCCTTAAAGAATACATTAATTCTTGAATATCATCCCTCAGTGCAGTCTCCTCATCGTACAAATCCATCTCTTTCACCACCTCCTCTTTATTTTCTGCCACTTTGGAATCCAGAATTTTTCCTACAACATCCATAATGCTCGATTCTGAAAACTCAAGTATCTGGTCCAAAGCTTTTTCTATATCTTCATTATTATGGCTTGCCTTCCGAGCAAGTTCCATCTCTACCTTCATGTCATGAAACATGGCTTCTATCATAACCATGTGTTGAAGCCCAAGGTACTTTTGTAGACGTATTACACGCTTTTCATCGAGAAAATCTCTCATTATTGTGAGCCGCTTCACAGACTCACTGAAGTCTGTTACAGTGTCACTTGTGGCTGCGGATCTGTCAGCAGGGCTGGGGAAATGTGCGGATTGCTGGTGATCATTTCTTCTATGTTCTACATTTTGCACCTCTTTCGAGTCTTTCTGTGAAATACCCTCTGGGAGATGATCTTTCCTTTGGGTAAAGTCATTGCTGTCTTCTGTGTCAGGAGACTGGAAGCTATGTTCTGCCATAGCTGATGGTTCCTCAGCTTCAGAAGACTCATCATCTTCCATGACATGTTCCATCTCGTCCAATTTAGCATCTTCACTCACTGGTACATCAACCTCTTTGTTCCCAGTCTTACTGGCAACTTGCATGCTGATAGTTTTTTTAGCCTCCTTAGAAAATGAGTTTGTTTCCTCTCCTGTTTTGAAAGTAGGATTTGCTGTTCTCAGAACAGCTTCACCTAGTTCAGGGTTTGTACTTCTAACATTTGGTGTATCACCCTGTACATTTGCAGCCCTTGCTCGTGACAACTGTGCACTTGCAGCGTTCTCATCTTCCAGTAGCTCTTCCTCCACTTGTGTCAGGTCAGGGTCGTCTTCAGCATCTGGCTCTTCAGATTGCAGTTCTGATCTTAGTGTTCTTCCTTTAGCTAAATTTGTGCCAAGATTTCTGTCTGAATCTGCATCCTCAGTACGAGCAGTTCCTTGCTGAGTAAGATTGTCTGTATTAGTATTCTGTGTAGTGCTTTTGGATTTTTCTTCAGGGGAACTTCTCTCAATGCTTTCTTCAAATACTGTCATCTTGCCAAGATTTCTTGAAAGCTCTTCTTTCACATCTGCCTCTGAATACTCAGTCTCATTTTCCCATGGCCTAGGTTGCTCGACAGCTCCTCTATGGCTTGGGTCTCCCTCCCCTGCAGGGGTTTCTTTCATGTTTCTCTTTTTTATTTCAGGTTCTTTGTTAAGAGAGGTGGTTTTTTGATTTTCATGGTCTGTCTCCTCTGTTTGTTTCAAATCTTCTTCATGTCTTAGAATTTCTTTCTCCACAGTGAGCATTCCACGCTCCAGTTTCTCTTTCAAGAGGTCAGGATCTCCTAAGTCACTTTGAGATGCATTTTTTACCTCTTCCACTGGTTTGGCTGGAACATCAACAGAGGGCTTGTTCTCAGCTCTTCCTTTCTCCTTTGTTTTCTCCCATAACTTTTTGTGCTTGAAATCACTTTCCAAGACCTCTTCCAAGGTGTCATCCTCAAAGTTTTTCTTATCTTTCTCTATTTGAGCAAGTGGCGCTCTTTCTGGGCTTTGGTTGCTATCACCAACAGATCGTTTTAAAGCATCTAGCTTGCTTTTAACAAATGATTTGGACTCCAGATCATCTCCTGGACTAGGCAAAACATGAGGATCAGGCACAGTTGTACTCTTCAGCTCTTCAGTACGGGACTCGGTTTCATCAGCTGGAAGCTGCTCTTCAAACTGTTCAGTTTTGTTTGTTTTTTCTTTTGAATCCAGATCATCTGTACCTACAGGTTCCTTTCCAAGCAGTTCTTTGGAGAGATCCTCAGGTTGAGTTGTTGCTGGTGCTTCTCTTTTGCTAATTAGCATCACTTCATCCTGTTTCTCTTCTGTTTGTTTAGATTTGGACCTGTCCACACTTATACTGTCAGCCAACTCGTCGCTCTTTCTGAAGGCATCCTTAAGAAATAATGCATCTGAATCAGGTTCTTCCTCATTGTCTCTTTGGTTATTTAGCTCTGTAGCACCCTCTTCATCTTCATCAGGTTCATGATTTTGTGAGTCAATGTCATCATTTTCATCATCTTCTAAATCTGCTGGGGATGTAATTTCTTCCTCTGCCATAAAAGGCAGCAAAGGAATTTCTTCAGACTGATCTGCAAAGTCTGGCTCCTCATCTGCATCATGAGCATTAACACTCAAATCTTCATTAAAATCATCTTCCAGTGATGTAACAAGGCGAGTCACCTCATCATCTGATACAACAGCATCAGCAGTTGAGCCAAATTTTGTTTTCAAGTTCACAGAGAGTTCTCTATTTAAAAGTGTATAGGCATTGACTTCTTCATTCTCTTTGTCAAGTTGACTGGTTTCACCCTGAGGAATACTAGTGTTTTTGGTATTTTCACTTTCTAGCCCTTTTAGTTTCCCATGTAGCATTCCTTTCAAGTGCTCATGTGCAATTTGATCTCCCTGAGAGTTTTCTTTGTGACTATTGACACTGGAGTCTCCCCCAGTATTTTCAGTTCCTTCTGTAAGAGAACTGTCTACTTCCTCTGTCATGGCGAGAGCTTCCTTGTCATCTTGTGTGCTTAGCTCAAGATTGTCTGTCTCCAAAGCATCAGGGGACTTTACTGTATCAACCTGTTCAATCTCCTCATCCCTTTCAATTCCTTCAGCTGGTTTTGTCCCTGGATCACTTGATTCAGTTTCCCCTTCATTTGATATTGTCTCTTGCAATGACTTCAAAAGCTCATCCACATTATAATTATCAAAATCATCCCTTCCGCCATCAAAGCAAACAAAGTCTGTTTCCTGAAATGAAAAACAATAGGTAGTCACAAATTTTATTTTCTTTGTTACAGTGATGAGACCAAATCCATTTGGATGGTTAGAGAGAGATGCAGCAGCAAAGTAAATTATACTAATTGTTCAGAATTAACCCCCTGAGTCTTTAACCAAAACTCTCTTTGAAATCAGTGGCAGTTTTGCTTCTCTTAAAAACCTAAATAAAAAGCTTATGGTTTAGCCCTGTCAAAGACCCCCCAGTGAGGAACAAATTGGAAGTCAGCCATAGAGTTGACAGTATTATACTTTACTCATCACATATATCCTGAGTTAAGAACAAGTCTATTGCTGAATGTCAGCGAGGAGAAAAAAAAAAAAAACAAACGTCGTAAGCTTGTTTGTCACAATCTTTTAGCTGGTCTCTCCTCAAATGACTAGGTCCTCCAAGCAGGAGCCGCCTGTCACACAATTTCTGAAAAATTAATTAAACAGCAGTGCAAGCCACTGAAGATGATTTCATAAGGGTCTGAAGCTGTATCCACAAACAGGCCTTACTCACATAACTCTGGAGTTACTAGCTATTAGTGCATGAAAGCCATTTATGTGTGTAAGGGCTGAAGGACCAATACTAGCATCAAAGGGCTAAAGTGTATCAGGTTTTGTTTGTTTCTGACAATACTTTAAACTTCAAAAGTTTGGGAAAAAAAACAATTCTGAATACATACCAAACAGCCTGTGTGCAAGCAGCAAGCAGCATTTCTAGAGCTCAATCCAAACAGATTTTGTTAGAAGAAAACCAGAATATTAAAGAAAAGGAAGATCAATGCCCACATTCTGGGCTGATGCTTACACACCCATCCACATACATAGCTGCACAAACATTCCACCCCCCGACACATATGTGCATCCCTGGACATACGTAGCTGCTTACTAACACAAGGTAACTAAGGATCACCGATATACCCATTCTCCTCCTCAGGGATTTTGTTGAATGCTGAGGTAAGAAACAGTAAGAAGCCCAATTAAAAAAATAACAAATAAGACTTACATCTGTTGGTAATTCTAGCTCCTCGTTGGAATAATTATGATTTATTTCAAGTAAATCCTTTGGAAAATATCCAAAATCTCTTCCAACCTGCCAGAAAACACACACAAGCAAACAAAAAGTGGTAAAGAAGCTTTTGAAATCATGTGACTGTTAAAATTCTAATTACAGACACTAGTAACAAACATGTCAAATTCACTCTCAAGTATTTCTAAATGAAGTTTAACACAGTGCATAAAAGAAAAATATTAGCAATACCTTGTTTATGCAAGAGTTTTCACTGTAGTTTTATACTTACATTTCACAATACCCTTGTGAAGTTGGTAAATTTTACTGTTTGTGTTTTAAAGACTGACTTACAACAAATTATTAGGAGAGTTGGGAGTAAAGCCCAGACATTCTGGTTCACGTGCTTTAACTGCTAGTGTGTGCTCTCACTGGCACCACGTACATCTCAAGTATTTTTTCAAGTAGTAAGCAGATGAGGATCTTGGACTAATAAGATTTACATCCATGCACAATATTATAGCTTGCAATATGCTCAATTTGTAGCTTAAGGAAAAAAAAATTCTTGAAGAGTTTAGGAAAATGCAAAATTGTACCCGAGGTAATAATCTATCTTAAAACCTGTGTGGAAAATACACTCGCTCTGCAAATGCATTGTTGCTCTTCAGTGACTAATAGAACCAAAAATCAGTTGCAGATGGCTCTTTTCAAGCAAGTCAACATGCTAAGCCAAGGCAAACAGTGGAAGACAAGAATCTTTCTTATCACGCACCAGATAAGATCTACACAGTAAAGCTCTCACTTGAGAGTTCTGACAAAGCCTGTCAAGAAGCCAATATTAATAGCATGCTATCACTATGCAGATTAGATAATCCAGGCAATTAGAGCCTGGTGGACACACCTAGAAAGGTACAGAGTTCCTAGATGACCAAAGTATGGGGGGGGGGGGCGGGGGGAAATGTTGGTAATTTCCTCAATGTTTTGTTACAGGATGAAAATGACAGCGGCTGATTTTCTTGAAGAGTTTGTTTGGGAAGAGCGCTCAGTTAAAAATCAAATTAAAGAGGAAACCAGTTATGTCAAAACAGTTAGGGATATGTAACTATATGTGTTGTTATATTGGTATCACCAAAATAGGTTAACCTGGGCTGAAGTTTTCTGGGTTTACAATGGCATTAAAGAACAAGAGGAAAATTGTATCCAGTAAATAATATGTACTAATACTTTTTTTTTTTTTGGGGGGGGGGCAGGAGTATGCAAGCAAAGCAAGCATGATACATTATAGGGCTTCCTTTTTTAACTATTTCTCATTCAAATCTTACCTTCCATAGTTGATACCTCTGAAGTTAGTTACACATATATATATAAAAACATAAGAAATCTATTACCTCCCCACCTTTTCTAAACACATAGAGATACTCTCTTATGGAAAAGAGATAATGTATGCAGGTTTATTATTGTGGATATATATTGTGGGTGTATAGCAGGAATGGGAAATTAAACCATACAATTCAAATTAAACCAGACAATTCAAATCAAAAGCTTGCCCTTATGCAGTATACTACAATTTTATTCTAAATTGGCCTGTTTCTCTCTACAAACTTCTATTCCAGTTTTAAATGATCCTTCTGAAAACAAAAGTCAAAGCTTCAAAGTAGCCTCCTCACAGACAAATCTCCGTGACTAGCATTATAATTAGACATCACACTTTCTAACTCATTTAGTGTAATCCAAGCTGCTGACCATATAAGTCCTCTGCAGTGACCCAGTTTGCCACTTATGTGGTTTATGAGCCATATGGGATCTGCATGCCCAAAATTTCATCTGCTCCTCTCCCTACAAGTCCTCTCTTGTAAGGGAAAAAATGCCTCATTGTGCAAATAAAGGAAACATTCTTCATTCTCTTCAGACGATAGAGGAAAGGCATTATGAATGCCAAGTAAATAAGGGAGAAAAAAGTGCATCCTTCATTTCCATTCCCTTCCCAGCTGAAATGCCGTGGGTGGATGAAACGCATAGCTGTGTGCACAGCATCTGTCCCCACCAGTGCCGACGTGTGACAGCCAGCTGTGGCACATTTGCTGACCACCAACAACCAAGAGGCCAGATCCTCATACCACCTACCTCAGTGACAGATCACAGACAGCTGGGAAATGAGATGTTCAAATGTTTTTAACCTTAAAGCCCACATCCCTAAAGCACAGGCATCACAGGTACCTAAAACTGCAGAACGATGGTCAAAGAAGAGTTGGTCTGTCCCTGCTGAACACTGACATTGTTAAGAAAACAAATAGGAAAGAATTCCCTGATCCTTTGGGTCCTCCAGACATACACTGTCTTCCTGTCTTAACTTAAATTTAGCCCTCCTATCTTCCTTTTTATTATGGTATGTGTAAGGTTTGAAAACAAAAAAAACCAACCCTCCGCAAATCCTTGGCCACAATCTGTAGTCAAGTCCATTTCATGTAATGTGAGGCCAGAAATAGTTTTCTCAACTTTAAATCAAACGAATAAAGTTCAGCCCTTTGACAGAATACAAAATAGCAATCTTCTGCACCAATAATTTAAAGTGTCTTTGCTGAAATGTTTTGTTAAAAACCAGCAGTTTTTACATGGAATTATCTGAAGTAGTTTTGGAGTTCTGGACCCTGCCGAAGATGAGGGCAGAGTGCAGGAGAAATGCATAGGAGGAAAGTCTACATAACACAACTTGATGGTGTAAACAAAGAGGTGGATGCTGAAGTGGACATTAGTTTTAGAGCAGGACACAGCGCATTGGACAGTAAGAGTACCAGGTGTGCTTCAGCTCTGGGAAAAAATCAAGTATTTTCCAGGAACTGACATATTCATGAAATTCCTAACATAAAATCACTATTAAATAATGGCCATAGAACATTGTTCAAGCATTTGGTTTTGCTTTATTAATGAGGGTTATACAGCTCTGCTAAAAACTGCAAGCTATATAATGTTTAGAATATGTATTATAGCTGGGTTCCAGAATTTTTTCATCTACAAAATACTCACTGAGGTCAATGGGAGTTCTTCGGGCAATAAAGTATCCGGGACTGGGATCAGAAAATAAACGATCTATATTGTTAAAATACAGTACGTTTGCTGGCACGGGGGGGGGGGGGGGGGGGGGGGGAAGTCAACAATGGCTTGAAAAGGGCGGAGTGAATTAGAAGAGCAAAGGCAAATAAAGCCCAGACCCAACTGCTATAGATTTTTCAGCCTTGGTGAAAGGCCCCTTTCTTATCAGATCATCTCCCTTCAGGTCAGAAATACTATTGGCTCCTCAAAATCGATTTCAGGAATAAAGCCTGTATTTACAATTTGTTTGAAATAAGCCCCAGGCTGCAGTAGTTGAAGCTTCTCATACACACATTGCCCTACAATCTGCCCTCATCTGAAGACTGGAATACCAGTTATCCCTTGATTTCATCACTTCCATTATGCCGTAATAAATACTTTCCCCGAAAACATTGGAGAATGGAAAAAGGCAGCAGGGTAGATGCATGGGATCAAATGATACACATGAGCACACATAAAAGTTGTGCAATGAGACCCCAAAAGGGCTGCGGCAGAAGGTAACGTGCCTTCCACCGGAATCTGTTTGATCGCAGACCTCGCTGGGTAGCCTGTTTTTAATTAGCAAGCAACAGCCTCCCCCTAGCTCCAAGACTGCACACAGCAGGCACGGCTGGTCTGCATAAATCAAGTTGCCCAGCCAAATCTGGCATGGGAAGTCACGTTGCCTGAGAGAGACCCCAGCACTATCTGCAAGTCAGGGGCAGGATCAGACATGCCAGTGCCCTACTCAGCATGCAAGGGTAGGCACCTCTGACCCCGCTGCAGCGCTTGCACGCTGGTTGTTGCGGCATTATGATTAATGCAGAAGCAGTCAATCAAACCGGGGAAAAAAGAAATACAGATTATAGCCACCAACTGAAAGGAATTAGTCTGTCATCACTGCCCTGGAAAGGAACATAGAAAATAGCGTAACACAATTAAAAAACGACAACAAATAAAATGGAGCTTTGCAATTCTTTTACACCTGCCAGCTTCAGCTTTTACTTGTTAAACTCAAAGCAAACATCCTTTTAACTTGGAGACACACCTAACTGTTGCATGATCTTACTATCAGTGAATAGTTAAACTGAATATTAACTCAGCAATTACCTTAAACATGCTGTTTGATCTTGCAGCCTGCACTACACCTTGTTAGAAGATGCAAAATTGGCTCCACGTTACTACTCTGTGTCTCAAGAACTGGCAGCCCTGGAAACCCGTACTGGCTAATTAACCAGATTATTTATGGTACAGTACATGTCAGAAGGGAATTACCAGCATGATACAATTATAAACTCTTCTTTAACCACGTGCTGCAGTTTTCTGCTCTCTTCTGCATCATTCTAATTGGATTCAGCTTCTGCTGAGAGCTTGGCTGTCCACACCCAGCCTGAACAGGTTAGAGAAAGTGATACATCCTGCTTTCCACTAAACCACTAGTGCCACCATCAACACCCAGGTGTGGCTTCCAGCAGCCTAGACCACTTGCACAGTCAATTGTCTATCCCTTGTAGAAAAACAGAGTAAGAATGAATCTGTAAGTGATTTGGACACAAAAAAGGTATGTGAGGGAAGCATGGAAAGGGGGCAAAAGGGATGAGGTCTAAGCAACCTCCAGACTGCCAGCATTTTCAAGGGAAGTCCACAAAAAATGCTCTTCCTCCAGGGTATCTCAGTTCTGCTTGTGTCAGGCAAATAAGGTGTTTATCATGAAAGCCAAGAGAAGTTTTCTATGAAATAACTGTAAGTATGAGGGATCCTCCTTTCCCACCAACCCTCTCTTGATCCCCCAGAGAAGTCATCAAGTCAGACAAGGCCACTACTCTGCAAGCTGCTACAATGTGTTTAAAGCTGACAGACAGACCTCTTCAAAATCGAATTTGCCTTAATTCTTTTTAGTTTTACTACTTTTTTTCCTCCCAATTCTGCATGCAGCTTAGATAAAAAGGAGAAGACGGCTGCTGAATATTAGGAAGAGAAACGTAATTAAAACGTATACATGGAACGATTTTTAGCAGGATTACAGAGAGTGCAGGATGAAAACATGTCAGGGGTAAAACACAAACCCAGGCTTAAGCCTCCCTAGATGGGAAGGGAGGCTCAACTTCCAGGCAGGCTCATGGGCCACCACTTACAGTGCTGCAATGGGAGGTTTTCAACACAAAGGCAGTTTTCTAACAGTTTTTAGCACACATTAGCATTGCCCATTTTTCACAGCACTTAATGCTTTAGGTTTGATCAAACCGCACCCCATTTCACACTGGTCTCAAGACAAAATGGCATTCATTATGTTATTTAGCTATGTTTAAAACCCTAAATGTTCTCCTATGAGGCAAAAGGAAGGGAAAAAGATTACCAACAGAAAGCGATGAGAAGAAGCAGCAGAACAAATGCTTTAGGGTACTTACACTTCCAGCCCAAAGCTCGGTTGATTTTCCTATTAGTTTGTAATATACGTACACCGCTTCTCCCTTCTTAAAATTGACAAAGCGACAATCTGGGCCTTTAAAATCCTGCATTGCCTTCCCTCGGCACATTAACACTGTCCAAAGAAAAGGAAAATAAGAGTATTACTTGAAAAATAATGATAAAAGAGTTTCATGAAAAGGATCTTTGCTAACTGGCAGAAAACAAGACCGCCCCACACGCACCAGTTTCCTATTTTCCAGATTGGGTCAAGAGATAAGAACTTAACTGAAGGCATAACTCGAATAAGATATTAATTTAAAACAAAGCAAGCTCACTGATCAAGACAAGCATTGGACAAAGCACTTGAGAATTACATTTCAGAAGTGCGCTATGAAGCTAATTATTAGTATTAAATTGGGCTGAAAGATGACATCTGTGTCCTAGCGACTCAGCCCTGAAATTATTCAACCCATAAACAACACCCAGAGAGCGGGTTTATCACAAGGGGGTTTTGCGGGAGGGGGGAAGAAAAAAAGGGAGCTGCGAGGATCTGAAAACTTGGTCGAGAGGAGAGGAACGACGCGCGTCGGCGCCGCGTTTCCATCTCCCCGATTCTCCCCAATTTCCGCACCAGCGCCGGGGGTGGGGGGGCTTCGGGAAATGCCCCCGCGAGACACGCGGCGTTCGCACCTTTTCCCGTAAGAACTCCGCGGGGGCGGGGGCCCGGCCGTGCCGAGCCCCGGGAGCGGGCAGGGACCTCCCGCACCCCCCACACCGGGCGCCCCTGGGCCGGGGTGTCCCCGTCCCCCCAGTGGCGGGGTGTGTCCCCCCCGCCGCCCCCACTCACTGCTGCACTCGGGGTCGGCGCAGCGCTTGCGCTCGGCGAAGCGGCGGCCCAGGTCGGTCCCGGCGGCGGCGCGGAGGAGGGAGGGCGGCGGGGGCAGGAGCAGCAGCAGGGCGAGGAGCAGCCGGGGGTCCGGCGGCGGGGCTGCGGCCATGTTGGCGGGCGCCGGCGGCGGGGAGGGAGGGAGCAGACACGTCAGCAGCGCCGGCGGGAGGGCGATGTGGCGGGGGAGGGACCGGGCCGGCCCCGCCGCCGCCGCCACGGGAGGAGGAGAAGGAGGAGGAGGGCAGCGCCCGGACCCTCCCTCCCGGCAGCAGCCCGAGCCCGCCCCGCCGAGCCGGGGGCACCGGCCGCCGGCGCCGGGCGGCTCTCGGCCAGGCTCCCGCCTAGCACGGGCTCCCCCCCCCCTTGGAGGGGTGCGGGGAAAGGTCCTGCCCCTGACCTATGCTTACTAATGGCGGGGTTCTCTACCAGCGGATCGCTGAAGTAACAAGAAGAGCCCAACGGCCGCCCCGCCGTGCGGGATGGGTGTAATTGCCCCCCTCAAGGGGAAGGATCCAACAGATCCAACCATACACCCGGCTGCTCCCCCTCCTGCCCCGCCAAGAAGTTCACATGCAGCCGTCACCAAGCACGCATGTCACCTCCCCCGGGGACCTCCCGACGGTTTGAGGTCCAGCCTGCGATGACACGGGCGGAGGAACTCGCTCCCCCCGTGGTCCCGCAGGTTGCGCGGGGGTCTGCCGGGACCGCCCGCTCCCGGCCTCTCCCTGCCCCTCCCCGGCTTTTCACTCCGAATTAAGTCCTGCCGCATTTTAACGCCGAATGTTCACAAACCACAAGGCGTCCCACTTACAAGTGTGCCTGCGCTTATGACTACCTCTTCTTCACAGCCATCACATTTATATTGCCTGAGAGATCTAAAATGGCAGAGTAACAGAAGTCACCACAGTCACTTACAGGAGAAAAACGAACAAAACTTCTTACCCCCCTCTTTTTCTGACCCATGTTATTTGTTCAGCACAACCCCTGACTGGACAAAGAGAGTAAAAGATGCAGCCAAGAAGGGACAGGTAATGTAAGAGAGTCTTCTTGCTGGTTTATCAAATTGCCAATTTTAACTTTCTTTTTTTCACTCACCAAATGACAAATTCTGAAGCTGCTACCAAAATGAATAGGTCCTTCGCAGAACTGATCATCGAGGTGAAGGATTCTGCTTTTTCATGTATGTCAAAGGACAACTCAGGATTTTTCTGAGTCCTTTTAAATGATATATCATGAGAGTCAGCAATCACCACTGCTAATTGCATTAGAGGCGGTGCTTGTGTTTTTATCATATCCTCATTATTGATTTTTGCTCTACATACTCTCATTTCCACAGCCCCAGCATACACAGCCTGAGATGCAAGCTTAGTTACTGCTATGTAATCCCTGAAAAATATGTAAGCATTTCATTTTCAGCCCCCATCTAGAGCAGTTTAATATTTTAATCACATTAGGAAAAAGCATCGAGGCAGAAACAGGTATCTTCCTTAGTGCTGCAATGAACGGCTTTGCCCAATGTACCTTGGACACCCCACCATTTCTTGCAGCCCAGTTCCTCCAGAGGTTAAGCAAACATCCACACGCTACAGGAATGCAACAATTCATACACCCAGTGCCCACACATACTCCTCAGGCCCAGCATAAGATCTCAGCTGCAGCATGTAGCATTGATGACAGCCCCCCCTGGAATTTCGCTGTCATTTTTGTATTTCACATCCTCTAAAATGAGGTGATACCTATTTGCCATTGCTGATACTGGCTGATAAAAATCTCTAAGAAAGCCTAACTCAAAATTAGAGGTGAATTTTATCACAATTTACAATACTGAAGTAAATATATTCAAGTCTCATTCCACAATGACTGTACAAACAAAAGACAAGTCATTTTTCCCTTGACATTAACGTTTCTTGAGGCTTAATGCCCAGCCTGATTTTTATGTCCAATTGCTTGTGAAGATGGAGCTGTTTGGTAATTTCCCATCAGTACAAGGTTATCAAGTTTATCTTTATTAAAAGACCAAGATAAAAGGTAATGGTGTCTGTGGTCATAAAGACATGGGCAAGAAAGGGAGATGTGAAGAGAACTTCTTGCATAAGTCATTGCCTTTATTGTGCAATAACAAGTAGCTCACAGTCCATATGTATACATGAGTTTACCACTGCAACCACCCAGCATTCCCTACAATTTCGAGTATTTCATAGTAATGATGTACCCGTTTATTAACATACCCAGCTTTCCCCAATGTATGACATAAAAGAGAAATATTTCATGTAGTTCAACTTAGGTATTTCAGACAAAATTTCCTTCAGTCTTCAACCCCAATCTTGGAAACAGATGTATTCAACTATGAGAGTAATCCCACCGCACATGTAACATTTTGTATGTGTATAGTTACAAAGCAGCTCTCTCATCTCTCCTGCACTAAAGTATCTACTAAAGTAACTGATACCTATTAACAAGATCAGTTGGCCGAGTTCACATAAGAATCAGCAAAGACTCCCATGGATGATACAGGAAGATAAAAATAACAAGCCAAATGTAAACATGCTTCTAAGCAAATGTGAGAACTTTAAGAAATAAAGTGGGGTAAGCTGGATCGTGAAACTAGGGTACTGACCTAAAGATCAGCAATGTTGTAGAAAGTGACACCATGCTTGGGGAACACCAATGATCCATGAGACACTCAGACGAGGTACGAATTGTAAAGGACAGACAAAGAAGATGACACTGTTAAAGAAGTGGTGTTATATAACAGTTTATTGTCGCGTTAATCAAGTGAGTTAACTATCAATTAATAATATAAAATACTTATGAACTGAAATGCTGGTTATATATTGGAACACAGGATTTAAAAAAAAAAAAAAAAGAGTAAAGGGAGACTTCTGCTGTCCCCACATAATTTATTAAATGTTGTATTAAGATATGATACTGAGGATAAATGTTTAGACACTACAAACAACTGTTCTGCCTTATACATTTGTTTTTTGTCTCTCTTGACACTTGTTATTGATCGCAGTTGAACCAGGATACTGGATTACATGAACCTTTAATCTGAGCCAGTTTATTATTTACTCACCCTCTCATGGCACAGCTGTTCTGAAAAAAACGCTGTAAATTCTTACTCGGAAAACTAGACTTTACACATACCAAAACACTCCATGGTAAAGGCAGTTGCCAAGAGTGATTTAAAGAAACAAGTACCAGCACAAATTTGCAAAAACCAGATTCAGTGGTTGAGCCAGCCAGATTTCTAGAATCCACATACTCTGCATGAGCACAGGCGATATTACTGCTCTACAACAAACAAGATTTTGATTCGGAATCCCTTTCTTCTGCAGAACATGATGGTCTAAATTACAGACTAACAGAAAAGAACAAATACAGCTAATGGAAAAAGTGACAACAGGATCCAGAGAACTATCCCCTTTAGAGTAGCCATTGCATTAGTCAGGTTCTAGTAACGTTCCGATTGTGCTACGCGTAGAACTAAACATCTCTCGGCCACGCTACGGAACACCCCCAGGCAGCCTCCCACGCTCCTCCCCTCCCTGCTGCTTCACCCTTTGCTAGCCTTGCTCATCTCCCCACTCCCACGGGCGGGCTCAGGAGGGGGCTCCCCGGCGGTCTGCAGCCCTCCCTCGGCAGGGCCCCGGCAGCGCCCAGCCCCGCTGTGCCTCCGGGGCTCGCAGCACCCCACACTCCGCTGCCCCCAGCCCTGCCCCGGTCGACAGGGGCAGGCAGACCCCTGTTGTCCATCCACTCGGGGTGGAAGCGAGCGCAGCTCTGCCCGCCGCTCGGCTCACTGCCGAGCCTGCCAGCCCCCAACCAGCCCCCAGCCCGCCCCCAGCCCGCCCGGGTATACGTCTGATGGCGCCAAGGGCTCCCCCGAGGCCTGTACCGCCCCCTGCCCAGCCCCCGGAGCCCGCAGCCGAGGGGTGCTGAGCACCGAGGGCGAACGACACCTTTTTTTGGGGCCAAAGCCAAGCGCGAAGCGGCCAAGGTGCCGCCCAGCCCGACCCGGCCCACGATGACCGCTGGGCCCGCCGCTCGCGGGCTCTCCCACTCACGTGCCCCTGCCCCTTCACTGCGCAGGCGCACAGGGAAAAGTGCCGCTTCCAGCATGGCGACGGCGCTGCCCGGCTTTCTCAACGCGCATGCGCAAGGGCCATTGTTTCCCTCCCTTCCCCTTTCCATCATGGCGGCAAAGTCGCGCCATGTTTCTGGCGACGCATGCGCCACCCGGGGCGCCGCGCACGATAGCGCATGCGCGGTGTGCGCCCCGGCCGTTCGGCGGCGAGGTCTGGCTGAGGCCCTATCCTTCATAGAACGGGCGGTCACCGGGGTGCGACTTGGCTGGGGGAGCTCCGAGCGGCCGGAGGCTCCTGAGGTCTCCCTGCAGCGGGGCCACCCTCCAGGGTCAAAGGCGGCCGCTGCTCGCTGCGTCCGGGCGGTGAGGTGTCGTTAGTGCGGGCGCGGCGGCCAGCCCACGGCGCCATGGACGGCTTCTTGGAGGAGGAGGCGGCGACGGCGAAGAAGACGCCGAGCTCCACCGCGCAGGCGGGGAGCGCCCTGCTGCCGCCCCTGCACCTGCCCTTCCTGCCGCCGAACCTCTCCGAAGAGCGTAAGGGCGGAGCTGCCCGGCGGCGGGCGCGGCCCCGACGGCTCCCGCTTGCCCCCGTCGTGCCGCTGCGGCTCCCCGTGCTCCGCCGTTCCCCTTCCCCCCCGCTCCGGGCCTGGGGGGGGAGCGCCCCTTCTGCCCCCGCTGCGCCCGGGGCCGGTGTGGCCGGCCTGTCCCCTCCCTTCGCGGTTCGCCCCCGGTCTCCCGCCGAAGAGGCCATTGGGGTTCCCGGTGCCCCTTGGCCGTGGCGTGCGGGCGTCCCGCCCGTCCCGCAGCCTGCGAGGCGAAGGCGGCGTGGACGCTTCTGGTAGAGTAAGGGCCGGTGAGGTGGCTGATAACAAAAGAATTGTGGATGCAGGTGGCCGCAAAACCTCTGGAGAAGTTCGTTTAAAATAGCTTTGTAGTGAAACATTTCACATCAGCTCTGTCCGTTTCAGATGACCTCAACAACTTCCTTATTACTTGTTTACCTGCAGTAGCCGTGGTCCTTGTATTTAAATACAAGGTGTTCTTGTGGTGTTCACTGTAGGTTTTATTTTCTTAGTACTTGGAGCCTTTGAGGTTAGATAGAGGTGTGAAGACTAGGCCCATAGATAGGTTGGTTAGAGGTAATTTTGTAGAATGCACTGTAATAAATCTGCTTCAAGCCAGCGTCTGAGTTACTCTTTGCCTACAGCATCCAGGTAGGAGGTAGTTCGGTGGGCTCTGCCTCTCCTTTGCAGAAAGCTGTTATGGCTTGAGCATTGTTGTAGTGGCACGTTAGACCATGGCATATAGACACGAGCTTTAAACAGGTGCAGAAATGAGATTCCAGTTTTGTGCTATAACAGGAGTTGAACCAGTATTCATGTAAAAAGGCTAAGTGGCCTCTTTCCGGTCTTAGAATAATTATCTATACTTCTCTTTCTTTCTAGTGGGAATTGCTTAGCCTTTGCTACTGGAATGGCCTGCTTGCATGCATGTATGCAAATCTTCAGCACAGCAAGGTCACAAACTTAGATGATGACTAGTAAGGAAAAAGTGATCCCCAAAATACAACAAAATGTACTGTGAAGTTATCAGAGCGCCATGGTCTTCTAATTCTGGTAGGGCAGTAGTGTGTAATAATTGGCTCTTCACTGTTTCAAGTGTGTGCTGCTTGTGGAAAATGCCATTTCATATTATATTTCCAGCTTTTGCCTTAGTCTTGCTTAACTGCAGACTAGTAGGTGTGTTCAACTTCAAAACCACGTAGCTTGAGATCACTTTCTGTAGTGTCTGAGAAAGATCACTTAAGAAACGCTAGGCACATTTTTATCTGAAAAAGGGCTGTGACAGTGGTGGGCTTGGTTGATTCTTTTTTTCTTTGTTTTGTTTTTTTTAGCATCTTTCTGTGAATCCAAATTTAACTTCAAGAAGTGCAAGGAACTGTGTTTAAGTTTCATTCAGGATGCCATGCTACAAAAACAGTGGAAAAGGGCTGCAGAGTTTCTGACCTTCTATGTTGAATCCCTGGAGAAAGACTTTTCTAGAGAACCTGTGGGTGCGTCGGAGGTAAGCCAATGTCCCTTATCAGAGTTCTTTTGCAGTTGAAAAAATACTTGCAAGAAGCAGCTATAATACCTCAGAACCAACATTTTTCTTGACTAATCATAGGCTCGATACTTTTTTAAAAATTAAAAAAAAATCAGAGGTAAGAACTGAAAAGTTAGGCAAAATTCATAACTAAACTAGTTTCTTGAAAAAAAGGACACTGAAGCTTCCAAAACCAAATAAGCAACTGTTCAGGTGTTGATGTAGAAACTCTTGGATGACAGGCTGCAGAAAGTATAGCAGACCTCATTGTTGGTAGTGCTCAAGGCAGCATGCTGTCCAATTACTCACTAGAAGTCTGCTTCCACACAGGCATGACTCTGCTGTGGATTTAACCAGTCTTGCTGGAGCTTGAGTGCTGCTGAGTTCTCACTTTCAGGGGTGCTGAGAATCTGCAGTGCTGTCTGATGTTTTTCCTGACAGGGTGCTCAGGGCTCATGAAAAGTTCTCTGGGCTTACAGGCTGGTTTTGTGCAGGTTTTTTTGTTTTGTTTTTTTCACATAGGCCCTTGACACAAGAGGTGAAAACCGGGCTTGGTATATGTTAATTCCATCAGGAGCATATCTATGAAAAGTCATCTTAAAGTAGTCTTCTAAAATGGAAAAGCAGTAAATGTTTGCCCCTGGCATGCCATCAGTCAGAATCTGTTTGAAAGTTAGGGGCTGATTTAAGTCTGTACCAGCTCCTCCGATACTTGCAAAACTCCTAGCAGGTACTGAGATAGAAGCAGGAGGAAAGGGATCAGAGCTGTTAAATAAGTGGAGTACTTGAATATGGCTAGCCTGCTGGAATATTTGATTACATTGTGTAGGCAGACCTTGAAAACAAGTGCACATAGATGGGAAGCTACATCTAGTTGGAAATAATCTTTATTACTAAATTCAAAGAAATATATGTACCTTGTGCCTCAGAGGAATCATATCGAAGGAAAACATAATTTTTCAGTAACAGGAGGGGGAACCTTCTGACAAATGCAATTCTCATAAGCTTTGCTGGAGTGCTGCATTTATAATGAGCAGTTATGAAGCACCCACTAAATGATTGTAAAAGTCCTACTAGATGAATATGTAGGTACTATAGCAGTAGATAATACTTAGTATTCATTTTTTATTTACAATTCAAACGTACATTTTTCATATGTTACGGTAACAGTAAGTTTGAGAAGACTGTATATATGGTGACTGCCATTTTTGTACCAAGGTTATTCTTAAATTGTTTCTCACCATTGATAGATCATTTGGAGAATAGGAAGTGAAATTTTGAGGCATCATCCTGACAGCAGCGTGAAAGAGTTTAACACTTTCATAGAACAGATGAAAACTTTAAGTGTAAAAAGGTATTTGAAGGTGAGTGTACTTAATGCAGTCTTGATGATTTTCCACATTTACCTGACCGCTTGAGTATTAGTTTCTGAACCTCTTTTTCAAAATGTATTACTAATGATAGTGTAACAAAAAAATACATCTGTGAGTTACCAGTTGTGTGATATTTTAAGGGTTGTTCTGTACCTAACAATATATTATTTGGTCTACATACTTGATTACAGATGTGTATTGTCAGTCCTTAGAAGTGCCTAGATCCTTTAATTGATCTCTTAATTTGAATTTGAAATGGTTAAGTTCTTTTTCATGCATGCCCCAGTAACATCTAACTACATGGTAACACCTGCCAAGCTTTGGTTTTAGTCCTTAATTTGGTCACTGTGCTCCTGACTAAACAGTTGTACTTAAATTTTGCCGTGGTTATCCACTCACTTTTCAAGTAGCTAATCTGTATATAAAACAGTAGACCCTATAGTGTGGACCCCTGTGTCACCAGCTGTAGGGTTTTTTTCCTATGGTGGCTCATTCAAACCTATATTGCCTTGGTTTCCTTGACTGTTTCTCACTTGTGATGATGCTTCTGTCTTTCGTTCTGTTGTATTTGTTTGAGGCCTTTAACAGAAACTCTATATGAGAGTTTACTAGAGCTAACTGAAGGTTTAGACTTTTATCCAGTGCCTAATCAGCATGAGGGTAGTAGGACATTCCTCTTTCAGGTGTTCTGCATTTGGGTAGCCAAATGAAAAATCAGCAAATATAGCCCAGCTGGATTTCCTCAGGTCATTTCTGGATCTTCTTAAATAGGTACAGCACTTGTTAATGACAAGCAGATTTTTGAGATAAGTGCTTTCTGCTGCCTGATAAGTACCGCTGTCTACTGCCTGATGGGTGACTTTCTGCCCCACAGATTTCAAGAACTTCAGCCCTTTCCCTTCCCAGAGATACATCTTTGTATATCAGATATGCTTTTAATTATTGTTTCTACAGCACCCTCAGACAGAAAAAAATTACTTAGGTTTTTGGCTCATCTTCTTGACCCAGTGACCCTCGTATACTCCCATTCCTATATTTTTCTCCAAAATTCCTTGTAAAGATACTGTTTGGATAAAAGAATGTGTAAAATGCTCTTCTAATTAAAATACTTTACTAACTGTGTTTGCAACGTTCTATATGCATGTCAGTCATGAGTCTCTTCTTTCCCTACACATCTGTGTAGAACTCTGCTGTATTGCTGAGAATCTCTCAATTTGTGATGTGAAATGCTGTGGTATGGACTATTTGAATTGCAGGTTTGTTTAGAGCATGCCTTCTATCTCCTTCAAAATGGACTAATAGATGAAGCTTACCAAAACCTGTCCCTGGCAGAAAGCTGGAGGTTTGGAGAACAAACAGTCATTCAGGATAAAGAACTGAAACTGATTCAGGCTTACATGGGACTGTTGGACTACTATAAGTGGTCTAAGCAGAAGAACATCCTGTTAGAGGATGGTAAGTGTTTTTGTATTGAGCTGTAAACTTCAACTTACTTGCTTGTGCAGACACTGTGGTTTGCAGTGACACCTTTTCTTTTACCAGACTTCAAAATTTGATGGTATGGGTGGTATATAATTCTAGATCAGCAATGATGGTGGTGCCAAAATGGCACACTGACCTGCACTTTTCTGAAGTGTCCTAAAATGCTGTTCTGAAACTTTTTCTTCTGCCTAATCACATTTCTTATACAGGCAGCATCACCTAAAATAATGAATAAAGGAATGTGTTCACTTATAGCAGTGGCTTAGTATGTGTATAAGTGCTTGACTGCTGCTAGAAATTGGAGTGCTAGCAAAAGCTCCCAAAACTTGTGTTTGAATTTCAGTTTCTTTACAGATATGTAAGTTGCTATTTGTGTGTGGCATCTAATTCTGCATATACTTGCTGGCTGTGCATTATCACTTACATTGGATCTGTAATTGTTTCTGTGAAAACCAAGTATTGGATTTGGTTAATGTTCCTTGTGCTGGTAGCATCTTGTCTTGCATCGTGTCCCATAAGTTGAAAGTGGGTAATAATAAATTTGAATGAGGTGCAGTGAAAAATTTCTTGTTTCAGTACTGAGGCAACTGAGGCCTCTCTTCTTAAAAGCCCTCTGGAGTCTGTCCTTAGCAAAATGTGATCATCTCTTAGGTGCACCACTTCAAGATCCCTTTTGATTAGCAGAGCTAACTTTGTGGCATTCTTTCATGTTTTGGTAGGTCAGGAGGGATTTGAAGATTTGTCGGTTGAACAGGAAATGCACAGTTGCTTTCGGAAGGCAGCAGTGAACTTAAAGGAGATTATTAAAATACCTGGAGTCTGGGATCAATTTGTGAAATGCTATGTGGATGTAAGGGCATGTTTTAAAGATATCTTCCTTTTCCGTTTCCCTGTCTAATTTTCATTAAGATGTCTGTCTGCACCTTTTTTATATGTGTGTAGGTGACAACAAAGTATTTTGAAAGTGACACATCCATACATGTATCTCACTGGCTTTGATTTAGAGCACAGTTTACTCCTGGTAGAACTGCAGAGCCTGCACAGAGTACAAAAAGGACTTTATCTGTGCATTGCCAAGAAAAAGAAATAGAGAAACAGCTTGCATATTTTGTTTTCATGGTGCTAGTACAGAAATTGGAGCACAGCTGCTTTGTTTAAATTCCTGAAAACAAGTTCTCTCTTTTTGGCAGGGCAGTATTTTTCTGGATATGCTAAATGTTCAAGACCTCAAACATGCAGTCCTTATGTATTTTGTTTTTTAAAATACCTGCTTAGAATTTGTAATTAAGAAGTAATTTTAAAATATTTTTGAAGTTATTTACTTTTTGTAAATGCTGATAAACTCTTGACTTTTCTAAGCAGTTCTTACGGAATTTTGCTTGGTGCTGATAGCTGCTGAGTTCTCTCTTTAAAGATATGGCAGGCTGCTTCAGCGTCTCTTTCCAGTGAGCAAGTGCTGGTAATTCTTTGACAGTTAAGAAAGTGTTAAAGGAATTTTCTCCTGTAGCAGCTTCTGTGTGTGAATTTTTGTCTCTGTGGTGTGAGTAGCCAGAAAGTTAAAATACATTAGTCTTAGTCTTAGCTAATATGCTGTACTCTTAGATACAGACTGTGCTATTGGATAGTTCTGTGGCAGCCCAAACTTAGCTGTAACAGTTTGATTGCTAATATGTGGCAAACTAACAACTAACTTAACTTCTTTTAGATGTTGGAGTTCTATGGAGACCATAATGAAGCCCGCCAAGTATTAAATGAATACGCCTACAACCCAAAGTTTCCTGCTAATCCCAATGCTCATGTTTACCTCTATCAGTTCCTGAAGAGACATGGTGAATCAAAGAAATCACTCATATCTGTACTGAAGGTATATATTATATAGTAGATACAGTCTAGGGTCATTCATGTTGCATGATGGTCTGACAGTTTGGTTTAGTTGCTCCTGTAACATTATTTACCATATTCTATTCTATTTGTGGGAAGCAGAGGGTAAGAGGAGAGTTAGCGAGAGGGATGCTAATGGTGGAGCAAACAGTCCTTTACTGTCTTTGAATTCAAGTCTTTGTTTTGCCTTTAACTGATATATTGTATAACTTAAGGTCAGTGAAGAAGCTCAGAGGATGTGTTTACATGGTTCCAGAAGTCTGTATCCGCAGTCTTGTACATAACACACACTGATTTCTGTTACAGTTTGATCTTTACAATATTGAAGAAATGATTAGATGCTTGCTCTTTCACATGCTGATCCTGTCTAGCAATTAGATTCTCTCCTTGTTTTCAATGAGCTGTGCATTTAAGCTAAAACAGAAGTTAATTTCTGCTGGCTGTTGGCACACAAGGCCTTGCTGTATTAAGCTTTTGTGTAGTTGCTTTTCAATTCCTGCTTTCCTTGTCCTTGCTCATTGATCTTGGTAGCTTCTTGTAATCTGTTTTGCCACTTAATTGCATTAACATGCTTTCATTAAGGCAGATGCTTTGAAACAACAGCTTCATAAAGTTTAGACTTTTAAACTGTTTGCATATATGTATAAAATTCCGTCTCCTCGGTGCTTTTAGCAGTGGCTTTAGACACTAGTCTCTTACAAGATAGTGACAAATCAAAGAAGTGGTCTGATAAGTCCAGAAACTGTGATCCAATGCACAGAGCAGTAGACAGGGGAGCTAGAGCTGGCCTAGGAAGGAAATGACATTGCCTTTTAAAAAAGGGACACTGGATATGGATTTGGGCTGTTCCTTGAGAATGTTGTGTTTGTCACATGCAGTGTTCCTCAGCAGCCATCAAGGTATTTCATCTGTTGTGTCACAGTAGTGTCACAGATATGCAAAATGGACCTAGATATATTAATTCTTTATATCAAGGCACTAAGGTGCCAGATTGCTTAGTTTTCCTAACTAAACCACCCAAAACTCTGAAGCCTGTGCTTGTCTTGTTCAGGTAGAAGTCTTCAAAAGTTTTCATGTTATATATCTGGGTTTTATGGTTTTATTTTTGTTTTTTAGATTTTGCATGATATTGTTCCTTCTCATGAACTAATGATAGATTTTAATACTATGCTTCAAAAATCAAGTAAGTCTTTAAATATCTTTGCTCCTTTCATTTATGTTAATCTAGAACAGTATTCTGAAATTATTCTACAGCCTTTTTTCTGGTTTTTGAAGTAGTTTAAGGAAAAAAACAACCAACCTCTAAACCAACTTTCCAGGCACAGGAACCTTTAAGTCGGATGTGTGACCAGGCATTTCCAAACTTCTGTAAACAAATGCCTTTCTCATTTCAAAGGCTGATCAAAGCAAACTGTTTTAAGGCACAGCCAGAATCTCAAAAATAACTTAAATTTTTTTTGAGCGACTCTATTCCCTTTCTGGGGTCTCTTAATTTATTTATTTTTCTTTTGGAGGAATTGGGATGGATCTATGCTTTAGTTCATTGTTGTTGATCAAAGGACAAAATCTTCTTCCTCTTCAAGGGAGTTTTATCTTCAAGCTGGTAGAAGAGTCTTCCAATTTGGAGACTCTTTTTTCCACGCCATTCAGTTGTATTCCAAGTTGTCTGTCTTGGTATGTTCCAGCAGGTCAGCAGATTGGTGAAATGTTCTTGAATAAAGATTGTTTTCTCTCTTGCTTTCCCTCTTTGGGAGGGTGGAAAAAGCAACCTCCTGTCTGAAACCTCCTTTTTTCTGTTCATGCATGACACATTTGCTAAGTTTTCATAGCTAATGAGCACAATCTGGTTTTTGAAGAAATTCATACTGATAAACATAACTTCTCCCACATTTACCTCCTGCGATAGGTCAAGCATTGTTTTAAGAACTCTGCTGATGTGAAATGTCTGTTTTAATCATAGCAGTCCTAGATTTTATTTTTTTGGTGGTATCTCAGGATTTGAAGTGTTCCAGAGGCACTGTGTTCCCTTCCTATGGGAAGAACAGGTTGAACAGTGGTGCCAGTTGGGAGCACTGGCTAGTGAGCTTTGGAAACAGCACCTATTGTAAGCAAGGTGGTGTGGGATAAGTGAGTGGTCCTACATGTGCCTCAAGTCAGCAGTTTTTGAGCAGGATGGCAGTAGGGACAGAATGTCTCTGGGATGAGACATGTAATCTAGAGCCAGGAAGTATTCCTTAACTTTATCTCTTGGAAGAGGCAGAAGGCAATGGGGGGAACCTTCAGTAACAGGGACAGTAGCAACATTTGGAGAGGCAGAATGGAGAACTGTATTTCAGTTGTTACTTGCTAATGAGTTCAGCCCGGTGTAATTCATTAATCAGCCTAATCTTTTTCCAGAGAAAAGGAAAAGACGTCGACTGGGGCTAGAAGTTATTTTTACAGCCTTGGATTATGCTGGCTGTAAGGAAAATGCAAAAGCATGGAGCTGTTTGGCAAGACAGGTGAAACAAATTGTAATGTAAGTATCTCTGATGCAGTGTGCTAAAAACAAATGTGTTGTCCCCACCTTGAGGCAATTGGCAAAGTGACACTCTGTAAGTAGCCTTTGTCTTCGTGCTGGTGAATGGAGGAGTCATCTGGCCTACCCTGACTTCTGTGGCAGTGCTTGACTGCAGTGTGCTTTCATTGGGAGGAAAGAAGAAATTATTGTTGAGGAGAATTCCAGATTTCTAGTATTGTCATTGCCTGAAAAAAGGTGGGTTTCTTACCAAGTTATGTGCTTCTGCAGAAAGAGTTATTGAGATGTTTGGGTAGCATTTGCTGCCCATCACTAACCTCCCTCTTTGGGGGGCAGGAGGACACCAAGTTGTTGGGTCTTCTGCTGTGTTACTACACGTGCGTTATTTGAAGCTGGTTTGGGAATTGCAGGGCTGCAGTAGGGGCATGGCTGGTACTGCAGACTGGTGTGTTGTGTGATGGTGGTAACTGTTACAGAATGCGGCCAGTGTATTTCTAAAAGCTGAGCCAACGTGCCTGGGGATTGATGTCTCCTTGTTGATGCTGATAGATGGGGCCTCTGATTTCAGAAGAAGCCATCTTAGGCAATCTGTGCCCAGGCCTCCAATGTCTAGACTTTATTTACCCAACAAACAGGGTGTTGTGTTTTTTAAGCCCTATAGATTTACAGTAAATTAATTTGGTACTTAATTTGACCTGTTTTGTTGTTTTATTGCCATTGCCACCTCCACCTCCACAGCATCTGCTGTCAAGGTCTAGAGACTAGTGGATTAAAACTAGGAGTGTTGCTGCCTCGTTAGTAAAAATGGTACAATGCTCTCAACTTTGCCTGCATTTTTGTATTTGAAGACACAGCTTCAGAATATCTTGAAATATACTGGGCATCTTGGTCTTTTTCAGGGAATATCACTTCCCAGTTGTAGGTGGTTTCTATTTCTGAAATGCTTGGTTTAAGGTCTTTATTGCATAACAGTTATTATGATAAATATTTGGGATAAATTAGTCTTTGAGTATGCATAGAGTCAAACAAACCTTTTCTAAAAACAAACTAACCCCTTCATGCTACTAATTTGTCAATAGTAATAAGAAAGTTTCTTCAAGTTTGTCAACAAACTGGCACACAAGTCAAAGGCTTCCTTCATTTCACACCATAATCTGTTCTTGCCAAGTCTATATAAGACTGCTGGAGCTAACCTCCTGCCTCAGTAGTGTTTCCAGGGATTAAAAAAAAAAGATTATTTATGTTTAGATTAGTGTTTCAGTCTGCAGTGTAAGGTCAGTGTGTCTATGGTAGCAATTTATGAGACTTACATTGAGTTGATTATAAAATTCAGTGCCTCTTAATCATCTTTTCATCCCAGTTTAAGCTTTTCTCTAACTTGTTTTACATTTTTGCAGCTCTGAGAAGCATCTTGCCTGGATCAAGCAGGAATGGAACTCCAGAAAGGACTGGTGGCCAGCCTTCCACTTTAGCCACTACTTGGCAAAAAAGAATTGGCAGGAAAATGAAAGTCTTTCATATGAAAAAGCTCTGGTGGCTGGAATCTTACTGGGAAGAGGTAATACTAAATTTTCTTTCCTTTTCACTACATAGAACCGAAATAATGTCTAGTTCTAGCCCTAAATAGATGGGATGCAGCTGATCGACTCCTTGGAAGAAATGCAGTTTGCTTCTTGTAGGAAAGATTGTTGTCTTTGAAGCTGAATATGAGAAAAATGTTTAAATTGATTTGTTATTGGACAGTGAGGCATATTTTGCACAAGTTACCCTGGTTTACAATTCTGTTTTATCTGGCCTTGTTGAGCAGTCACAATACTATTTATCTTGTTGTTTAACCTTCAGACCACAATTTCAGAAGTGTACAACATGCTCCTGAGTGAATGTTGTGAGGACTGTGGACAGTTTGCTTGTTGGATGCCAGCCTAGGCAGTGTCTCAGCAAGTACTGGGGAGCAGCTGGTCATTAAGGACCATGGGGGTGTTTGTAATGCAGGAAAAGGGGGGGGGTGTCTTGAGTGAAAACCGTCAGCAGTTTGGTAAGAAGGTGAAGATCGTGACCTCTTTAGCAGCATTCTTTGAAATGCTGCCAAAACCAAGTGGAGTATCAGGCCAAGAACCAGCTGCTAAATTGAGAATGAGAATATGGTATGGAGACTGTGGCTCGTACACTGGTTTGGACCTTTGGTCGATAGGCAGCTTGTTTCTTGTCAGCCTGTCTATAACTTTATCCTCTGGACTTCAAAAAACAATTTCTCATATCAAAAGTAATTTTTGCTTTCAGTAATATGTTATCAAATGTTTCTCAGCTTTTATTTCCAGATAGCTAATAAAATTGTTCCAGCCCTATTTTTCTTTAATGAAGTTTCTGTGCTTATTGGTGTCAATATGAGCCTCTCTAACTTACTGTGTTGGATAAGGAAAAATGTATCAAATCAATGCTGCTTTACACTCTTGAAATTTTACTTTCTGAACAATTTAAAGGGTAAAACAGAAGAAAGTATTTTGCAAGACACAGCATACAGTTATATACATGTAGAATGTTTTCTGGATCAAATGAGGATAGATTATTTAATGCTGCAGTTATGTGTCTAATGTGCATGCCTTGGATTATTTTATTATCTTTGATACTGAAAACTTTTAGATGTTTGCATGTTATTTAAACAGTGAAAGCATTTTGTATTTGCTTGTATCATGATATAACTTACAGTGCTTTCTTTTGGTTTTGCTTAGATTGCAAGTACTTTAAATATGTATCACACAAAGGCTGCAAAGCTCAAGTGAAAAGGTTTCGGAAACTGAAGAAATTCGTGAATAAGCACAATCCTGTCCACCTGAGAATATCTGATCTTTCAGATTCCTCTGTTCAACCTTGATTAGAAAGCATCCTTAAGGTTCTTGCTGTACTTTTTCCTCTCTGTGAAACTGACTTCTGTAACTGTGCTATTCTAAAACTTCTAGACAGACCTTATCAATTCAGTACTAGACTTTTTTACATATTTCTGTAAAAACACTTTGGTTTGTTTTTTATAATAAAATGAATATAAGTCAACTGATAAGGTTGAAGAATTTCTTTTTCTGTGTGAAATGCAAACAGCACTGACTTCAGATGCACCTTGAAAAATACTTAGTAGTATTGTGTGGAATTTCTGTATCAATAGTATTGCAGTGTTGATCCTCCTTACGTGTAGGTGGTGATTTAAATGACTGTTGGAATGTCGTTCAAAATCCATTCAGGACTAGCAGTGACTAGGTGTCGTGTCTTAACCTGGGATGCACTGTGAAAATGCGTTCTCAACCTGGAAAGGTTACATAGGTTGCTGCTTATAACTGACCATTTCCTGAAATGTATGGATCGTATATTAAGAAGTATTATAGGTTGTGAAGACCTCCTGCAGCTTGTTCACATAGATGATGCACTTCAACACAGCCAAAGATAGTTTTTCCACATCATACATATTTGCAGGTTGTATCCAGTTCAGGGATTGTTTTCACATTGGTGGTAGGAGAGAGTGAAATGTTGGTGTAGGTGCATGGCTAGAGCAGGGAGCTAGTGTCACAGTGGTTTGAAAGAGCAAAGGCACAGAACTACTGAAAACTCTGTTTGATGGAACAGACTTTCTAGAACCTTTTTGCAGTCTTGCCTATGAGTTGAAATATGCAGTGTTGCTGTGTTTGGAAAGCAAATGTTGACATGTCACAAACTAGCATTCCAGTTTGTTTGAAAGCAACAACAAAATGGTTTCCAAGGATTACTTCTGTTAGCACTCTGGTGGATGAACTGCTGGAACTGTCTCTGGGAATGAAAGCAAGCTGTCTTTAATAGCGTCTTTAATATGGATAAGTACAAGCTGTGCTTTTAAAAGCTAAGTGTTTACCTGGGATTTTGGTCTGGGTTAATATGAGTCTTGTGAAATTTGCCTTAAGACAATGTGTCTTAAACACTGAGCTACTTGTTGTCACTGTTTTATCAAAAAAAGGTAATTACTCGTCATTTCCAGCCTGTGTGCTGCTTCAGTTTTGACTCTGTAAGAATGCTGCTGCCTTGTTCTGTAATAGTTTTTTCTGTTGGAGATCTTCAACTGTGTTTTACTATTTTAATCTAGATTGTGAAGTTTCAAAATGCTCTTCCCCGGCATCCCGTAAGGTGTCCCACACCCCTGGGAAACAACCACCCCTCTTAGTCCAAAAAGTGATGCAGATTATTGATCCCAATGACTCTTCTTGGGTTTCATGCCCGGACAGTGGGGCTAAAGCTGTCCTGGGAGGCAACCAGGCAGGGTGTCCCTTCCACGGAGTCCTTAATTTGGCTTCCTGCCCACCGCTGTGCCCCTCTGCTCCTCTGGATTTGCCAAGATGGACCTTTGATGGGCTGGTGACTCTCCTGTGATGGGCCTGGGAGCATCCCAGCAGGGTATTACTTAGGCTCCTTCCTCCATTGTCTCTCTGTGCTCCTTTGTAGGCATGCAGAGACCTTTTCTCATACAGCCTAACACAAGTAGTATAAAATTTGAATGCTAGAGCCCCTGCTGCTTGTTGAGAGCTCCCATGTAATTTCCCTTCTGTCCCCTTAACTGCCTGCGGGAGATGTGGATGCCTCGCAGCAGCTGAGTAAACCATCTCTTTATGGAGCAAGAAATGTGAAAGAAAGCAGCAGAGACTGGGGGGGAGGTAAGGAGAATGAGAGGACACAGAGGAGTTTGATGTCTTTGAAAAATCTGTTAATCCATTGTGCTCACATCTTTCCCCTATGACCTCTGGAAGCAGGATTGATGCCAGCGACCATGTTCTCCCTTTGTGCTACAACTACCATGCTGGAGTCAGCAAGTAGAAGAGCAGCACAGTCCCAGCTTTCACGTAACTATCTCAAGCATTGCTCTTTCATGTCCTTCAAGAAACCTGCTGTTTCCTGACACTGTAGTACTTACACCTGAGACAAACCTGCAGATCACAAGTCCTGAGTGAAATTTCCTGTGCAAATTATTCAGGGCATACTGTTTTCAAGCCTGTGTTGTACTTTGAATATGGTAACTCCTAGTGGATTGGAATATTCTGCTTTGGCTATGGATTCTGCGTTCTAGATCTGGTTTTCTTCTGATTGTCCTCATCCTGTGTGCAAAACAGGATTATTTTTTTTTTTTCTTCCATGAAACAGATAGCACATCTTTTCTTTGCTGTTCTCCTTTATGCTGAGGCAAGGAACTTGTTCAAGGAATCCACATCTGTGCAGACACAGTGTTGTCCCTCTGTTATTCCACCTCTTGTTCTGGTATTTTTAATATTAAAACCTAATATCATGATAACACAAAATTAAAAATCACTTCAGCTCTACCCTCTGCTTTCCCTGTTGTTCCATTCGCGGTTTTGATGTTCCTGCTTGTGCTTTCCTGTTTTAAGGATGTCTTTAGTAAAGTTCAAGAAAAGCAAGCTAATGAATCATCAGCTGCTTTTTAAAGCATGTCAACCCTGTGCATTCTTACCCCCTTTCTTTTCCCCATCAGGTTCTCTGTATTCTGAGCAGCAGTCTCATTCTGAAAACTCTAGCAGGACTTGCCTTTGCTTTCAGAGCAGGGCAAGCATGTTGTCAGCACTAAACAAGTGCGTACCTTATCCTTGGAGTAGTCCCTGCAGAATCAGAGGTTTGATGTGTACTGGTTTGAACTTCATGTTTTTCGGGGCTTTCTGTAATTGATGTTCTCATCTGCAATGGTAAATGGAAAGTTCCGCTCAGTCTTGTGTTGTATTTAAAGAATGGCTAGAGGTGGTATGTTGGCCAAAAACACCAGACTGCCCCCTGCAAGGAGTCCTTTGGTAACGTGGGCAGTAAACTCTGTGGGAGGTTATGTGCTCTCTCCTTGCCTGAACATGAATAAAGCTATTGTAGTTTTTCTGCCCTTGTCAGGGGGGCAGCAAGGACTGTTCTTGCCTCCTGCTCTGAAATCCAGTAACTAGGAAGCGCAGTTCTGCACATGGGTAAGTATTCGGAGTTTTTTGTCTGCAAATGGCATGTCCCTAGGCAAGGGAGAGAGGTGCTTAAGTTCTCTTAATGGTGGATAATGTTAGTTACCCCAAAGAGCTCAGTCGTGGTCAAAGGAATAAAAAGCATAGGGAACTTGCAGGCTGTAGTTACAAATGAAGAGTATGCAAATATCCTCACTTACCCTTGCTTTTTGTGGCCTCAAAATAAGACAAGTGCCAGGGGAGACCAAAGTAAAGCTTTAATTTCAGTGATTGTCTGCAATGTATGAGAGCAATAACTGAGATAAGCTGATACTTTTGCAGATTTAAATACTTGGATTTAAAGTGCTTTATCTCATGACAGTGCTGAATCTTGTGATTGGTGTTTTCCAGTTCAGTGAAGTCTAAGCAGACACAGGATTACTGGGAGGCCACTGGACAGTCAAGGTGCCACACATTAGAGCCACTGCAAAACAGGTGAAGGTTAAAAACCCAGAGTTTTTTTTAAAACAATCATTTCCCAGTAAAGACTCTGAGGAGATCCATAATCACAGAGTGTTCTCAGCTGTCACATTACACTGGTGATTATATTGAGAAGCTAGGACCGGGAGCTTTTACTTCTCCATGAGCTACATACAGATAGATCCTGGGAGTAAATGGTGATGTGTGGGGAGAGGGGGAGGAGTTTTGGATGAGTGGAGGCATGCCTATACATTTCTTCCTGCAGCTTCCCTTTCCCCATTCTGCCTGTGTCCCATGGTGGTAAAGCAGTAAGTGGGAAGTTGCTAGAAACTGCACAAAGGGTTGCACTGGCTGTAATAGTTTCTCCTAGGAATTGTGAGGAGGAGAGATCTAACTGTTTTTTTAAAATTACTTTGTTCCTCATTGATGTTTCAGAAGCAATAGCCTTGCTTTCTAATAAGCTCTGTTGCACGGAAATGTCTAGTGAGCAAATGCATGCTCAAGCCTCTTACAAAGAGCATCAGACTAGCTGATCACTGCTGTACCTGCAAGGTGAAGCACGACTTCCTCCTCATCACTTGGGCTCTTGGTGTGCGGCTGACGTTGAGCTCATGCCTTGTGGTGCACGCAGCACGGGGGTGAGGAGGGCTTGGTGCGTGTGGGTTTGTTGCGTTGTTATAAGTAGTGATGTGTACGCGAAAGAAGAATGTTTGATTTTGGTGAAGTGATAAAGGAGCTTTGTTGTGATCAAAGTGCTCTTGGTCAGCTTGTTGGAAGAGCAGAGTTAAGGAAGTGTCATTCTCAGCAATACAGGCTGAGTGCAACGTGCACAAACATGGTACACCTGCATGCACAGCTGATGCTGTACTTCACTAACTGGAGGGCTTGTGCATGCATTCTTCACCAGAGGGGAAAGTGGGCAAAAATCTCATGACTCTTTAAATCAGCTTAATGTCACCTGGGATCAAAGCCACTAAAATCAATTAGTTCAAGTACAGGTGTTACCACACAATATCACAGTCAACTTCAGTTTGTACTGGTGCCTTAAATGTGTGTTTTCTCCTGCACTCTTCCTGAAATTCTTCTCATTTTCACCCTGAATCTATACCTGGATTTGTGGATAACAGCAACATTTATGTAAAACTTTTTGTCCTGAAATTACTTGTGCCTATGTTTAACTGCTGCCTTAATTTGGTTGTATTTTATGAGCCCTGTTCAGTCTTTATGAAACCAGACCCAAGTTTGGTGCATTTAAAAAGCTGAGTAAAATTAGCAATTGAGTAAAATTAGCTGAGTTGTTAGCAACTGAAAATTAAATCACTTGTGTTTTGTAAATGGGGAGAGATTATCAGGTTGTGTATATAGGTATCATATTTCTGTTGTTTGTATTTCTTGGTGAAGGGTTTCCCAGACAGTTTAAACTAAATTGTGGGGCTTAGATTTGTGAGTGCTTCTAGGGGCATGAGAAATGTCTAGAGGGGAGGGTTCAGCTATGTGACGTATGAAATACCAAAGAGGCAGCCCGGAGGATTTTTCTCATGCCAAGTAGTAAACTTCAGAGAGGAAAAGGGAGAGAGAATGTAAGCAACCCTGAGTGAATGCTGAGCTCTGTGGCTGGCAATTAATAAAACAGAGAGGATGAATGAACCATACTGCGAAGTAGTCCAGGATTTCTATACATCTGACCTCAAGAAGCCTACACGGAAGGAAGTGAATGTTTGGCCATGCACTGGAAGGAGCAGCAGCAGCTCTGGAGTTTCCTTTTTTTGCCTCTCCTTGTTGTGTCTGATAGGCAGTCTGCTGGGGCATCCTCAGTGTCTGGATTATGGGCCACCTTTCCAGCCGCCTTTTCACCTGGAGTTCTGCTCTGCCTATGAAAATTTTGGCTGCTGTGACCAGGAGAGAGACAACAGCATTGCAGCAAAATACTGGGACATCATGGATTATATTGATCCCCGGGGGCATAAACTGTGTGGAATGTATATCAAAGATATCCTGTGTCAGGTAAGGCAGAAAAATAGTATCTGTATCATGCGCTTTGGGCTGACTTGGGAGTCAGTTGTGGTTCTGATAGCCTCTTATAGCTAGCTGTGTTGCTGTGAAAAGAGGTGTGGGAGCAGGGGAACGATGTGGCTGACAGGGTAATGGTACCTAATCCTCAGCATGCAATTTGCAATGTGTTTTGTGTAAGGTGCATCACTTTGTGGTATCTGGCGATAGACAGTGACATTTGCTAGCAATAATGATTTATGAAAGCATTGGCCAATGTGGATGATGATGGCAATCCTGCTGCTCTGCTAATTTTCTAATAACGAAGGGGAGAGTTACAGATCAATATTTACTTTCTGCTTGCAGCTACTAGGTGCTGGATTACAAATTCTACAGGATCAAATGATGTGGGAATTATCAGGCAAAGTGTTTGATCCCTGGACTGCATGAAGGATGTGTTTTGATTGTGTTCCTGCTGAGGATGCTCCAAATGGTGTGGTGGTTAAAGAACAAAATTTAATAGGCAGTGGTTTCACACAGCTGCTGCAAGGTCCTGAGGCTTCAGTCACTGCATTTTCATCAGTGCTGTCTCCCCACTGGCCATCTGGCTCATGGAAACAGGCACTGTGCAGTGAGAAAAGACCAAAGGCACTGTTCTTCCTCAGGTCCCCTGCCTCCTTGTAATAAGAGTGCAGAACTGACCTGCCTTTTTAACAACTGTTAGTCATGCAAAGCTGGATTTACTGCATGCCAAAACACAAAGCAGCCAAAAGACACACTTAATCTTACTAAGAACATATAAAACTCCTTTAGTTAATATTTCCTTAGCCTTAAAATATTAATCTGTGTACCAAAATGTTTCCGCTCTTTTTGGATGCTGGCAAGATTTTGTGGCATCTCTTTGTGGTGGAGGGAACACCCTTTCAGCACCAGGGCTGAAAAAAGTAACATCAGGGTTATTTGTCATTTTACAATAGGTAAACCAGAAAAAGATGTGTCACAGGTCCTAACAGAACCCCCAGTGTTGGTGTTAAGAAGATTTTTCTACATGTTAAAGGTAGAAAAAACACTATAAAATTACTATTGCTTCTTTGATTGCTCATTCTGCAGGGCATAATTTAATTTTGCATTTGTTGCAAGTGTATTTTGTAGCAAAAAAACCTAACCCACCCTTATATTTCCTTATAGATTTTCAAAGTAATGAGCTGTAAGTCTTTTCATATCTTTAGAGTAAATTGTTGAATCTTTGGGGAGAAGCTTGTGATTGTTGTTCTTTCTGTTCAAGTTGGTGACAACCATGGAAATGAGGTTGGGTTCTTTGACAAATATTATTTGAATGTTTAATTAGTGGAGGAGTAAAGACCTACCAAATGGTTTTGCTTTAGTGATGCTGCTTTGCTGGATCAAATTGTTACAGATGATCTCATGTGGAAGGGATGGAAAATTATGACATCTCCATTCTACCACCTCCGCAGTAGCCTGATAGTTCGTAGTCGCTGCCTGTGAAGTGTTGACATGTACTTAGTGCCACGTCAGATACAAAGACAGATGCATATATGTGATCAGGAGGTAGTTGTGCCAAGTGATTATTTCTGCTGTATACGACAGGACTTCAGGTAAACTGCTACTGGTAACAAGTGCCTGTATTGATACTATTCATATGGAACATGGGACACAAAGATTAGACTCAGAAGCAATGGTAGACAAAATAGTATTGCTTTCTTTTGTCTTTTGAACAAAACAAATTTCAAAGAGGAGGTGTAGGTGCTTATTGATAAACCTACATTAGTAGTAGCTGCTTTAACTTAGTGAAAGCAGCATTATTTCAGATCTTTGGGGAAGATCAAAGTAGTAGCGATGCATTGTAACAAAGCAGTTCATTCAGACAGGTGTTCTTTCAGTGCCAAAACCAGCAGACAGTCAAAACCAGACAACTTCTCTTCCCCCCTCTGCCCTGCTTTCCTGGTGCGGTAATGAGTGGTGTGCTGAGTTTTACACAGAGGAAGCTGTTCCTGGCAACTTGCAGCAGTCTCGCTGGTCCTGCAGAGCCCAAGAAAGATGTCATGGAGTGCACCTTACCTTAGCAATGGAGCTGTGTGTTTCTTCACAGATGGAAGATGATTAGATGGGGATGTGTTCTGGATCATGAATTTCCTGCTGTCGCTGTAAACCAGATATGTTTCTCTTGAAAACTAACGTGCTAGAAGAGGTATTTAAAGCAATCTGGCTCTTCTGGTAGAGCTGCTTCAGTTTGCATCTGGCAAGATCTGGGTCTATTTTTGCTAGCTACACTTGTTCTAAGCTTTTGTAGGTTTAGAGCTGTTCTAGGATTTAGCTTAAAAACTGAGTATGAAACTCTGAAAACTGCCTGTAATGTTCTTAAGGAGGTGTTGTGCAAGTTGCATGGCTATAAAAATTCCCTGGATGCAAACCTTGCTACAAGCACTAGAACAGCTGTTTGGCTGATGGTTGAGAGGATGTTTCTCTATTCAGAAAACCACTACAGGAGCAAGTTAAAAACCCAAAAAGGACAATTAAGCCTTGTTCAAGCTGATCGAAAGCCATGATATTAGCATGGGACAGAAACTAGTGCAGGGAAAGCAACACGCTTTGTGAGTCAGTTCATCTGAGGCCTGATATGATTGCTGAATGCACACTCTTTTTGGAGAGAAACTATTACAAAACATCAAAGTATCTACTTGATCTTAGCAGCTTCTGCGTCTTGCTATATAAAGTAGTGGGATTAATTGCATTGTCGTGTGCGCTTGAGTGAAATGAAAGCAGGCAACCAACAGTGACTGCAAGGCCACCTAATCCTGGGAGTTTACATAGATGCTGGGGAATGGCCTCCACCTTGTGCGTCTTGCTGGGTCTGTGTGCTGCAGGTGTTGTTTGCCAGGCAAACACTGTGTGGGAAGCCCAGCGGCTGGAAAAGCATGGCAGCTGCTCAGAGGCTACGCTTATTTAGGAGGATGAACTGTAGGAGACCCTCATACTGCAGACTGTTGGCAGAACAGAGATGATGGAGCTCGGAGATGGTGAGAATATACCTTCCTTCAGAGCAAGCTGGTTTTTTTTTTTCCTTCTCTTTCTCAGATTGTTGGTCTGGGAGCTGGACTCTGTTCCCACTTATTGAGAGAAATTAAAAATGTTTTCAAAGGTGTTAATAATCACTTCAGCACGGAATTGAGAGGAGCTTGAGACTGCAAGTGACTTGTGCACAACAGAGGGGTGAGCCAGCTGCAGCTGCGTGTTAGTGGCAATGAGGGAGCTTCCCAGGACTCAAAATGCAACGCAGGTTAGGCTCTGTCTGCTCTCCCCCACCTTTCCTTGGTGACACCTTATCAGGCTGTCACTTCTTGTCTCCTAGTCACTTGAGATCAGCACCATTTTTTGTGAAAACCATGATATAATTAGAAAATCAATGTATTCAGGTGTGAGCGTGTACTGGTGAAAGTGGAGAGGGTGAGCGGTGGTTAATGGACTCAGTAAGCATTAGGGGAGGAATACTCCTGCACCAAAGCTGCTCTCCTTCAAGAAGGTGAGAACAGAAAGACACTCACCTGAAGCTTTGGCTTTTATGGATAGCACTCAGGGCCTCATGGTGTCCTTCCTCATTCTGGGAGGATCTTAAACATGGTGAAAATTATGTGGCTCTGCCATCTAGGGCTGGGGTCAGGCTTCAAGGACAGACCTGGGGGACTTGGCTCCCCTTTGCAGGCTGGGGACTTATGCTGTGGGAATAGAAGTTCCTTACAGATGAGATGCAGAAGCAACAGAAAGTATCTCATTCTGTGCAGCTTGGTAACCAAATGGCAGCAGTGTAAAGTGAGAAACTTACTACACCATCCAAGAGTTGAAAGGGCTTTACTCTTGCAAGTCATACCTGTTCTTACTATGACCAGAAGCCCTCGGGTTCTTCTGTGAGCAAAGGAAACAGTTTGTTATGCTAAGTTTGGAATGGGGGTCTGCAACCTTCAAGTTAGATATTCTAGAAAGGCTACTTCCATTAAAAAAGTTCAGTGCTTGTATAACTGCCCCAGATTTGTTTAAAGAATTCTGTTTAATGAAGCAGACTTGTTTAACAAGGCAGAAAAAATACTAATGTAGTAGTTCTTCATTCTTTGACTGTCTGTGTACTTATCTTCCTACATATGTGCTCAATAAAAACTTTGGATAGACTGTTTCAGGCTGCTGGCATGAAAACCAGTAAAATAGTCTTTCTGCAGAATTTAGCTCCTATCTTCTGCAACTTTGTGCTGAGTAAAATAGAGGTGAGATTTTAATGGAAATATTTTATTCTGGCCCAGAGTTTTTGCAAGATGAGTTTAAATTTAGGTACAAATTCAAACACAATGGCTGATTTTCACTATCTAACCTGTATTTTGCACAGCTGAAAAAATTAATTATATTTGAAGGGACATAATTTTAGATACATAACAGTTGAAAATGTTGTCTGCAGTATTTTTTGACTCTATATGTGGTCTTTAGGAAATGGTAGCTATGTGAATTGTGTAAGAGATTTACTTATTTGAATTGGTTTTAAATATCAACGACAGTCTGCTTCAGTGATATTATGCATGCAAGAACATGATTGAAGTTCTACAGCATCAGACCAAAGATTAATTTAGCCTGTATATTTAACCAATGTACATCTTTAGCACCTACAATTTCTTCCGGCAGAGTTCCACCTCCATTTTTTAACCTGGCTCCTACTAACTTTATCTGCTACCTCATTTTTCTTCTGGGGGAAAGTAAGCCCCATCCATCTTCTCAGTGTCGCTTGTGGTATTTACAGACCCCGATCACCTCTTGCAAGACTGCTCAGTCCCACTTTACCTAGCTGTTCTGTAGCTTTGACTGTCCTTGTTGCTCTTCACTGTTCTTTGTCCTTGAGGATTTGTTCCCCTATGTTTATTTTGGGAAGGGGAAGCAGAGCTGTGCGCAGTGTTGAAGGTGCGGGTGAACCTGTACCTGTTTTTTCTTTCTTGCTTTCCTAACACTTGATTAGACCTAGATATGGGCTTAAGTGTCTTAACAAAGTAAAATCTTAAATATATCTGGAAAAGTCTGTGATGTGAAAGATGTGTCCAGATTTGGGACTGCTGGTCTGGAGAAGTGTGAAGTACAAAGGGTAATGTTCTCCATAGTGCGAAGGGTTGCTGCACTGAGGAGGTTAACTAATTCTTCTCTCAATCTGTTAAGAACAGGTTACAAAGTACCTAGCATAAAATCTAGCAGGGGAAACTAAGGGGAATTTCTAAAAGCAAAGGTGAGACTAGATTGCAAGAAGAAAATGCCTGTCACTTCCTTAAAACCCTCTAGTAGTGGAGAATCCACAGCCTCCATAGATGTACTTCTATTAGGAATAAATTAGGTGCAGCTGAATGAAACTACTGACTTCTAAATTCCCTTCAGCCATATTCTGAGTGACTTTCTACTATTCCACTTCAAAGATGACTCACTCATTATGTTCACTGCCTTACTAATTTTTATTAACTGGCTTGCTTCCATGAAGGTGTCTTGGCTTCTCCTGGATGTGTGCACAGTCGCATGTTTAATTTCTTTCACTTTCTAGGAATGTTCTCCATATGCCGCACATCTCTATGATGCGGAAAACCCTCGGACACCTCTAAGAAACCTCCCAGGACTTTGTTTTGACTACTGCTCTGAGTTTCATCTCAACTGCCACTCTGCCATCAGCCTGCTGACGAGTGATAAGCACATCCAAGAATGCTGCGAGACAAACAGGACGCGCTTTTGCGACCTTCTTCACCTACACGATGAGGACTACTGCTTTCCCAATGTGCTGAAGAACACAGCCCTCAACCGCAACCTGGGCTCGGTGGTGGAGGGCCGCAAAGGCTGCCTCCAGCTCTGTCTGACAGAGGTTGCCAACGGCCTGAGGAACCCTGTGCTCATGGTGCACGCGAATGACCATACCCACCGCATGTTC
Organism: Strix aluco; assembly: GCF_031877795.1. Classification (NCBI taxonomy): domain Eukaryota; kingdom Metazoa; phylum Chordata; class Aves; order Strigiformes; family Strigidae; genus Strix; species Strix aluco. The sequence continues at coordinate 25,295,642 of NC_133933.1, forward strand.
ATAGCTGAGCAGGTGGGCATGATCTGGGTCTACCTACCTGATGGCAGCCGTCTGGAAGAGCCCTTTCTGGATATTAAAAGTATAGTGCTGGCTACACCATGGATAGGGGATGAGAGAGGCTTTCTGGGGATGGCTTTCCACCCCAAGTACAAGTACAATGGGAAGTTCTATATCTATTACTCATACATGGATAAGAACCGAGTGGAAAAGATCAGGATCAGTGAATTGAAGGTTTTGGCATCCGATGCCAATAAAGCTGATCCACGCTCAGAAAGGTAAAGTTCATGTTGAATCCTTCTGTATGTCACAATGAGAAATTTTTCTCTGTCCCTGTCCTTCCCCCTTGCAGAACCTGCACATTTGCAGCCACCCTGGTTCAGGCATGTGACTGGCCTGCCGTGAAGCTACCAGAGACAGGTTGGGTCAAGGTCACACAGCAAACTAGAAACAAAACTGAAAAGAAGACCCAGGATCTAGGCTTCCAGGTCATCTTCTCTCTCCCTCTTGTACTCTTGTCTTCTAAAGAGCAGTAATAGGCTTAAGTCTGTTATGGAATTAACATCTGCCCTAAAAGTGTGTTGTACTGTAGAAGAACGGGGATGCTTCACTACAGTACTATACATTCATTTGATCTGACACATGTGCACCTGCCCCATCCCCCTGCTACGAAAATAAGCTAATTCTCAGTTATGGAGAAGAATTTGTTAATAGTGCACTTACAATGACTGTGAAACTCTAGAGAAAATAAGATGCTTCTGAACCTCTCAAATTCACCAACTGCTTCTCATGTAATAAAGCAGAACCCACCTGCTGCAATCAAAGTTTAAGTGGCAAGAAGTGTTCCCTGCAGATGAACACATTATGTATTTTCAGTTGTGTTTTCAGACAAGCTGTGATTCTCCTGTGGTGGTGGGTGAGCTCTGTAGCAGAGGCATTAATGCAGCGCAGCCCAAAGCTGTAGTGCACGGGGCAGCTGTAGTGCTGCATGGCTCCTGGGAAATGTGTTTCCCCAAGGGATGCCTCACTGAAAGGAGCTCTGTGGTAAGGTAGGCAGGCAGCCTTATGCTGCAGGCTCACAGGAAACAGGATGCAACTCAGCACCATATTTAACAAAGCTGACAGGTCTGCACAGCTGGGAAATCTTGCTTTCTTCTGTAGAAGTAGTGATGCAATATTTCTGCAGCCTACCTGAGCATTCAGTCCTTCCCAGTAGCCACATCTGGACTTAATTATCTCATTTTTTTTAGGAATCTTCTGGAGCTTGAGGAACCAGCTGCAAATCATAATGGTGGGCAGCTGCTCTTTGGTGTGGATGGCTATATGTATCTATTCACAGGGGATGGAGGGAAAGCTGGAGACCCTTTTGGAAAATTTGGGAATGCTCAGAACAAGTAAGTGGGAGGGCAGGTGAAAGCTTTGAGCTTGTTCACCAAGATACAAGGTTTGGAAATGAGACAATGTGAAAGAATAAATTAAGAGTACTTTATGAAAGTGCTTATGCATCTGCAAGTCTGCCTGATGCAGTATTCCAAAAATTTAAAATTTTACACTTTTGAAAGTTGAGAGAACCCAAGTTGTTTAGAGAGGGGAGAGTCTTCCGTGACTTGAGCAGGTTGCAAGACATACCAGCCACTGGTTTATTTTTTTTTGGACAGATAACTTTTCCTTTGGAAAGGGGGAAGAGAAAGAAAATTGTTTGTGTTTACAGCTGGCTCTCATGCTGGGCTTTCTTTTTCTGTCACTCTCTTTAGGAGTACTTTGTTGGGGAAAGTCTTGAGGATTGACGTGGATGGAAAAAACCCTGACGGGAAGCCTTATAGCATCCCTCCTGATAATCCATTTGTGTCTGATCCCAAGGCCCGCCCTGAGGTTTATGCTTATGGAGTCAGGAATATGTGGCGCTGTGCGGTTGACAGAGGGGACCCTGTCATGAAAAAGGGAAGAGGGAGGATATTCTGTGGGGATGTCGGGCAGAACAGGTTTGAAGAAATCGACATCATTGTTAAAGGAGGGAACTATGGCTGGAGAGCAAAGGAGGGATTTGAATGCTACGACACAAAGCTTTGCCACAATTCCTCTTTGGGTAAGGAAGAAGTTTCTTATAGAAGATTACTATTATATGTGTGTATTTAGTGGACTAAAGCACCATTTTTCCAGTGAAACTAAATAATCCTGTGTTGTGTGTTAAATGGTAACTGTTTACTTTTTAAGAGCAGAAATCCCTTTTCCCCAGCCCTGCAGTGTTGGTATGAAATGATGCCCTGCTTAGTAATGGAACTCCCTGCCATACATTGCACTGGATAAAGTGCTTAGGGTAAAAGCCTGTACCTTTTGCAGACAGAGTTTTCCTGGTGAAGTCAAGAAGGCAATGGATTGGGTTTAAGTAGAAAAGCAATACTATGTTTTCTTCAGAAGCTCTGAACGGTGGCTATAGCTAAGGAGTGTCGACCAAGCTGATGCTGAGACCCTGAAACAAACCCTGTGGAAGAGGCAGTGTGTCCTAGCGAGTGGGGTGCTGCAGCAGAACACCCAAAAGCTGTGTTATGGGTCTGACTGTGGGTGTGATGGACAAACTCACTTGCTGCCTTTTAAAAAAAGAAGAGTAGATATTGGTGATCTTTGTAAAGCTCTTTGGAAAGCATGGTAGAACAACTGAGTATTATTACAATGTTCCTCGAGCTGTTGGAAGAAAACACCTGGTCTCAAGCTCATGTGGATGTTCTGAAACATTTGTATGAGCAGACTAGTGTAGAATGTGTGTTAGCAACACTTCTCCTCTACTATGCTGGTACCCACATGGCTCTTGAGTTTTTCTGTTTGTGTTTTTGTTTTTTTTTTTTTTAAATGGCCCAGTACTCAGTTGACAACAACTGAATTAGTTTTTGCTGTTAATCTACAGTTTTTAATGAATGGCATTTGTGATCTGTATCCTCATCATTGAAGATTAAAGGCAAGCTACTTGACCCAGGGGAAAAAAAGTGAGGACAAGACTAAAATTTTGTGGGATCTGGTATTCAACCCAAGAAAGGGCTGAATTCAGTTCTAACATTGCCAAAAGCAAACCCTTTTTTTTTTTTTTATAAGTCTCATGACATAAAATGGAGGTAGCACACTTATGAATGTTCTGTGCTGAGAATGCTGGCAAACCTATGAAGATGTTAACTTGCAACTGTGTGATCTTATTCCCTTCTCTAAAAATACCAGAATTTGTAAAGACAATCCCTGCTAAAATGATTGGTGCAATCACAAACTGGTAAGATACTTTCTGCAGGCTGGTACTTTTCTGCACTGCTCGCTTGATGCAGAGCATCTTGGTCCTATATGTTACAGAAGCTCATCACAACTAAGCCTTGATAAGCAACTGCACAGAGAGCTCCTTAAAGCCCCTGGGTCTGTTTTGTCCTGGAGTAAATTACTGAATCCCCACTGAAATTTAACTGTGCTGTTTGTTCAACTCTACTGGTCCTTCTAGTCATTTTTGTGCCCATCGGTACCATTGAGCAATTGCTTTTTGATGTTCTCTGGATGTAAATTTTCTCACCTTTTATTCTTGTGTTTAACAGATGACATCCTTCCAATATTTGCATATGGCCGCAATGTGGGGAAGTCAGTCACTGGAGGTTATGTGTACAGAGGATGTGAATCACCCAACTTGAATGGCCTTTATATTTTTGGTGATTTCATGAACGGGTGAGGCTAATTGTTTTCTCTACAGCTTCCGTTCTGTACCCACATTTGCCTTATCTGGGCAAATAAGCCTATCAGAGCATCCCAAAGCCTTCTGAGCTGGAGTAAATGAGAATCTCAGATGTCTGTGTATTAGTTTAAGTGCTCTGTTTGACTGTTATAACAACATTTTGGTTGGAATCTAAACTTCCTCCAATTTAGAGTCTTTAGGATAGGCTTGCTTTTGTTCAGGTCTATTTTTCCAAAAGACAACCATTAAAGCCAGTCAATAGTCAGGGTCCTTACTGATGCTTTTTTCAGTAATGCATATTTTTGACAGGAACTAATCTTGATAATGGAAACATAAAACACAGGGTTTTATTTTTCATCTAGTCGACTTATGGCTTTACAGGAAGATAAGACAAGTAAGTGGAAGAAGCAAGACATCTGCATTGGCAGCACAAGAGCATGTGCTTTCCCTGGAATGGTCAGTTCTTATAGCAAATTCATCATCTCCTTTGCTGAGGATGAAGCAGGTAGGTATCATGCTAGCCACACCTTTATTGGAAACTGTACTGTCAGTTCTATATTTAGTAGGGCAAATGTGTAAAATTATGTTGCTTCTCACATGTTACTAGAAAGCAGGCACTGCAAAACAGGTTTGTGGCTATCTCAGCATAGCAGGAAGGGTTGGTACATGGTTCGGAGAGATCTCCTGCCCTGTGAGGTTATTGCAGATCGGCTTGGAGAGCTCAAGAGACAGATCCTCAACTGAACTTGCAGTCTGAACGCTTCAGGTCTCCAAGGAGTTTTAAATCCTGTTTGTTTCAGCCTTACCCTGTCCTTTTGTTGTTGTTTCTGCTGTTTCATTAATGAAAATATTGTTTATGCTGTTTCATCAATGCAGTTTGTTCTTTCATTGTAACAGCTCATCCTTGCTTGAGTCCTTACAGCTTATCTGAATTTCCCCCCTTCATTAGTATGAATTCCTCAGTCTTAATTCACAACAGCAGCACTTCACACTGTGGATTATAGACCAAGGCTTTATTTGGGGATGAGGAAAGCCACTCATTTTAAAATTTAGTGGAAACGTCTCAGTGCATAGGATTATTGCTATGATCATGATGACCAGATCTCTCACCAGGGTGAACTTTGTTTCAATTTCGTACAGTCTCCTGACAGACAGCTATGTATTACAAAAAGTGACTGCAAGTTTTTTGAGAACAGAGATGTGCTTTAGTGAGCTCTGATGCTTCATGATTCAGCAGAAAAAAAGATTTTCTTGTAATGAGAAGATCCTAGATTGTCTAGCTAGCATGTTCTGTCAAGGATGCAGGGAGGTGCAGGCTTTGTTGTGAAATATGTACAATTTGTAACTGTTCTAACAACATGCGGAGTGAGTGGATGTTAAATGTCTCTTCTACTGGTTGTTCTTTTAGAAACCAATATGGTGTTGTCATGTAATCTGAAAGACGACAACAGTTTTGCCTATTTTGCAAGCTACTATAATTTGCCTGGATATTGTTCTAGTGGGTGCTGAAGGGAAGGCATGAGGAGTAGTTACTCTCCTCAGCAACCATACGGGAATAAGAAGCTTCTGTCTTCTGTGGATTAGCCAATTTAGCTCTTGTTGCATTTTTTTGGTACAACTATGAGATGGTTCAATATTTGTTGTGTGGTCTCCCCCTCTATTTGTAGCTTCTGGCTGCTTCTTTGGTACAAACGAGTTTAAAAAAATACACATTTTATACAGAGGAAAGTAACCTTTTGGAGGGCCACTGACATGAGGTAATGAAGGTCTTGCTCAGGCACTGTATTCGATCGAGAGCTGCTGGTTCTGTGTGGAACCCTACTGCAACCAAGAGATCATCTGGTGTCCCTGGGAGTCCACCTGCACAGACCAGGGTGAGACCAAAGCCCACTTCTTGGAAGTAAGACCTGGCTGATGGACTGACTGAAGGGGTTTTCTTTTCTGACCATGTGAATTAGTGAAGAGCCAGGAAAGAAAGGGAAATGGAGAACTAGGGTTCAGCTTGGGCACTTGAATCTGAGACTGGTTTTCTCTTTTCACTTCCATTTAGGTGAGCTGTATTTTATGTCTACTTCTTATCCCAGTGCCTATGCGCCACGTGGATCACTCTACAAGTTTATTGATCCTGCAAGGTTAGTAATTAAAGATGTTTTTCTATGCCAAATTCTTCTATAATCACCACACATTCTCCAGCTATCGCAGTAGAAAGAACGCGAAATACTACTGATACATAATCCCACTGACCTCCGCATCCAGTCGTCAGTTTTTGTTCACCCACTGTACCTCTACTGCAACTTTAGTCAGTTTTAGTTAATTTGTTCCCTGCTCATCATGTCTGTTCACCCAGAAATAAACAGAGTTCAGATACCTTAAAGGTCTGGGACAGTAAGGATCAAAATAATGTTTCCTTGGTTGCATATCTGAAGTATAGCACAGTGGTGTTTTAAAAATAGCAGTCTATATCCTTCAGGACCATGACATCAAGTATCTGTGATGAACTTGCATATAAATAAATTGCAGTTCACAGTTTAGTTTTCTTCACAAAGAAGAGTGAAACCCGGTGGTTCATGCAGTGTTCAGATAATAATTTGAGCCTGAACCTGAGTTTGTCCAAGCAAAATATTTTTTCCCCATTAAGCAGTTATCCCTACTAAAGTCTGTTTTTACAATAATAAGCATGCTTATGTAATTTTTTCCCCTCCCAAGCTTTTGGATCTTGCTAAAAAGCATTAAATGAGTTTCAAGTCACCCTGTAGATAAAGTACTAATGTGTCTGTGCTGTTGCTGAGATTTCAGACACTATCAAAATGAAGAAAACAAGTTACACTTTCTTGGGAAGTTAAATCCAAAGCCAGATAGTTAACTCAAGCTGTGTACCACAGTGATGGGAATAGGAACTTGACTGTAACTACTTGACGAGACTCCTGCCTTTAACAGCTTATCGTCTGCCAGGAAACTTTTGAACTGCACTAACTGTGGCTGATCAAAATGTAACATTTTCAACTAAAAAAAGGAAAATTGTGAGAAAGCATAAATATAGAGAGCTTGAGCGTGCTCTATTTCACACACCAAAAAAAAAGCCCTGCATTCCCTATGCCACTCCCTAATGCACCATGACTATCAGGATGGTAAATTCTCTCCTCTTTCCCACTGTAAAGGGAGAAATGCAGCCTGTGGGACCCTCTTCAAGAGGCTGCCTGCCTCAGGACTGGTGTGCAGCAATGCACCATGTTATGATGACTCCACGTGGGCAGCAAGCCCGTGCCACGAATAAGATGGTTTCACTGCTCAGAAGGGCTTTCTGGAAAGAAGCCAGCTCTTCCTTCTGCTTTTGGAGCTTCGTATCCATCACTTCTAGAGCAGGACCAGGCACTTATTTCCTTGGCTCTTTATTCTTGTATTTTCTGGTTCCCCTTATTTACCTTAGCCTGGATGCTGCTCTGCTCAGCTTTGCCCTTGCCTGTTTGCTTAAGCACTCTGCAGGATTGTCCAGGGTGTGCAGAACACTGACTGCTCCTCTGGAGGCTGGGTTTACTTGGCCCTAGAGCAGGGAGTCCTCCTAATGCCTCCAGATCCTGGGCTGTACTCTGGCCTTCTGATTGTATCATAAGCAGATATTTTTCCTTTCTCCTTTTCATTTTAATTATAGGATTCTTCCATTTCTGTCTCACTGTGAGCAGTGGCTGGGATAACTGGCTCCTCTGATGCCTCTGATGGATGCAGTCCCAGTCTGTCCAGCCAGACACTCCCTGCTTCCTGCTTGTGCTTCAGCAAGCCGCACAACGCCTGCTTCAAAACATTGGCAGGGCCACTGCCATCTTCCTGATGGCAACTCAAACCTCCCTAGGGACCTCCCAGGAAAACAGATAGCAGCAGTGCCCCGTGTCCCCGCTTCAGCTTGCCTCCCCAGCAGTGCTCTCGGCGGCAGCAGTGGCTGGTGTGTCTCTGCCTGAACTGGCACCAAATCCCTGCAGTCAGGAACAGAGGGAAGAGGTGTTAGAAGGTGCTTTAAAAGGTCGAGAAAAGGGGGGGGGGGGGGAAGCCCCACACCAACCCCACACCAACCCCACAATCAGTGCCAACAACCCTGCTTTAGTAACATTTTTTAAAAAATTGAAATGGCATGGAGGAAGCACTTGGCTGTCTCCCTTGTCTGAAGGAGAGTGCTAATCACAAGAAAATGTGATGCCTTAGGTCATGCTTTGCTTAGCTCTGTGCTGTCAAGCATGCCAAATTGGAAGAGCCTGTTCTTATTTGTCCTACAGCAGTTCCCTTGGTAGGTAACAGAAAACACAGGTCTGTTGCTCTTTGTACCCCCCCTTCCTGTCATTTAAGGTGTGATGGCTTTACCTCAGGGAAAATGTGCTTTTTGGGGGTGCTTTTGTACCTACTTGTCAGGGAGCAGCAGGAACATGGATACATTTTCTTTGCAGTTGTTGCTTCCTCCCTCCTTGCATGTTCCTTTCCTCTCTCATCCCTCTTGCTGCAGCACTCTCTTGTGTCTGAAGCAGCACCCTTTGAAGGTCACACTAACTTTTTGTGGGGCTGTGTGGGAATATTCTGCTGCACGCAGAGATTCTCACGCTTCACCCTGAGCGAGTGGAAAGCACTGACACTTACAAGCCTTAGGTGCATGAATGAGACTCCTCCACTTCAAGGTGGGATGCACGAGCCAGTATTGCTGAGAACAACACAGTGACTGATAGTCTGAAATTCAACCAACGCATCCACCAGGCTTCTAGAAACAGCATTGTGCTGTGTTGCCAGCAGCAGGACATGTAGCCGAACGCACCTAATCAGTGCCCTTGAATTCACTGGTGGGCTACAAGTTCATGCAGGCAGGCCAGCATCCCACACAAACAAACCAGATAAAAACAGTCCAGACTGTGTGATGGCAGAAAGTTGACTAGAAGAGTGGTAGAAGAGAAGCTGCAGCCTTCCAGCTGCTATTGCTATTCAGACAGGGATTTTATGGCTTGCGGCCCTGAGTTAGGCTCTTAAATTCCACCTACGTTGCACTCCAGGTGCCTGAAATGCCTTCATGCCTCTTCCAGCAGAGGCAAATGACAACAGGGGATTGATGTGTGCCTCTGGAATAAATAAACTTCCTTAACAGTCTCTGGTATCTGTGTATGTCTTTGTTTTAAGGAGAGCTCCACCAGGGAAGTGTAAATACAAGCCTGTTCCAGTGAAAACAAAGAGTAAACGGATACCATTTGTTCCACGTGCAAGTAAGTTGTTAGGCTTTTATTTCACTGAGAAGCAAAACATAACCATCTTACAGGCATGTGATTGAAATCTTGAGCGGTCTTAAAAACTAAAGCACTGAGCAGGAGCAGTCTTGAAGTTATCACATTTAATGTGTGCTGCTATTGTCTGCTAGATTCCAAGCCTTTTCTTAGTCCCAGTCTCTGATTTCTTTTTTTCTAAGTGTTGCCAAGTAATAGTGTAAACAGGCATCACAAGGGAACTGATGGCTTTGATTCAGGTGTTGGGTTTGGTCTGGGAAGTTCTGAGTGCCTGTCCCTGGCTTTGTGACAGGCTCCTTGAGTCAAATAATCCTCTGTAAATCTAGGGGAGTCAATCTTCCTTTCTCCTGGCCTTTTTCTGTCCTACGTCCCATGCAACTAGGGCAGGGGTTACATCTTATTATTGAGTAGAAACAGTGTTTAGCAAGTTGAGGTTATCTTCTCTGGGATTGCCAGGTATTAGTGTAACATGAAAAATTCATATTGCCAAGTCTGCCAAAGAAGTGTGCAAGGCTTCATCATATTCTCTATGGATTTATTTTCCATAAATATGCATTCATCATTCCTAAAATTAAACAAATTTTATCTCTAAGAAACCCAAGGCTCTTTTCATGGAATAAAAGAGGTTTATATAGTGTGTGTTCCTTCTTTCAGAATATCAGCTATTTTTCTTGACTGTACCTCTAATAAGTGTTTATATCAGTTATATCTCTGAATTAGCCTTTTGCCTTAAAGCAGAGATGCTGAACCATGTTAATTACTTTCCTCAGAGACTGTCCTTGAGCTGCTTAATGAACCTTCAACAACCAAGCCTCCGAAAAAATCTTCTACCCCCACTGCAGCCATCCCAACAGTTTCTTCTAAGAAAGCTAAAAAGACCCCGTTCACCAAAACAAAAGCATCAACAGTGAAAACAGCATCTGGTAAAAAGAGACAGAAAATCAAAGCTGAGGTGAAGCCTCACAAGCTGAAGCAGGAAGAGAAGGTTGCACCTAGTTCCAGAACCACACCAGCACCACCTTTACCAAAAAAGAAGAGCTCCCACCTAACCAGAACCAAGAAGCTTCTTCCAAAGAAAGGAGCACTAGCTAAGGAAAAACTGGAGAAGAGGAGGAAGGAGGGTAGATTAAGCAGCAGCTTTTGAAGCTCAGTGATGTCCCAGAAAAAGCAAGTCACATATAAGATGGTGAAACAAATGTTTTGAATAGTGACCAAATACAAGAGTCAGCTGACTTGTTATGCCAGTGCTCCCAGGTGTGCCTCCATTAATGTCAGTGTTAGCACCAGCCTCGTAGTATTAACTTTCTTTGCGAATCCTGCTGTGATGTCCTTTTCTGATGTAAGTAGTTATGAGATTTGGTAAGATTTGGCTGTGTATGACTGTCTAATAAATCCAAGTGCCTTCAACTTTCAGGACTTGCATCTTTTATCCAAGAATATGAAGTAGACATGTCAATGACCTCATCTTTCTCTTTTTCCTTGTCCTTTAATTGAAATGCAATGAAAAATATATGAAGAGCGGTTGTCTTTCAGACAATGAAATTAGGCATTTTTTGTAAGCAATGTTTTTTTTCAAGGTATGGATGACCTGCATGTTCCAAAAGATTCAGGCAGGGCTGGAAATGTTCAGCAAATCTTAAAAACAAACAAAATCAAAGCAACAGCAACCAAGCAACCCTCGAAAACCCTAGTTACAGCTGAGCACTTGGCTTCCACCTGCCCCCAGGTTGGATTCTGCCCTGCTGGAGAGCCCCCCCCGGCACACTAGCGAGGGCTGGGCGCAGGGTTACTGGCTGCGGCTCGCCCTGGCCGAGCCTCTTCTCTGACCTGGGTGCAACGTGGCTTTAGAGCTGAGGTGGAGGGGTGCGGAGCCCCCCGCCAGCCTGGCAGTAGCCGAGCTCCTCTGTGCACTGAACTTAACTCACAGTGGAGGTTCCAAGCAGAACTTGTCGAACGAGGACCGTGGGGCTGCATCATCCACGGTGGCAGTGGGGCAGTAACAAACCTCCAACTGCTTTTCCAGAGAAGTGTATCTATTTGTGCAGCCGAGTCATGGCCTGGCTTAGGCTTCCCCCTTGGCCTAAGACGGAGCCAAAGCACATGACATCATTTTGCAGTCCCAACGTTACGTTTGTCTCCTACCGCCGCCCTCCGGCCGCACCCTTCCGGACCGCGAAGGCAGCACCCTGCTGCCGCGGCTGTGGCCGTCAGCCGGCGGGGAACGCTCCACCCAGCCTCCCCTTCGCCTCCGCGAAGGCCTCTACGCGCCTGCGGAGCGAAACTACCCGCTTAGTCAGGCGAAAAAAAAAAAAAAAAAAAGGGGGAAAAGTCAAGAGGCCCCAGCGAGGATCGAACTCGCGACCCCTGGTTTACAAGACCAGTGCTCTAACCACTGAGCTATGGAGCCACCTATCACTTCCAGCCCTGCCGACGCCCCCTGTCGTTCTCCCCGCGCTACGGGACGGCTCCCGGGGATGGGGGGGCGGTGGGGGGCGGCCGCCGCCCCGGGGCTCAGCACCCCTCGTCCTGCGTGAACGTGACGCGGCGGGTGGGCCCGCCGCCCGCTCGGCCCCGGGCCGCGGCGCTGCGAGCAACCGAGCTCCCGGCAGCGGCCAGGGGGGCCCCCACCCCCGGCGCTGCGCTCCGCTCCCCCCCCAGCCTGGGTCCTTCTCCCGGGGCGCGCAGAGCCAGCCCCCACACCCCGCCGGGGTGTTTGGGTTTATTTCTAACCTGCGGAGCAGGGGGCCGAGCACCAGCCAGCACCCCCAGCCCACCACGCCTTCCTTTGTTATGGTAACAAAACGCAGGTGACTGGCATTCTCAAACTTCCCTCTACACCTCTCACACACCCCCCCGTCATGCACATGCGTTTTATCTCATGTATAAAACGTGGGGAGGTCCCCTAATTAGCATGCTCATTATTCACACGTGGGCGCGTATTTTAGTGTTATCGTTACCTGAGGTTACTATAGGATATACTCTCATCTTGACTTTATTCTAAAACGGTGCACATAAAACTGCAAAGCAGAAATTCACAGCTTTCTTACCCTGGGAGTTTCTGTGCTGCCTTTGTTAGTGATTAAGTATGTTCCAAGGTTACCGTGTTACCAAGGTCGAATTCTCCTCCACCAGTGCCAGTACCTACACAGTTGCTCGGTTTGGAATCTTTGGAACTCTTAACCCTTTTTCTTTCAACATCAGCAGGCTGTCTAGCAGCGTCCTCCATGCTGTGAAGGAGGGAGCAGTTGCTCCCCATGGTGGGAGCTGATTCAAGAATTTGAGAGGTAAGGCTGTGCGACATATGGTTTTGTGCAAAGTGGGGAAAAAAAAGTCAGTTTAAATGGAGATAATCATCTTGGTGTTGAATCAACTTGGTGTTGTAAATCTTCGCAGGTTTTGTGAAATAGCTGTTACAGAAAAATGGGTTTAATGATCTTGCAAATAAACCACAAGTCTAGGTTGACTAGGATATGAACCCAATGACAAGATAGGCATTGTGTAGCCTTAGTTTCTCTTTTCATTTTTACGGAGCAATGAAGTTTGAAACCATTGAAGCTTTTCTCCTTTGCATAAAAGAGCGAGTCTGTCACATGCAGCCCTCCTCCACAAAAGTTTAGGTGAAGGTAAAAAGGTGAGAGCTGGACAGAAAATTGAGAGTCACCGCTACGGAGTAATAAATCTGAGCAGTTCTGCTGCACGCTGGAGTCACATTCTAGAAAAGCAGACATGATTTGCTGGGTGCCAGCCTCAAACTGTGTGTGACCACAAGTAAAGCTCCTTGAAATAAGAATAGACAGAAAAAGCTGCATTAAGGAGTTAAAGACCTTTCATCCATCCCACACTCCACAAATCACGAACCAGGCCAACTTCCTTTTTTAATTTTTTTCTTTTTTTTATTTCACCTTCTCTTTAAATGGATATGATCTCTCTGGACAAACTAGACTAGTTTTGGTGAACTCTGTCTCGCTGTTTATGCAAGACACTAAAATTACTTTAAAATACCTGCTTTTGACCTCTAATGTGGCAGCTGATAAATTCGTGAAGTTTCACATTTCTTTGATGGTTGCTTTTTTCTTCTTCCCTTTGAAGATAGTGACTCTTTAGAGTTGGTAAAGCTCTTCCAAAGAGGGCTAAAATGTCTGTGGTGAGTGTTCTGCTAATGCTTCAGGGAACTGAAATATAAGCATAGCTTGTTTTATAACCTTAAAGGAGGCAGGAACAGAACTGTCTTACACTTCTCCTGCTACAAGACAAACCTACCTTCATCAGTCTAACAGCTGAGCAGCTGGGTGAGAGGTATTCTGAGAACAGAACAGTATTGAAATCCAGTTTTCTGTGATGGTATATGTATATATGTATATGTACCTGTCACGATTGGTTTTTAACATAGGTGCAAAGTCTGCAACAGCCGTGGTTGCCCTCTTTCCAGATTCCTTTGACTGCCTGCTTAAAGCTCACTGCAAGGTGGGCTACACTTCAAATGCTGTGTAGCAGACAGAGTCTTAGGGATTCAAGATGTGTATTGGAGGTACCATCCTATCAGGAAGACTTCTAGCTTCTCTCTCTAGTGGAAATGAGACACTTTCTAGGATGCAATTCATCTCACCTGTAAGTAAATCTCTAAAATAAGTCATCTGAACCATGGTTTAGAAGTCCTTGTTTCTCAGTTGACTGTAAAGGGAGTCGGTGTTGAAAATGTCAGCAGTTAAGCGAGACACATCTCACTGGGCCTGACGGGTTTGTGCCAGCAGAGTTCTGCCAGGGAGCAGATGCCCTGCTGAGACCTGGCTGGGGAGGGACACAGCAGCATTACATAGCTCCTGCCTGCAAGTTCCTAATGCTCTTAGCCAGCCCATCCTCTCAGTCTCATTTGCACAGGAATAAGCTTTAGGTGAATAACCCTTTTGCTTTAGATGTTTAAACTAGAGTAACTGTAGGAGGAAAATTCCCATCAGAGGACCAAGAGAAATTTTAGGGAGATGGCGAGGTAAATTGTATGTCTAAAGAAGACTCTATGCATATTTCTGCAACTAGACACACAGATTTTGAAATTTAAGCATTTGGGCAATAAAATGACTGTCCAGTCTCCTGTTTATTGCTGTTGAAAGCCACTAGGTGGAACCTAAGTACTGCGTGAAAGGATGAGGAAACTTAACAAACTGCAAATGCTGAAAAGTGAGTATTTACTACGCAGGTTTTAAAAAATATCTGTAGGACAGTTTACCTTCAAAGATGTGCCAAACATGAAAGATCCACATTTATATATGCTCTGTAAAATTTTCTGATTTGCAGTAAGGTTAAACTTGTGTTGTGTGTCCCCCTTGCTAAATCAAGGCTTTCCCAAACATGCATTCTTTTCATCTGGTTCAGTGAATTAGTGCTGATAAAAGTGGAGGGGTGTTTAATAGCAGCTGTTTAGTAAAGGCCCTAGTGAAAGCAAGCAGGCAGGCCCTTTGCAAACTGCCTTCCTGGTGTAACACTTTTTCTTTCATATAGAATAGTTTTTAAGACAGACGCTCCCAAGGTAGGGAGGAATGCTGAAGGTTATTGGCAGCAGCACGCAGAAAAGTTTCCCCTTCCTGAGGAAAGCTGTTAAGAAGGAGCAGGATTTGAAAGATATATCCTAGACCTTCTCTACACCAAGGACTGGCATCAAGCTAGAAAATAGAGTGGCTAGTGTAAGAATAGATGCAGTTTTGCCCACAGGCTGGACCAAGGCTGTTAATAAAAAATGACTTAGCTGTTCGTGATTAGCTCCCTGACTCTCCTTAACAGCCCCACTGAACAAATATGTGTTTAACTGTGTGTAAAGCTGGTGTCAGTCTGCAGATGTCAACTGCGTTGCTGTGAATTTACATCCATCTTGTTGTTCAGAGCAGTGACCTAATCTCATGCATATTCCATATGATCTTATTGCCATATCTTGCATTCAAATGCTAAAAGGAGAAGTGAACCAAAGGAATGACTCTTCAGACAGCTGGTTCATGAATTATCCCTAGAAATTCTCTTATAGTATTCTCTTTTTCTAAACTCCTTTGCCTGACTTGCCATCCAGTTCCCTGCTGAATTCAGTTTTACTGGTGTTTTGCAGGATTCAGTTCTTTGTCGCACAAACCACCTACCAGCTTTGGGCTGCAGTGGTAAGAAATAAATAGCAGTGACAGTTTTCTCTGCAGATGTGGTGTGCCTCCTAACAGGTGGCCATGGCTTGCCTACCTTTTCTCTTCACATCTGATTTTCTGTGTCCTGGGGGCAGCCTAGTGCACCTGGGATTATCTCAGCAGAAGTACAGATCAGCAAAACTGGCATGCTTGCCTTTCCTTGTCAACCTCTGTGAGAAAGGATTTGCAGCACAGCTCCAATCTTTTTATGAAGTGGGATGTTCTGGGGGTTTTAACTGTTTGACAGGTTCAGTACGATTTTTTTTTTTTTTCCTTAAAGAACCTCTGTAGACCTAAATGTGTCTGAATTTAATGTATTAATTTTAATTGGCAAGTGCTGATGGATTACTTTGTTTTATACAAATGCAAGTGTTGTTTTGAGTAAAATGTTATTAAAATCAGGGGAACACTTCCTGCTGAGTTTGGGTAGCTTTTGGAGCTGGTCCATGGGGTATTTTAGGCATTGAAGGATCTCAACATGTGGTTGAGGCGTGCCTTCTGCATGTGAAGCTTTAAGTCCTGTTTCATTGAGATACGCCTGAAGAAATGTCTTGCTGTTCTGCAGTTTTGACCCAATCAATTCTTTTTAAAAACATTGTTCTTCAAATTATACAGGAATGATCCACTTGACCTTGAAACATTGGATACAAAACACAAGCTAGAACTGGATAAAAATCAGCAAAATTAACCTCCTATGATTTTTTCCACTGACAGTTACCTTGTGTAACAGAGGCTGGATAAGGTGCTGTGAAGGCTCTTTCCAGGTTTGAGCTTGTGCATTGCTTGCATCCCTACTCCATTCTAGCATGAGATACTGGTGTGCACCCATTCCCTTCTCTGATACTCTGCTTTCCATAGGCAAGAGGTTCAAACATGGAACAGATACAGTGACCTTTCAAAATTACTTTGGTATTCCCAATACTCTTCTTTTGGACAAACATCCATTATCACATGCAAAAAAAATTCTTGCCTGAACAGGAGTCAGGGACTGATGTGTCTACGAAAATTCAGTTGTTTTTTTTTTTTCCTTCAGAAAGATGGCATAGCACACAGTGGAAATGTAAAGACAATCATATTGCATGCATCTCTGCTCGTAGGCCAGCTCATGTAATGGGTGTTGTGGTGCTCATCACTCATATTTCAGCATCAGTACTTTTCCATGGAGAAGCCATCACTATTCTCAAGTCATACTCCAAAGTAATGGTTCTGTCTCATTTTCATTGTGCTCTCCTGTTGTGGAACACAATACAGTTACTTTTTTTTTTTTTTTTTTCCCTTGAAGCTAACATGTATCTTATGCACTTTTCTTAATGTGGGGAATCCAAGCAGAAGAGATGTCTTCAAATGCTTTATGATTTTCTTCCTGAAATAAGAAAGGAGTAGTCTAATTTTGTTTGCTTCAGAGTTATTTTTTCAATCCAGATCAGATTTGAAGCTATTTGTTATAATGAACTGTTTTTGATTGTGATAATAAGGTAGCTGGTGATACTTAGTATTTTTGAAAAATCAAGGTGTTACCTGCTCCAAGCTAACCTGCCTGCAAGTGAAAGATCTTTTTATGACAGTTACGCAACTGAGAAAGAGCTAGAATATTTCTTTTTTCCTGCCCTGGATTAAAAAGAAGTTGTGTCTATTTATGTTACTATCAAAAAGATCTTGTTGAAAACCTTTAGGAGGCCTGCATCTTAGCCAAAGGACATAATGTTCTTCAAAGTGCAGAAAAGGACTTTATCATGCCTGGCCTTTGCCTTGAAGACAAGGACACTCCTGGAGCCCAGCCAGGGAGGGACAGACAGAGATCACCCAGCACTTCATCTCTCTGGGAGAGGGCTTCCCCTCCTGGAGCCACCGGAGGGATCCAGTAGGTGGGTGAAGAAAGTGCTGACACACACGTCTCGCCATGCTCTGACCAGCGTGCACTGTCCTCTGGCTGGGTGTGCCTTTCACCCCTCGAACCATGCTGAACCCACCCAGAGCTCCCAGCAGACCAAGCATGGCTGCACGGTGCCCCGCAGCCCCAGGCCGAGTGTCAGCTACACCAGCTGCCCTGAAGAGACGGCATGTTGAAAGCTGTGTGCTGCCATCGCCCAGCTGCTTGTCCTCGCGTGTCCCCTGCAGAAGCCTACAGGGGAGGAAATAGCTGGCCCACAGCTGCGCATGTGCCAGTCGCTCTGTCACTAAACATGCCCGTTTGTGCCTGTGTATGTATATACACATGTATGTGTGTTTGTGCTGCCAAGCAGAGTGTAGACCAGCTGTGTGCTCCCTCTCTGGAGACACTAACCTGAAGGCCTCTGCGCAACTGTTGGTTTCCAAAAAGTGCAGGAATGCAGGACCATCTTCAAGGCCGTTAATCCTCTCAAATTTGGCTGAAACCGGTTTAGCAGATTTGAAAGTTACTTGGGAGCAGGGTTGGCAACCAGTGTGGTTACATGAACCCTTTTCCAAGGAAAACCAAGCTAAAAATGTACTGATCACATTTTCCAAGCAAGCTTCTAAAATTCTTTGGAAAACAGACAATTCAGGAACGAGTGTGAGGCAGAGGAACCAGGAGATCCAGAGTCTCCATCCTTACTCTGATATGGACTCTGCCACTTGACCCTGTGTCGTGTTTCCATAGCTGTCCAGCACTTCCCTCCCAGCCTCCCAAAGGGATGGTGGACACGTTTGTTTGTAGCATGCTCTATAAATGCAAAGTCTTATTATTATTAGCAGCATAAAAATAGAAGATTCCAAGTGGGCTGAAATGGAATAAAAATGTAGCAACAGGATGGCTCAAAACTCACTGCCTCTGAAAAAAAATATGAACAGGTTCATTTTTTTATTGCTGTTTTTAGACACAGGGAACAAAGCTGCTTAATGGGTATCAGGATCCTTGTTTTAAATAAACTTTTTGTGATGGTTTCTTCCACGAAGCTGTAAAGCTATAGGTACTACGTTCCTTTTGCAACTCAGTGGGAGGTAGGGAGATGGGAATGTGTCCCAGCGTGGTCAGCACTGCCGTCGATGGGAGGCTGTTGTCTCAGCCATGGCCTGTTTGCAAAGGCTCAACTGAGGATGCAGCTATCCAAGCGAGACACAAATGTGTGGGTCTGCTCTGGGTTTCAATTACTGGGAAAGGCAAAATAAAAGACCTGTCACAACTATTGGGCACCTTCCTCAAGTGCTCACATTCCCTTTCCTGTGAAACACATCTGAGTCCCAAGGGCAGACAGTCTCTATGCTAATCAAGGAATAAATTGTTCTTTGTTCTGGAGCATTCTTAAGGTAGATGGAGGAAAGATGAATGTATAATAAATAATACATAAACTGTGAAAAGCCAACTGTTGCTTAAGTGCCAGACGTGATAACTGGAGCTAGATGATTTTTTTTTCCCTTCTGGTGAAAAGTAAATGAACTGAAAACACAGTTTTGTTCCCAGCTCTGTTTCCGATTTTGCCATGTGTTTACTGCTAGAGACAATGGTTTGTGGGTTAGAGTCACAAAAGTGTCTGTGCGTTATTATTCTGTGCAGTTAGTTCAGAATATCCCACCCCCACTTCCTCGTGTGCCCAGGGAGAGTCGTGCTCCAAGCTCCAGGCGTTCAGAGGCCTGTCCCCACCGCCCTGGAATGGGCAGCCTGGGGCACTTCTGCTGAAGCAGAAATGTGCTCTGAAGGAGTGACTGGGACTAGGACCAGGTGTTTCAGTCCCCAGGTAGGGTCGGTGGCCCCTGGAAACCAAATAAGAATGGGAATTTACCAAGACCCTTCTCCATTTCTAGGGTCAGGCTGGATACTTGCACAGTCCTGCTTACATACAAGCTCATCAGCTGTTTTGTGGATGTGTGGCTCAGGAGCTCTGCTCTTCTCTCCCAGGAAAACAGATTCATCTTCCCAGTTACTGGACTGGACCAACATATGTCACAGAACAAACTGAAATAAAAAAACGTTGGGTGGAAGGTTTCTATATACTTCCCCACTTGTGAATTTGTGTCATATTGAAGCCCTTCTCTGGAATCCAGTCCGTTGGTTCCCATTGCTGGTTGAGGTTTTGAACACAGACTGTGCAGGTGGCTGCAGTTCTGTGTACTGTGGTTTTATTGTCTTCAGCTGCCAAACTGCTGAGGATCCTATGTACACTCTGACCAAGTTATGAATATCTACAGTTTATGAGGTGAACAAAAATAGCAACTAATACATAGGTATGCTGCAGCCTCACTGCATAAAATCTAACAACGGCTTTGTTTTAGGATTGTAAACCAGCTGAGTATCCTTTCCTTAGATCTGGTTTCCATTAGAAATGAGCCAGAAAAGAATCTGAGAAGTGACCAGTCCTGAATTCTGGGAAACTGTGATTCTGCTCCCAGCCTTATGCTAGTATTTGGTAGAAATGCCTCCTCCCAAAGCTGTTGCTGTAAAGCTTTCCTGAACCACATTTTGGAAAGGTTTGAAGGCCAGGTTTTAAGCGATCAGCTCCTCTTCTGACACTGTCTCCAGAAGCCTGCACACTTAGCATGGAAAAAATCTCACCTCCTTCAGTTTTTAGGCAGGTGCTACTGTTTCAGAGTATGTTTTGCTGACAAAGTATTGTCAGGTTTTCAAAGTGGTAAGTAATTGGCAGTTTCCAAGTCCATCCTTTGCTTCTGAAGGACCAAACTGTCTGCAGATCCTTGAACCTCCCTTCTGTTGAGTAAGCTTGGACCCACAGTTAAGCTTTGTGATTGGGTTTTTCTCCTTTGCCATTTTTCCTGCTTTCTATTGGGGCAGAAATACTGAGACTATAGTCTTCCTCAGAGTACTATCTGTTTTCTTTGGCTTTCCCAAATGTAATGCATCATGCAGAGCTGAAAATGAATGGGAAGAGAATGAATGAAAATGTTTTGAATCTTGAAGATTTGGATTAAGCTTTGTGTAAAGCTTTTGGTTTGAGGCTTGTCTCTTTTAAATTAGCTTACTCTATAATAGTGCAGATATGTCTACCACTGAGGTTCTGGCTAGCTAATGAAGGCTAACGCAGGTGATGATACCACATCCTTCTGACACTGGCATCCAATCTGCACTCTAATGGTTTTGACAAATCCCCTCAAGCAGAATTGTCAAGCTGACTCCATGATCAAATGTGCCCAAAAGCTTTAAAAGCACCACTGAGAATGTCAAACGGGACTGATGAGGTTAGATCGCATCTAGATGAGCGAATAAATTGTTTTTGAGTGTAATTCACAAATCAGAACCTTAGAGTGTTGTAATCAAACTCCAAGTGAGCCTCCCTGTAGGGCACAAATATCAGCAGCTGCTCTTCATACATGACAGATCTCTTTCAAAGCTTATACACGCCTATTAATTCTTCTCCTGGTCAAAACTTATTTGAAGCATGCCTCAAGCTGCCCTGGGGTAGAGAAGATATCTTAAACATCTTAATTCACTTAGGTAACTGATGTAGTAATGCAGTAATGCTTTTAGTGTGTTGGGAAATGCTTGTCCCAATTTACTTTGTGAGTAAATTTAGAAGTGACTCCTTTGTAACCTCCAGCCAGGACTGGTTGAAGGGCAGTGGATTTATCAAGCCCATGATTTCTGCAATGTGGAGTGGAACTGATTCAACTCCTGTGGAAAGACTGGGACGATATTTCTGTGTAGTCAGAAGTAGGAAGTGATCAGGGTCAGGATGCAGAGGCACTTCTGCCAAATAAATGATAATCAAATCAGTCTACAAGTTATATTGGTAAATACAGGACTTATATGTCCAGTAGGATTGAAGGGAGGTGATGAGGAGTTTGTGTATATGAATCTGAGCCTGTTTAGATCTCAGATCAGCAAAATACTTATGTGGTGTCTCTTTCAGTGGCATTCAGAAGTGTGCTGAAATGTCTGTAGTCCTTTTCTGTGCCTTCTAGTACGTCTTCACTGGAGAGGTGTAATGTCTTGCTGCTCTTCAGGAAGCCTTGTTTGTTGTACTGGTTGTTTTTCTTTTTAAAATCTCCACAGTCATACTCACTGAGAATGAGGAGAGGAACAGGAGTCACTCCATTCACTGAAATACAGACTGTGAAACAGAGTCACATCATCCGCTATGACCCAGAGCATGAAATCCAGTGTGTTAAAAACATATCCGTTATCAGCAGGGCAATTCAAATATAGATTACATGGAATATCTTTTGCCTCATATTTGTTAGGTCTTTGCACTTTCTGGGCTATCAAACTCGTCTTACCTTACAAAGTAGGGAATAATTTAGCAGTTTATCTATGAAATGTTCTTAGTCTTACAGTTAAGACATTACTGGATTGTGGGATTGTGTTGTGGGTGTGTTTGAGGCATTCTTGTTTTCCTGCTAGAATTTTCTCTGCACGGTGGAAAAGCTCTGTATCAGTGTTCCAGAAAAATCACAAACAGAAAGGATGAGATGTGTCCTACCTACAGAGGACCCAGCTCTGGTGACCTTTCCACCAGTGCAACCCTAGGCAATATTTTCTGTTAAAATTATTAATTATTTATTAATAATATAGTATTAATAATATAATTATTATTTCCTGTAAAAAATATTAATTAACTTTAATTCTACAGTTGAAGCAGAATTGCTTTGAGGTTGAAGGCACTAGTGCCCATTAATATGGTACAAGAGATTACGGTTGGGAAATTTCTCTTTCAAACAGTTCTGGGAAAAAATGGTCACATCTTCAAGTAAATAAAAATCGATCTGTTCCTATTTATGATAAATAAATAAGTACTATGTGAAGGAAACAGCACTAAAAAGAAGAATGCTTTTAAAGACTGACTCAACTATTGTGGTTTTATAGGACAAGTGAATGAAACTTGTTTGGATTCTTCCCAGAATAAATATATAAGGACTTTTAAAGTCCTCTAGAGAATAGAAAAAGAATCAGCAGTAATGCAGAAGCACTAGTTTAATCTCCAGTCCACCAGCTACTTTTGCATTAGTGTGGAGTGCACGTAGTCAGTCCTAAACCATTCCTAAGCCTCACATACATGTTTAACATTTGGACTCCTTGAACATGTCTGTGAAGCAAGAGTAGAGGGACCCAAGTTTTTCTTAGTGTATTAAGCTGAGAAAGAAAGGCAAAGAAGCTTGGGTTTCCTTGTACCCATCCCCTTAAACACATCCCTGGGCTGAGAGTTCTCTATAAGGAGAATTCTTGGTATATATATTGTGGGATGTCTGGAAAATAGATAGTAATAAATACATCATTTTATATGGAAGGTGGATAATTCAGTGCCTAAGAATGTGAACTGGAGAATAAATCAACGCAAAGAGACTTTCTCTTCTTTGGTGTTCATTTCTCCTATTTCTTTCCCCAGTGAATGCTCCTTGGCAGTCCCAGCAAAGGGATGTTTTTACCAATATCTTGCTGAAAATCTCAGATCTGCTGTCTTTCCTTATGAGAGCTGAGAATTGCAGACTGGAAGGTGGATCGCTGGAACTCATCTTTAAAGCAGCAAGTAGCAAGTCAAGGTAATTTCAAGACTAAGTTGTTGTTTCTAGCTGAACCGATGGTCACTTGTTCTAAATCACTTGGACGTGCTTAGTAAGAAGCAATAAACACATTTCTGTCTCCTCCAAACTCTTGAATTTACAGTGATAATTGTATGACATGAATCTAAGTTTAAGCTAATCTCCAGTTACCGCTTCCATTTTCATTTTACGCTTGCTTGCTCTGCAATGACCCCCTTTAGACTGCTAGTTCTATAAATCTTTGTCACAGAGGGTCACTGAGTTCGAGGGAAAGGAGAGAAAACTGAGAACAAAAGGAAGTCTAATAGGCTTTCTCCACTAGATACTGTGCCAGAGGTAGGTGTGCTTGCGCCAGTCTGATTTAGCTAGTTCAGATGCCACTGCTAAATGCGTAAACTAAATACAGTCTGGTAGGGGTTTGTTAATTAGTTTGTTTACAGAAGCACGTACAGAAACAATTTGGTTCAGAAAGAGCTGATCAATGCAACTTCAGCTGAAGAAACCCCAGTGTGACCCTTTCCGCCTGACCTGCTGGGGGACAGGTTAGATAACATCGGTAACACCAGCTATTGGCTGCCGCAGCGTGCATTGGGTGTCCTCTGCGTGTGCTTGGGGGAAACAGGGAGGGACTGCTTTTTCCACCTCGGTTGGAATACTTCTCCTTTTACAAGTACACCTTTGCCAAGAGAAAAAAAACCCTGAAAACTCGCCAATCTAATAAATTTGAAGATTATGTAGATGGAAATCCCAAAGCCCTTGGGCCCTGGCCACAGTGTTGTTTAGATGAATTGGCAGAGCCTGAAAACCTTTATCTCATCCCTCTGACCTAGGGTTATTCCCTTAAATGCCTTCTTCAGGCTCATTCTCCCAGTTCCCATTTTAGCATATCTTGTGGTGCAACAGAAGGAAGCTCGAAGCTCATGTTCTCTAAGTGTTGCTTGCAAAAGGAGCATCAGTGAGACTGATACTCTTTCTGTGGATCAGGGTGTTGTGGCCCAGGCGGGACTGATGTGTAGATGTTGTTCTGGGACATAGTGCCCAAATACAGCCTCAGAGGCTGGAATAGTTTTTACAAGAGTGTATGTCCTCCTACCTGTTTTGAATGCCTTATCAGTTTTACTCATGCTGGAGGGCACTGCCTGGTGCAAGAAGTCCCAGATTCACGGTATCAGTCCTCACCAATGGAAGCCCACAATGCTTTGTCCTGAAGGAAGCTTCTTCCTTAAGTGCTCCTTACGCTTGGATGTAGCTGTCAGGCTTTAGATGATCACCTTATCTGACAGTGGCTGCCTTCTAGGTCCCTGTGGGTGCACCCTTTGGGTGCTCCCGTGACAGGCACAGGTGAAGGCACTTTGTACTCTTGGTGGCATGAATTACACTACACTGTAAGTGAGGAATCTCTAACTTGATCAAAATAGCAGGTTGAGCTTCACAAAACTCTTCTGACTGTTCATGAGTTCAACTAGTCCCTGCGTTGGAGACAGAGCTCTGGTACATCCAATTGATGTATTTTGTGGAGGATGAGCAATTTACCTAAGTTGCATAGCAGGTCAGAGTAGAAGCGAAGGACACAGAGTTTCTTTCTTCTAGGAGCAAATCAGAGCAAGTCGTGTACCATGTTTACACTGTGAAGCCCAGATGTGCCTTATATGATGCTGTTCTAATCCATGCTAGATGACAATCTGAGCCTATGCCAATCTAAGATGATGATTTTAAATGACAATTTGAGTTGTGTAATTCAGGATCTGGACATTCTTTTGAGGTGCTTACACAGACTGCTTATGTTTAACATCCTTTCTGTCTATCATGGCTGCTGCTGGATGGAAAAATCATTTGGCTTGTGGGATGTTATTTAATAAAAATAATTCTTTATGTCTGAATTTATAAGCTGTGATCAGTACCAATAGAGAAAACTGTAGGTGATCCCATCAGCAGAATCTTCATCAAGTGCTCCCCTCTGGTTTTCATTTTCGCCTCAGAAGCAGGGGGAAGAAAGTGAGATCTTTTCAGAGCTCTAATCTGCAATTGTCCAATGAAATGATGAGATTTGAATTACACACTGAGGTTGAAAATGTCCTTGTGCAGGAAAGGACATCATCTGAAACTGTCAGAGTTGGAATATATAAAACTGCACATACAATAATTTGCCCAAAGTTGCTATCAAAAAGAAAATAAGGTGATGTCTTTCTCAGACAAAATGGTACACCTTGCAGACTTAGGGCAGGATGAAGTGATTTGCTGACCTCCATATTACTCACAGGGGCCAAATAAGTCTTTTCTCTGTATAGTCCCACCTGCCTTTCTCTGACACTCCAGCCAGTGCTAGGAAGCTGATAATGTATAGTGTCACTAATCCACTGGGTCACGTACAGTATGAAGCTCAACATTTCACAGGTTGATATCTGTCTTTGAAAGAAAGACCATGGCACAATGCATGAAGACACTTTATTTGCCTTTTACTATTTATCTTCATCATCCCACTGACTTTCATCAGTAGTTCTGCTGAGTAATAGCAGTGAGAAAACATTATGGAAGTGTACCGGGGGACCCTATCTCAGAATTACCAGTTATGCTACCTAGCAGATATATCCCTCTGGTAATGCAGGCTGTTTATCAAAGCATCTGTAGACAAGAATTTCTTTGAAGCAGCTGCCTAGGGAAGGTGTTTTTTGTGAGCCTGGGGAGAGAGGGAGTATAGCAGGTTGAGAGTGGACCTGGAGCTGTGTGTAAGTTTTTTTGGCAGATGTTACATGCAGGATGAGATCTTGGGAGGTGAGAATGTGGAGCACAGGGGGCTTGTGAGCAATGTGTGAGACAAGTCATGTGAGAACATTACGGTATGTGTCGGAGAAATTGGAGAATTTACCTCAAGCTCTGCCAAGCTTTGTGCAACTGCCTATATAACACAGGAAAGTTCT
The DNA here is from genome assembly GCF_031877795.1 of Strix aluco. Lineage (NCBI taxonomy): Eukaryota > Metazoa > Chordata > Aves > Strigiformes > Strigidae > Strix > Strix aluco. Next base: position 25,321,116 of record NC_133933.1, read on the forward strand.
GGTATCTACTGAACTCATTTGCAAATAATCTGCATGAAAACACTATAAATTAAACACTGCTTGACAGCTCTAAAGAATGGAGTAATTTGCTCATGTATAAGGTCATAACAGGTCACTTCTTACCCCCTTAAACCTGCCAGCCTAGTACAACAATGATTCAGGGAGAAGCATGGGAATGTCTTCTGGTGGGAACAGTGGGACTTGAAATCTGTATGGCTCCTGCAGTTCTTGTATCTGTTGCTGTATCTGCCAGCCTGACCAAAGTGTTACGGTGAATTTGTGGTGTAGGAACTGGAAGGGAGCTCATCCTTATACCCACTCTTTGAATGGGACAGCTGGTACTTGTTTTAAGCGGGTGAGGGCTCCAACTAGCGACTGATTCACGTGGGCTCATGTGCAGCGTAATGCAAGGAGGGTGCACTCTCCCTGTAAGTGCTCCTGTTACACCCCTGTGCACTTGCCTTGCATTCAGCAGCAAGCCTAACACCCCAACCACTGAAATTTTGTGTCGTATCCTCACAGCATTCTAAGAGAGATATAAAACATGATATTTAAGTCAGTAATGCATGTACCCTCTTTAGTTTTGATCTGCCACAACCCCCTGGTTTTAAAGGCTGTAGGTACCCTTGACTATAATTATCAGGCTTGGCGATCCTATTTTGTTAAAGATTTTGTTATTTACTGAACTGAGTTCTGACCTTCCGGGATGTTAGGTAGATGGGGCCTTCCACCCTGAAATACCTTCCACAGCCCGTTTGCTCTTTGTACTCTAGCATCAGATTCCCCCCTCTATTCCTACAGGCACAATTTTCATTTATTATACATAATAAAATACGTAGTAGGAGCTTTTCACTTTTTTTTAGGTATGCTGTCTAGTGTAGTGCACAGCCATTTAACCAGGAATCTTGCACAATGGAAGAGGATAATCCATGTATGCATAGTTATATCACAAAGGAAAACCTGAAGCAGAAGAGAAACGTATGAAAACAAACAACCAGGAGTTTGGTGGTGCAGAAGCTGAAGCTAGTTTCTAAGGCCTTCATTTGTCCATCTGAGCATGTGCAACAAATACAGTGATCAATACAATTCTCAACAGTACCGTCACATGTTTTTTTCCCCTCTGGCTGTTGAGCTGCCAAGTATGGTACTTGTGTGGTCAAACAACAGCCTCTTTGATGAGCTGCAGGGTCAAAAGGAAATGTTATGTGAAGCTCAGCCTAGAGAGGAGGCCATGGGGCTTGGCAGAACAGTGTGGCATGCACCATTTTGGCAGGAGTTGTCAGACCTGTGGGCTGCAAGGTCAGTGAGAGGGGTAGGAAAAGAAGTCACATGTATCTTTTAAAGGCAGATGAATTTAATTTGGGATGACAATGCCACAATCACTTCCAACCTTTTGCTCCCACCTCTGCTTCTCTGATCCTCCTACCAGTGCTGGCACAAGCATTCATAAACCAATACAGCTCGATGCTGCTCCCAGTTGCTGGTGTGAATGGGAAGGAGTGACAGGAGGGGGAAGCAGGAGAGTTGTTTTTTGGCAGCAACTGGTGGTTATGTTGGCTTAAAGTAGTCACGGAACCACAGCTCATGACTCTAGGCACTCACACGTTTTAGTTGTAGCCATGCAATTATTATCTGCTTTTTCCAGATCTAACAGTTAGATGTATTTAAATTGAATATCCTGGATTTTCACTGCTTGTCTTGGAAATGTGTAATATGCTTTTTGTACAGTGTACCTCAAGTTATTGGTAAGTGCTCTCAAGCTCTTCTTGTATTTCTATTTGTGGATCAAAGAGGATGAATCCCTGTCTGGAGTGGAATTGAGTTACCCTACTATGGTGTTGTGGTCATCTCCCTGCTGCCCTTTGTAGCAGATCACAAAGCACACCTGGAAGCAGGAGATCTTGAACTCCCCCATGGGTACTAGTTTTTAGCTTTGTGCTACAGCAGCTGAGCCTCTCATCTTGACTCTCCTCCATCCACTTCCTTTCTTCCTCCTGTCTCAGTGGGTGTGTATTTTAGGCAATAAGTCTCTCCCCTCACTCCACAGTAGACAAGATATATATGTGAGAGCTGTCACATGTGGGGTGGTTGCTACCAGGTACTCCTGTTCCTGGTACTGAGATACTCTTGCTGGTGTGATGATTGACAAAGGATAGTTAGGACCATGTACTGGTGTGGTTCTGTTCACAGGCACTTTCCACTCAGCTCTGCTGTTTCAAAGTGAGAAGTGTGAGCTTGTCGCCTCCAGTGGGAGCCCCCTGTCTCTCCTGGTGTCAAAAGCAAGTTGTCTTCCTGAGCTTTGGAAATTGTTAGGGGTTTGGGAGCTGCTTCCTTAGGCTGATGGTGGTGCAGATGGAAAGCAAAGAAAGGGAGAAGAGGGCAAGTAAAGAGGAAAAGGCAGGCAGGACCAGTATGTGCTGTTCTTCCACCATCTCCCGGATGGAGACAAGCTATGTGGCAATGTGCCTCAGTTTACCTACCTGCACAGTAGGTATAATTGCAAGTCTTTGAGGAGCGTAGGAAGAGTTAATGTTTCCATTGCTTGGGTGAAAAGCACTATGCACACGAAATGTTTGCTGTTGAGAAACTGATCCTATTTCATGACGTTTGTCAACAGTTGATGTTCTGCTCCTTTGCTATCTTGCCCATTACAGGGGTGAGAAGGCACTTGCAAGGGGTTCTGTTTGCTTCCCTTAATAGCTGATTCCCTTGCTATTGGCTAAGAAATCATTAAGCTTGTTCAGAAGGAGACTGTGCAGATTTGTTTCTGAAAGCTTTACAGAAATCCATGGACAAATTGTCTGAGCCCAGGGCATTTCCAGATTGCATATCCTTAATTGTATTAAACACTTCAGAGCCATCTGACGGATTGTCTCACAGTTCAACCATCTGGTCTGGAAATTTAGGCAAGCTTTACTTTATGGAGAAACCCTGAGTCACTCACACTGGAGTGTCATTAGATGGCCCCTGGGCTGCTTTTTGATGGAGAAAGGGCTAGTATAGTGTCACTGCTGATAGTATGCTGATTGAGAGAAACATAAGGTTTTAGGGGCTCATTAGTTTTGATTAATAAAGCTAAAAATACATCCTTATTGCCTTTCTTGTCTTTGCAAAAAGGCTAGTTACCCCCCCAGTCCAAACTGTAAAAATTGTCATTGTTATTTTAGTTGCTTTATATTTGTTATTATAAACCTACAAAGTCCACTTGCTTTCAAAAGAAATTATTTTGACAAGAATTTGACAAAGAAAGTATTTTAAGGTAGTTAAGACTTGTTTACTTGATTACTACACTTAGAAGCTTTGATGCACCACTTCTTGCAACACCCATGTGAGGCAGGGAATGTGGTTACCCTCATAGTAGCAATGGGAGGATGTAGAGAGAAGTAAGGTCATGTAGGAAAAGATGACTTTCACGGAGGACTACACCAGCTGCATAAAAGCCACTTTAGTGCTGGTTTCATGCCTGCTGGTTCCTGTGTGCTCAGTCTTTCCCTGAGGTGGAGAAACTGTAAATAACTTGCTAAGAGATTCCCAGGGGGAGATCAGGTGCCACGAGGCCCCTCTTGTTCCCAGGCCAAGTATGCACACATGGTGTGTGGTGAGCTCAGGAAAGCTCCTCTTTCAGTGGGGAGCTTATTAATGCCCTCTCATCATGTGGTCGGTGTGCCCAGCTCAGGGGGTTTGGAGATGGTGGCTTTCCATGTAAGAAAGCTCAGTGCTAAGTTTTCATTCCCTTTTGTAATGATCTGTATTCAGTGCTGGCAAGGGGAGGCAGGGTGACCGATACTGAAAGGGAAGAGACGCAGTTAGAGAAATGATTTCAGTTGCATACTGCAACCACTGCAGACTCAGTTTTTCAAGATGATTTTGGCCAATAAATCAAGCATGTCTATTTAATATTATTTGGAGACTAGAGATCTATTTGTGTGCTCAAATCTGTCAATAATTAGGCCCAAGAACACATGATATTTCCCAGAAATGCCATGGATCACAGAAGGCTATGCAGGCCTGAATCTCCAGAGAATCACTTTTAAATTTACAGGAGAAGCCTAACTTTGATTTGGTTTGAAATAAAATCCTGCACTGTCCATGTCCTTGAACCTGAATTGTATCTGATGTATCTGGAGGCCATCCCATTCCTCCCAATTCTAAGATACAAAGTGAGCCCAAATGAGACATTAACTCTGCTAATCTAGAGTTTGTGCCCCACCACCAGATGTACAGCAGTCAGCAGTGGCAGAAGGGGATGCTTTTCTCCCTTCCAGGTTTGCCAGTGTCTTTCACCGACAGCTTGGGATGTGGGAGATTTTCCAGCTTCCTGCTTCAACTTCTGTTTGTTCACCATGTTGTGAGACAAATGTTGAATTGCTTTTTTTCTTCTCCTTTGCTGCCCTCTCTCTCTCTCTTTTACCCTTTTCCAAACTCTTCCCATTGAGAGCACCTATTATTAGGGAAGAGCAGTTTCATTTATGCAACCAATCTAATCTATCAGATCTGGGCAGTCCTGCTATCAGTGCACTGTGCTTGAGTAAGATTCATTACTTGTGACACAGTGGACTTCTTTGCTTGTTACCTGTTTAACCCTCTTCCTCTGATTAGGAGAAGTCCCAAAGTGATTGCTCTGACTGTCTGGGATGATCCCAAGATCAAAACTCAGATTTTGATCAGTTCTATATGCTAAGAGGGTCTGACTACTGGTTTCCTAGGGGTAATTCAAAAGCAATGCTGTGGAAGTGAAATGACATTAATCAGTACTAGAGCTGGGATAAACATGATCAGAAGCTGAGCCATTTCCCTTTTCCTTTATTTAGGTGACACAGCAAGCAATGCTGGCTTGCAGCAGGGCTGCAGTTTTGGGGTGGTTTTGGTGTAAAAGACTGTTCTGCCCAGCTTCATTCCTGGCTCTCTTACAATCTGCTGTTATTTTCTGCTGTGCTTCAGAAGGTGCAGTTTTAGGAAGAGAGTACAACAGTGGCTTGAGGCCATCTCTGCTTCTATTCCTCAGCTTCTCAGCTGCTCAGGGGCCAGTTTAAATTAGAGCAGCCCCCGTGGGTGCTCTTGCAGACGCTTTACCCAGCTGCTTCTCTTTCTGGAGCACAGAATGCCTCAATCACACCCCCATCCCTGACATTGCCCCTGTGCCAAGGACAGAGATGGTGGCACTGTACAAATACATGCAGGCCCTGTGCAGCTCTGTAGCTCTGCTGTATTGCTGGAGCGGTGTATGAAGGTCAAAATGGGCCTCAGTTCTGTAAAATGCTTGTATTATTTCTTTGGGGTGTTGCAAGGGTTGGAGTCAATGAACTTTGGTGTTACAGAACCCAAATATTAACATATTGGGGGCAAGTTTTGTTGTCTGTCTGGTGGTGGCAAAGGGCAGGGTAGAAGCATTCCAGCTACGCTTGAATCTTCTGTGAGTTTGCCCAGCTCAGCATACAAGTAAGGCCTCGCTGTGTGTCCCGATGCAGCAGTACCAGTGCTGGGAAGCTGGAGAGAGGAAGCAACGGATACACTGCTGAGCTGCCCACCCACTCCTCAAGTGGATGAGCTGGGGAGCATACAGGTTCTTCAAAGGTTTTCAGGAAAGTCATCCAAAGATTGTGTTTACATGGAGCAAGTCCTTGAAAAGATTTAGCATTTTGGTTGGTTAAGAAAAGAACTTGGCTGTCAATAATCTTCTGGGGTTTTTTTGACAGAAAATATGGCATTGATTTTTTTAAAAAAAGTCTCTGAGTTGCAAAGAAAATGAAAAAGAGGCCACTTCTCATGAAAGAACTGCACATGAAGCATTCTACCCAGGTCTTAAGATTGCTTCATTATTTGGGTGAATTATTTATAACTGGGCTTCACTCAAGCCCGTATAGTTTTGCGCAATAAAAGGAATTTTCCATTACAGAGGCACGTAACAGGGTTTTGCACTTAATATTCATGTAGTGCGGTCTGGGTGTCTGAGTAAAACATCCTGTCTGAACATGAAGTATCAGAACTAACCTGCTTAAGCAGTAAATTGAACCTCTCTCATTATATAGGTTTATTTCTTTGCTGTGTGTCACAGGTATAAGGGAGTGAAACTAATCTGTTGCAATCCCACAGCTGAGGGGTATCATGTAAAGTCATCTCAAGGTTGCTGTAGGTTTCCTGGTGGATTACAAAAGTGGCCTGCAAGATGAGCTGATGCTCTGTACAACTTTTTAATAGCCTCATTGCTTCAGTGAGGCATGTATTGGCCATATCCAAACAATGATTTCCCCTTCCCGATGAAGATAGCTGGGCCTCCCTTTGCCCCCACATAATCAGCACAGACCTTCCCCAGCAGGCTAAGGACTGAGGTCTCTCTCTCCTGTGGCCTGCAAACGTATCATTCATGCCCTTCTCCACGGTGAAGCTGCTTTTCCAAGATATAAACACTATAGCAAAGCTTGAAACAGTTTTCCAGCAGCTACTGTGCTACTCTGATAGACTCTCCATTTTCTTTTTATAATTTTGTTTATATAAATACAATAAGCAGATAGATATATTGCTGGACTGGAAGGCTAAAAACAACTAATTCTCCACTTAGACCCACAAACAATTTTATTTCTAGTCTTTTCATATATTTTTGTTCTGAGTACAGAATTTTGAAGTTTTCTCCTTAACCTCATGGGGAGATTGCTGTAGTACTTATAATTCATTGTCTCAACTGAAAGAGGGAGGAAATGGCTAGCTGACCTAATTATCAAGGGTCTAATCGCTTTCTCCCACAGAAATGAGCATGCAGGGGACTGAGAAGGGACTCATTTAGAAATATTTTTCCCCCATTCTTTCTCCAGGATAGTGGGAGTATGTCCCTTCTAGCTGAAATGGGGAATTTCCTTCCAAAATTCTAATGCAGAGCTCACAGGACTCTCAGCTGGCCTGTGCCCATCCAAAGGATGATGTAAGTTTTGGACCCATTGTTGGATTCTTTGCTGTTCTGTTTGGGTTCTGTCGAAGCCAGTGGCAGTGCCTTATAAAGGCATGCATTTAGGTCAGATAATGATTAGGGATGAACCAGCCCAGTCTTTTCTATTCCTGTCTGCAGATGTATGTTTTCTGTGAACTCATGGAAGTTCAGAGAAGGTCATTTTAGTTTCTGAAGCATAACTCCCTGAAAGTCAGTCACACAATCTACTTTGTGGAAGGATGAGTGGCGAGTCTTTCAAGATAAGATGTGCTATGGACTTTTAAGAATCCCGTGCATATTTTATAAAGCCAAGATTTGGCCTGTCCTGTCTCTGTCTGCCTTCTGCTCCTCTCTCATGCAACGCAGAAGTTTGCCTGGCTGAATTTTAATACTGTTGTATGCTCAGAAACCATTCCTGTATTGGTCAGTGTTAGAGAAGGGAGAAAGAATAGTCACAGACACATCTTGTAGTTCTGACAGCCTATTCTGTGGGGTAGGCATCCCTGAGAGATTTACTTGAGGAGCAGTATTGGTATCAATAGCTGTAAGTACAGCCAGTTAGAGGAAAACAGCTCCCTCTTTCTCCATTGCAGCAGAACCAACGAGCAGAAGCGCCTGTCCCAGGGGCAGCTTGAGTTGCCACTGTGCTGTCAGAGCACTTCAGAGCTCTAGGGCCACATCTCTACATGTTCCAACTGCAAACTGGGTTTAGACAGGCATCTTGTCAGCTATGTCTGTCTGAAAAAATACTGAGAAGTCTGATACAGACTGATGCTGATAGCACTTTAACCATGAGGTTGTTTGTACTTGCTTAGAGCACCAAATGCCTTATTTTGCTTAGTAAGCCTGGAGAATTCATCAGAAAAGAAGTAAGGGTTAAGACAGACATAATTCAGCTCATTATGGAGGAGCCCAAATAATTTATATACCAAAAATTGAAAATGTTGATCAAGAACAGACTTTGAAAACAGCTCAGTCTTCCTAATTCCTATGGTACTACAAGAATTAGCTTCCTTCTGGTTGTCTACATAACAAAATCTTTGGGGCCAATTTTCAGCCAATATGAGTCAGCAGAGCTTTTATGCTGACTCGTATCTGTTATATATTCCACCAGCTTGTGTAGCACCATGAACACTGTGAGCTCCCTACAAATAAACCATGTTTCAGAATGCCAACAGATATCTCAGAAAGCAGGTTTTAAGATATAAAGCATTGTGTTCTACACCAATCCCAGATTGTCAGATCATTCTTGCCTCTTGCCAGTCCTTGTCAGCTGGACACCATTCTGGTGGACATAAAGGATCTCAGCAAAGAGGGATGAGTGTCTGCTGCATGTCATGAGATACTTGGTTACTTTGGCCTCCTCACTCTTTATTCATGCCTCCTTTACCCTACTCTACTGTAGGTAGGAGTCCAGTGAAAGATGTATCTTTGAAAAGCGAGAGTTTTCCTCTTTTGTAGAGTGTGTCCTTCCAGTGTCTTAAAATGGATGGTAATGGGCAACTGATGTGATCTTGTTTAAAAACTTTTCATCTGTTATGCAAATGAGATGTGAAAATAATGTGCTTGGGGTTTTTATTTTTTATTTTTTTTTTAGTCTTTATAACACAGAGCATACAGTTGTCTTAATGCCAACAGGGAGAGGGAAGTGGTATGAGATGTTCTTGCTGAATGTGTTTTTATCTTCCGTGCTTATAGTTACTTTGCTTTCTGAGGTACTTGCCCATTAAGGGAACCTATTAAGCAACAGCAGAAGGAAAGAGATGTTAAGATGCACTATTCTAGACAGCAATGGAGAGATTTTCAGCTCTAGATCTCAGTGCAGTGGTAATTTAGGTGAATACAGGATTTGACAGCCTTGTTTGCAACAGCTGCATTCTTCCTCCTTTCTCATTATATGAAGAGAAAGTGAATTCCTGGGAAAATAGTACTGGACAAAAATAAGACTCCTGAGCCACGTTGCTGTTATGGCGAGACCTTGCACATTGTATGGGATTAGCGGGGAACAGAGCTCTGCAAGCCCCCGAGCAGTGCCAGGGAGCAGCAGGGGCAGGGGAGGCACAGCGGCAGGGCTGGTAGGTGCAAGGAACCGTACCAGCAAGGGTGCAGACCTGCAACACCAGGGCGATGCGAGCTGTGAGAGGCCCTGTGATGGCAGCCGAGGTCAGGCAACAGCCCAGGCTGGTGGATGAGTACCGTGAGGAGGCAGGTCTGTGGGTCAAGCTGAGGACTCAGGCAGCAAGTCAGGGCCAGAATCACGTCAGGACAGTAACTGGGGTCAGACACAGTGCGGTGGTTGCCAGGCAAGTCTATAGTGGCAAGGCATGTCCAAGGTCAACCTGGGAGATTGAGTCTGCAGGGTGGTGTCAGGGTCCAGATCCGTGGGGTATGTGGCCAGGCATGAGCATGCCTGTGCCAGTGCTGCAGTGTAGCTTGGCAGGGCCAAGGGCGAAAGCCCTAGTTAAAAGGGGCTCCCGTGCAAAAGATGGTTTTTACTTCATGATGAGGCTAATAGAGAGCTCCTGGGGAAAAGAAGACCTTTTGATTCTCTGTCCAAAAGCAAAGGGGGGTGGGGAAAGGAAAAGAAAGAAGAGACAGGCTTTCATGAAAGTATTTATTAAATTAGAAGAAAAGCCTGAAGCCTAATTTCCTCACCCTCTCACCTGTTTTCTCCATTTTTCTCCATGGATACTCCTCTGGTCAGACATCTCTTACTTAGCTGCTCACAAAGCAAATACTGGCAGGTAGTAGTTGCAAGGCCACAGGAAAGCTTTTGCTTCCTTTCATAGCTCCTGAAAATAGAGTTGTGTTTGAGTACTGAGTACTTGTTTTATATTAGAAATGCAAAATCTCATGCCAACTCAGTGTTAGGACTGTGTGTTTAAAATAGCTAAAGGTCCGGAAGTACAAAATTCAGGTTCCAGTTCCAGTTCTGACTCACAGTCCTGTTGCACATTGCAGAGTTTAGTATTTTCCCTTCCTGTTTAAGTGTATAAATGGATGGTACAGCATATGCCTATTTCAGGATTTCTTCTTCCAGTTCCCAGCCAGCAGAAGCCAGAAGTGGAATAGAAGTTAGAAATAATTTTATTAAAATTAGAATGAATAGAAAAAACAACACTATGTCTAAACTTTGGCATGTTTGGAGTCCAGATCTGGAGCTGAGTTTGGCTGTGATCCAACGTGAATGAATATGAACATCTTTTATATTACATTGTTTTATCAGTTGCTCCTTATCATTAAAAAGCACTCAAGAACAGTTTGAGTTGCTATTTGAACCATTTCTGGTAAGCTGTCAAGAAAAAAGAAAATGGCAATGTTGCTCCAGTGAAAACATTTGGTTTAGTTTGTTCTGATATTTTACATGACCTATTCATGCTGTTCAACATGTTGAATATGTTTCTTGCCAGAGGAGAATTTATCTGCTTTAAAGCATCTGATGATGCCTGCCCTCCTTTCCTTGTTTAACACCTGGTCTGATATTCCAATACCTTGCACTTTGTGACAAAATTAGTTTTTGACAAAAGCAAAGGCATCCTTTAAAGAAATTAACTCCTTCCATCAGGAATCTACAGCATCCTGGCACCCTAGCGTCCACAGGTGTGGATTTTCACTGTCACAGACTAAGAAAAGTTTCCTTAAATGGAATTCTGACTTGGAGGTTTGAGTTTAAAAGCAGGCTTGTCTCTCCAACAAAAAATGGATATCCACAAATACATGCAATTTACAGAATGAATGTACAGCAATGCTTTTTGCATTTTACTTTCACATAAACTACTTACTGGCCTAAGACAAGAAGGGGAATACAGGTTGAAGCCCCCTGAAAACATCAATGACAAGGATAAACAACAGCTCAGCTGATGGTGATGGAATGTTTTTAAACTCTTTACCTGGCAGGAGTTACCTTATTAGATGTCACATTTATAGCTACTCTTTCTGAAGTATTTTTCACTATGTACACTTAGAAAAGTGACATTTTTGGTCAGAGGAATGGTCTTTGTGAGATTTTTTGGTTGTTTTAGGGTTTGAACTCTGCTCCCATTTACAGCGAGATATCAGTGGAAATCTTGCAAATTTGCAGCAGAGGCTGACTCTGATGATTTCTGTAACCTGAACTATTCAGAGAGGAAGTGTTTGATAGTCTTAGCAACAGTGTAAACTGTTTTGTAGTTTGATAGGGGGCTTTGAAGGTACAAGTCTAAATCAGCTTTTAACACCTTTAAGTGGTCAGGTCCTCAGTTCTCAGGGGAGAATTTTGTAGAGTAGGGCTGATGGTTGGACTCGATGATCCAAAGGCTCTTTTCCAACCTGAATGATTCTATGATTCTATGATTCCTCCTTTGTACACTTCTAGAACAGCCTCCCATAAAATTGGACTACTCTATTTAAAAAAAAACCCACCATCACCAGTTATTTTCCTTACAGAATGATTTTAAACCTGAAAACAAGAGAGAAAACAGAAGAAACAAACTAATGACAGACTTACACATGAAGAATAGATTTTTTAAAAAAGTTTAAAACTCTACCTATATTAAAAAAGAAGAAAAATGTTCTTATTCTATGAAATGCAGTAGTGTACAAAAGCTGATATAATTTCCCCAATTAGCTAGTCATAATGACATCAGATCTGATTACACATATTTCTATTATCCCCTCAAGCAAAGAAGAGTGTCTCTCTTGCAGAGATGATAGCTAGTACAGACAGTCATTCATACAGGCTGGACATTGAAAGCTTCTCCATTCCTCAGGATCCCTTTTCAGCAGCAGTTAAGGGAAGAAGCCACACAGGAATAGAGGAGACTGTACATGGTCATTTACCAGGCCAACAAGGCAAAATACAGCTGTTGGAAGAAGAGTAGCACAGGACAAATAGTTACTAGCAGCTTCACAGCCAATTTTGATACTGTTATTTGTACTGTAGAAGTATCTAGCCTTTCTGCCTGTGCTGGGACTCCTTTGAAAGACACTGTGTAAATGAGGAGGAAAGGTTTGATTTCAAAGAGCAAGAACTTTTTTGTTTCAAAATGTATGTTTTGTCTACCTTCTACAGAAAAAAGGTTTACAATGTTGGAAAGAGTTTATCATATTAAATTACCTTGAGTGGTTTGTCTCGAGATAAACATGGGATTTAGGGTTTGTCTTTATGACTTTGGGCCATCACAGGCAATGAACAAGGCAGGTAGTGAACCAGAGAAGAGCGTGACCTTACAGAGCCTTGTGCCTACTTGCACGTTTGCTTACTGGACCTTCTTGAGAGCTGCCTGCCGTGTAACCACGTTGATGGGGTGTACAGGCTGCTGGGCTCCTGGGACTTCTGCCTGCATTTGCCTGACTGCAGCCCTTCCCTAGAACAGTCCAGTCACTGAGTTTTTCTAGGAGCAAACCATGAAACATGCCTGTTCCCAACAAACTGCAGCTCCCACTGTCATGGGATTTCTCAAAAGGATGAATATGACCTTTAGACTGAGTTTGACTGGATTTACAAGTATGACCCCAGCTGAGTGCAGAGGTGGCCCTGCGTAGCACTGGGATGCACTCCAGACAAGTGCTGTTCCCCGTCTTTTTTCAGCTTAGCAGTATATCAGAGCATTGGGACTTTTGCTGCAGTTATTGACCCAATTTATTAAAATGTTAATAAGAGCTGCCTACTTTGTGGAAGAGTCAGGCAGTGTCTGGAGAACGTCTCACAAAGAGCCATTACAGTTCCCAGTGCATGCATAGGGTATTAGCAAGCACTTAACTGCACTCAGCCAGTCACATGGCTGCACCATCTGAGCTGTCCTTAGCTCACTGGAGTAGGTGGATGTGTCTGCACTAGCGCTTGGGCATTCATATATCATCATGAGTTGTCCCAGTTCTCCACAGGAAAGACAGTGCTCTGCTAGCCTGTGAGTGTAGAAGAGTTAGTGTTTTGTATCTCATTCCCTGTGTCTGGCCTTGCCCAGGGTTTCACAGGTCTACCCTAACTGTCCATCTGATGATGTCCCTGGTCTTCTGCGTAACTCTTACAAACCAGCTTGTTCCCTACTCCAACATGCATTTCCTTGACTCATACATATCCATGGCAAGGGGCACATTAAAAGAAACAAGACCATTAGCTCTACCAAAACAAAGCTGCCTCCTGTATTGTGGTTCTTTCTGGAAGAGGATGGAAGGATGAACCACAGGAGGGAGAAGTTGTTGCTTATGAGAAAGGGCTTAGATGCTACATCAATGACAGCAGTGTAATAGCACTTCTATGCCCTTGTCCTTCTGTACCCAAATTCTACCACGGACCATGCTGGTGTAGTTAAGCCAGTGTAAAGGCTGTTATGGAGCCAGTACACTAAGATTAGATCAAAAGTCTCAGTGAACCTGTGGAAAAGATATCTTGATTTGCTCAGGTACAGTCTTCTCAGGAACAATTAGACCACTCCACTGGTGCTTTGGGAAGGACTCAAGAGGCTGAGAGCTGGTGCTGAGAGCAGCCTTTTCTTTGTCTGGAGCATAAGCATGGAGCACGTGGGAGGGAAGACCCTTGAGTGGAAGCATTTGAGAAGCGGTCACTGATTGTGTCCCTTGGTGTCTGGTATCTAGGATTTTTCTGGGGCTTAGAAGAATGTGCCGTCCTTTCATTACAAAGTTCTCAGAAGGCAGAATAATTCACACTGTCTGGGGACCAGCAACCTGGTGTCTATCTTTCTACTTTTTCTTACAAAGTTTTCTGCACCCTAGTTCCACCCTAGCTGGATTTGGAGATCACATAATTGGTAATAACAGTGAAAGATTAAAATGGCCAAAGTTACAACATTAACAGTAGAAAAGAACCATGTGATTCATTAGAAATGTGAATATAATGTTTAGAAGGCATAGAAGGAGAGTCAACAACTCCTCATAGAAGGAGAAGATGTTTTGAGAGTTTTGGAGTAATGGAATGAGACAAAAGAAAGGAAAACTTCAGCTGAGCAAGTAGGAAATTTTTGTAGCTGTGAGATTCATTACACCAACAGATGCTTTCCCAGGACATGAGGTAGAAGAATCCATCGCTTGAGTAATTGGAAACTGATGAGTGGATAGGCCCAGGGGAATGATCCTTCTTGTTAGACTGGGAGATGGACTTGGACTTTCCCATCTCTCATTTCAAGGACTGTATGTTTGAGTGAAGAGAGTAACAGGACTCACTTTCTCTGTGCCAAAAAGGTCTTGGCTGTCTTCTGCAGTTCTCACACCCACAGAATACCAGGCTCTTGTGTGTGAAGGTACCTTGGTGGCTGCTTTTAACTTTTTTGGAAGTATTTTAATAACCTTTAGGACAGTTATAAATCACCTATGTGTGGGTGACTATATGGAATATTTAAAGTAAATTTAGAAGTTGCTCTGAGCACCTGAGATACTAAAGATTTTCATGCATACTGAGAAGACTTACCTCACATGGCTGTTTGAAGGGGAATGATTTAGCATTTTGAGCAGCTTTCCTTGTGTGAGCTATGTTGTGTGTTTTACAGGGGAGAGAGATGGAACTTTTTTTTTTATATTTGCAAATCTGTTGAATCTGGGATGAGTAACAAGGGAGTCTGGTCTCAGTTACTGTCTCAGGTGGTGCCTTATGGTTGTAATCAGGCAGAACATGGTAGCTTCTGATGATTTGTGAGGCCGTGGAGGGGGAGAGGGGACAGAGGAAGAGGTTTTAGCATCAGCCAGTTTGTGACTGGTGTTTTCAGGACAGGATAGACCTTTTGAGGTGTCTCAAGCAGCAGACAGTGTCTTTAGTGTAGATGCTCAGGAAATATAGAAAAAAAAAAACTTTAGAAGAAAAATGAAAATAGATTAGGGGAGATGGTGAGAAGACCAAAATATTTATTAATGTGTACTTGCCTCTGAAAATTCCCCTATGTGTTCATTATTGCTGCTTCTTTTTTATACTGAAGGCTAGAATTGCAAATTGGGGGTCTAGAGTGAATCCTGTTTTCTGATCCAGGATAGCAGTTCAGACAATTTGAGGGGCAAGAAAGAATAGAGGGATGGCCAGCAAGCCAGACTTTTATGTTTAGTACCCAAACAGAAAACTAGTAGTTCCTTTGAAAGTGATGCCTCTGTGCTTTGCTTTCCTTAAAGTACTGTGTAAGGGGTGCAGGGGACATGGCCTGGGTTGCAGGAGTGAAGTGATATTCCAGTCCATGAATGCTGTTTGACATTCCTATGTGATGGGCATGAGTGACACTGAACACATCTATTGACAAAACAAGCACAAATTTGACAAGTTTGTATTTGGCTTTTGAAACGAGATGTTCATGTACACACTTTGTCTGATGCACTTTTTTCTGCAGTTTTACCTATGTAAATTTGTCATGCATGACTGTAACTTTTCCTGACAAGAGGCAATATTTCATACTTGTATTTAGGTGCCATTAGCTTGAGCTGTCTATGTCTGGGCAGCTGAGTACAAGTGGAGTCATTTTAATAGCCTATCTGCAGAATGGGGAGAGCTGCTATAAACTTAAGCTGTCTGGCTTTTGCTGCAGATCAAGCCTGGAGCCGGAACTGCTCAGACATGGCAGTTATATTTCAGTGGAGATATATTATTTATGAATTCCCGGTTGTCACCATATTTAAAAACATGTGAAATCTGTTGGTGTGCAGAAAATAAGTCTGAGAGAGGTCAGCCAAGATAGCAAAGTGTGTGAAAATCATGGCAGACATCCACTTAGTGCTGTAAATCAAGCACTTTCCCTGTTTTTTAGGCAGATACTTGATTCTGCTGGATTTGTCATATGATGGTCTCTTAATCAGATAGGAATTTGAGTTCATCCTATTTAGCTCATTCTTAGCAGAACCACATGTGCTGTTTTTTAAAAGTTATTATTGTTACTTATCATTATTAGGGGAAACAAATATTTCTTATGAGGGTGGTGAGTCACTGGCACAGGTTGCCCAGAGCAGTGGTGGCTGCCCCCTCCCTGGCAGTGTTCAAGGCCAGGTTGGACAGGGCTTTGAGCAGCCTGGTCTAGTGGAAGCTGTCCCTGCCCATGGCAGGGGGTTGGAACTAGATGATCTTTAAGGTCCCTTCCAACCCAAACAATTCTATGATTCTATCAATTGCTGAGACAATTTGGATTGCTGTGGGTAGTGTAGGAATCTTGGATCTCTGTAAATGAGCAGAGGTTGAGAGTTCGCTCTGTTGAACAAACAGGCAAATTTGTCTGAGGCTATTAGATTTAAATGACAGTTTATTACATTTCTTCATGTAACAAACTGATCATGCAGTGAACTTTTCATATGTGGTCATGTACTCACCGGAGGGTAACAGTCATTTGGCCAAACATAGTTTCAGATAAAACCAGTCCCAGAGTTCAGAGGTGTTCAGATGAAGGGGATTGATTTGGCTCATCATATTAGTAGAGAAACAGTTGTATAGCTGTCTGTAGTTTTAGTGAAGAAATCTGGCTCCCAGCTAAATGTAATATTTTGCATGTGCTTATTTTTAACACACTCTGAGGAGCTCTGATGCAACTTTGAAAGTATTTCAGTAAATATTAGTTTTTAATATGGAACATCTGTATACGATTATGACAAGAAATTATGACAGGCTTTATCTCACTCAGTTCTCTTTCACCCCATGCGAAAACGTTGTCCAAGCTGAACAGTATGGTTCCTTTTCAGTCTGTGTATGTACAAGAGAGAAAAAATGAGGGAGATCTGGATTCATCCTGTCCAATTTTAGGCAGTAAATGGACATTAGAGTTTCACGAGTGCTTTAACCAGGGAGGAAGCCAGAACAGCTACTGAAAGAAACTGGACCCCTCCCCATCATTCCTTCCCATACAGCCCCCTGCCTTGTGGCAGCGCAAGTGTGATGGATGGGTTTGTTTTAACCCAGTTCTCCCTTCAGGTCCTCCACGTGCAAGCACAGCCTCTTCTGTCAGCTCAGGTGTGAGGATGGGTAGCTGGGGCAGGGGAGCACAGAGCTGTAAATATTGCTGCCTTAAAGCTCGAAGATTACTTTTGAGCTTTCTCTATAGTCAACAGACTATCTCATGCCTAGTACCTTCCACATTATTTTTCAATTAGGATTGGACCTCAGAAGTTGAGAAACCAGCAAGTGCTAAGTACCAGTTAAGCTGACTGCTGTTTCACGTCTTGGAGCTGATAAGACCATGGGGGAAAGTTTAAGATAAATATGCTCAAAACCAGCGCTATTGATCCAGCACCTTTCAACAGTGCTGAACTTCACTGAAAACTGAATGCAAACACAAACCAAACTTAAACCGTTAATGCATTTACCCTCCAAAGCGTTAGCAGCCTGAACTAAAACTGCCAAGAAATTTGAAGTACGCCTATGTCTCAGTGTGAAGGCCATGTATTACTTTAACAGATCAGGCATTTATTTATGCTTCTTTTTGTTACATTAGGGTTTGTGAGAGGGAATTGATTAATAAACTGTCACATTAATGTTTCCACTTAGCCCATTGCTGGCAACACCCGCCTTTCAACAGCAGTGTTAATGTTATAATGACATTGAACAGGCAGACAAAAATACTGTGTGTAAATTAGGCTTTTTATAACTTACTGCTTATGCAGGATAGAATGGAGGTGAACGTGTTTTACCAAGGCAGAACTTTTAAACCTTTGTCTTTCTCTGAACCAAGTCATATAAAATTAAAGCTCTTTAAAAGATGGAATTTTGAAGATCCCAAGGGAAAATTTCTATCAGTATGACACATGCTAGGAATAGTGCCTAGAACAAATGGTCTCTTAGATGAAGACTATACTGAAGTGAGGGAATAAATAAAAGGAACTGGAAGTTTTGATATGAGATAAACAGTATGACTTACCTGTCTATCTGAGAACTCCTGGGAGAACTATATGTGAATTGGGATAAAAGGGAACATAACTTGCTCAGAGAAGTGAGATGTGACAGAAGAGGAATGTTTTCCCCTTTTATCAACAGTATGTATACTTGCTTTGAAATCCAAAATATGAAAGGAGTTAGACTCGTGGGTATGGAAAGAGGGAAAAACATTGACAACTTTGTGATGAGGACCTACTCCAGTTTACCACGCCAGGAAGATCAGATAGATGATTTGTGGGGTTTTTTGAACAACGAGGAGAATCCTCTGAAACACAGGATTGGTGGTAAGGGAATTTGAGGGAATCAGAGCTATCCCAACATCTGGGATGAAGGAGAGAGTATGAGCCATCCATGTAATGAGGAAATAATGACACTCTTAAAGAAAAAGGGAATAATCTCTAATAAATCAGTGTGTTCAATCTGCAATAAGAAAGATTTAGGACAGGTACTAGATAACCAAGAAAATGGAGCAGAGATATTGCATGAAGTGGCAGTGTGGGCCATTGGAAGACAATAAAGACTTATTAGACAAACATTTGTCACGTCTGTCAGAGAGGATAAAGGTACAGCTGATTCTTCCTTGGGGCAGAATGTGGATTATATGATCTCTTGAGGTTGTTTCCAGATGCATTTTTTTTGTGATTCTGTTACTAGTGTAAGACCTGCTGTAAAATAAATGCATCACCTGATTTGCAAATAACACTCTCCCTCCTCTCACTTTGAAGACTGCTCTCCAGAGCATGGTCCTTTCCCCTAGGAAGTGAAGGAATGAAAAAATGGCATGTGAAAATAACCATCATGCCAGCACTCAGTGCACTGCTCTATGGTACTTGGACATTCGATGTAAGAGCCCCAAAATGACAGAATTGCATGCTGCTATCACCAGAAATAGTCAAGACATCATCCTTCTGGAACAGCTAATTCTTTGGAACAGTAAAAGAAACTAAATAAGAGGACTAAATTCAAGCAGTGAATCCATATCTGAACCTGGATACAGGCGTTTTGGGCCCATCTGCTGTGGAGAAAAAAAGAAGAGTCTTGAAATTTACTGAAATAAAATGTTGATGCTTAAATGTAGTAGATAGCTTCAAGGCTTTCATGCCTCTGTGAGATCCTTTCATGAAATGTGTTTTGAAATCTCTTCACAATGGCTATACACTGAAGAAAAAAAGCTCATTTCCCCTGCAGGATAATAGATAAGAAGATAAAAGACAGATCTGTAGAAAACCTACTACTTGCTACTTGAGTGGTGAGTAGAGTTGGCTGAGAAAATTATTTTGAACATTATTTTTATGTATAACTCTGAGAGCAGTCAATCTACCCGTTTAGAAAAGAATTATTTTCATATGTAGTTTGCCTGGGCAATGTAGGTTTTTTCCTCGGTGGTGTTAGGCAAGCAGTTCTTTTCTGCTGAGCACAAGGTTGTTTCTGGTATGTTTTATAATCTGTAATATATACACGTGGAAAAAGATCTTAAATGTTTATTCTTTGAAATCATTGGAAGCATTTGGTGATTCAGGATTCCAAACTCAGTAAGAAATTTCAGAAGTACTGAGTAAGAAATGGAGTAAGTAATTAATTCTTGCTGAGTTTGAAATTGTGACAATATTTAATTACACTTAATTATTAAAATATTATGAGTGTTCATGGCTAAGGAACATGTCTGAGTGAAAGGTTATAGCTATCACTTACTCCAGTGGAAGCTGAAGAATTGTACAGCCTTGGAGGAACAGCTTTCTAGGCACTTGGTGTTGCAATGTGTTGAAAGTATACGTGTGACAAAGCTCTTTGTTGATTCCAGCTGGTGATTAACATATACCCTTTTGGATAACTGTGAATGCTGCTCTTTCTCATAACTGTATAATTTTTAATTTTTTAAACTTAGTTAGCTGAAGAATATCATTGTAGGTGTGTCTTTAGGAGTGTCACAAGTTGGCAATACACTTTAAAACTTCATTTTTGTAAAAGAAGGGGAATGTGGAAAAACTCATAAATCTCACAAGCAAGTAATTTATAGCTATATGTGTTATGGGAATAGTGTTATACAGTGAAATAGCATACCCTGAAATCAGTCAGTCATATGTACTGATAGAAACCTTCTATAAAACAATGTTCAAATAGAACAGTCCACATAAATGCCAAAGACCAATCCCTAACTCCATCTCATAGCATTCCCATTGGCTATAGGATTGATTCAAACTTCATATTTCATTTCTTCGTTTCATGTAGTACTTTTCACTTTGTCTACTGATGTGCTCGTGTCTGGGTTTGGATGCCCTGAGGCTTTGGAGGTCTTCAGAATGAGACTGCTGTGCAAAGGTTAGTCCGGACTCTCCAGATGCTGGTGATGCACAGCCAACAGCATCCTACCGCTGTGGGGATTTCCTGCTACAGAGGATTGCCTTCTGCAGTGAGTGGCACAGAGCCTTTGTGATAGCGTCTGTGTGACCATCCTCTCTCTGCTGCTGTCTGGGAACATAGCCAGGGAAAAGGTGGCTGGGTTCAGATTCTTAATCTACTGATCTTTTTCTCAGGAATGATGCTGTGGTCAAAGCTGGTAAGTTTTAAGAGTAATCTTCAGACTGTTTCACATGATGTCAGTGGTCTGAAGTGCACTGGTGAATCATAGAGGAAACAAAAATGTTTCAAACCCTGTTTGCTTCTGAGTTAGTTCTTTTTGGTTGTGCAGAACCACTGTTTCTTGGACACATCTCCATCTTCACTAAAGATTTCTGTTCTGGACAGTGTGAGTGGATTATTCTTCTGCCGTGTGCTCTGCATTTCTGGGGAAGTCCCATAGTTGTCCGCTCTCTCTCCCTCTTTCTCTTTTATTTCTGTGTGTGGCCAAAAAGTAATATATTCCATAAAGAGTGAGTTTTCTGCTTTCACAGACATACCTCTGCACTCATCTTCTTCTATCTAAACTGCAGTTTTGGTCACCCTGTGAGGGACACAAGTCATCACTGGGTCAAGCTGAACCTTATTTATGTGGAACTTTTCATCTTTCCATGCAAGCTCTTCAGCCCGTGTCCTGCTTTGGGTTTGATCCCTATGCAGGACTCTGCCCTTCTATCTGTCAGCTAGATTTGTAAACAGAATGACTTCTGCTCAGCCTAAGTGTGACCAAACAAGGCAGGTCTGTGGCTGGGCCTTGGTTCTGTCTGTGTACAATCTCCAGCTCAGTCCTACCCAACCACACAGCTCCTTATTTCTCAGTTATCAACATTCTTTGGCTCATTTTTTTCCATTGCTTTTTCCATTGAGGTTTTGCTGCTAAACAAACTTTCCTAGTCTGCCCCTTTGGCTATGTCACTTTTCTCTTTGTGTTTCTCCCTGTGCTGTCCATTTGGTTAAACATTAAATTGCTCACCTTCACTTTGAAGGCCCATCCTAGCCTACTACCACTCATCTTTCATCTCATTCGTTACTGAGATGTCAAGAATGCTGTCCATTTAAGCTGGACTTAGCTCCCCATGCCCATCTTGGTGTTCGGACTCATGCTAACTCTGATGTTGGGGAGAAGCTATCTGTAAACATTTGTTACCTCTCTTCATAACCTTCCTTAAAGCTTTCTTTGTTCACTGGTGTCTACAGTGGTCAAGACAGGCCACTGGTTTCTTGTGACAGCCTGACAAAATAGACAGTATGGTCTCCTTGCTTTCCTCTCTTTAGTTCATATTCTTTTGGTGTGTTCAGTTTAATTATTTTTTGAGATGGGACCAATTTCTTCTGTACTTCTGTAGGGCTTAGCACAGTGCCGTTTGTCTGTGACTGAGGTTCATAGCCAAGTGGTAGTAGCAGTGTTAGAGAATAGTTTTGGTTGTTACACTGCAAATTCTGGGACTTTTCAGGAGCAAATCCTTTTATGTCTTATTCAGCCTTTCTGTGGTGAAAATCCAATCCATACCAGTAAGACTGTCTGGGTAAGGACTGAATAATAACTTCAATTTCTTCCTTGAGTCAGTTTGTTTTATTGTCATTTGTCTGCACTCTGTGGAGTGCTAAGCACCCTCAGTTCCTGTAGATTTTAGCATCTTAACAAGATTCTTTTCCCCTCTTTCAACCTGACCTCACAATCCTTCAGAAGGAGGGAAAAAGGCACCAGAATGAAATACGAAATTCAAAGTCTTTGTATTATAATAGTAGCATATAGTATTGTTTATTTTAGCAAGGCCAAGAATCTGTAGAGTTCTTATTATAATTGTTTATGTCATTTCTCCTGTTAAATATTCAGAGTGCTGAAATGCTGTATTAGTGCTGGGCACTGATGATAACTCTGTGCTCTGGTTCCTTGGGACCTGGGAAAGCATTTGGAGGCTAATTGATAAGCGAATATAGTGATGCTACAATCTGCTAATCCGGAAAGTCACTGCCAGGCTCTGCATTTGCATATGCAAGATGAGAATATAGATTTTTATTTTTTTTCAGAGAGAGGATGACTAGCAATGCAGTTTCTTCTTTTACTCCCATCACTAATCCAGAGTGATTGTCCCATAGGAAAGCAGGTTTCTTCCCGCTTCCCCTCTTGCCCTTTCCTTTCTTTTCACCAACAAGAGCAAATGCTTGTCCTCCAAGCAAGTAGACTACATGAACTCTTTAGCTTAAGTGACTCACAAATGCTTTTAAGGCCATGTGACTTTTTGCTCAATAGGAGCAAAATGTCGGTTGGCAACAGCAAAATGAGCAAAATGGCAAGTACACATTTTGAGGGAAGGGGTTTCTACACTCGTTGGCTCCTCAATCTGGTCTAAAGCCTATTTACTATGTTTATAGGAAGAGACTTTGTGTCTTGGATAATCTTTTAGTCTGACACTCTACATTGTGCTACAATTCTTAGGTCTTGATCCTGCAAGTTGTGTTCCCCATCTCTCTGATTGTTCCCAGATCATTGAAGTTTGCAGAGGTGCTCAGCACTTTGCAGGCTAGGACTCCTCACAAATAGCTGGCAGATTCTCATTAGTGGGGAATCTACACTTACAATTTGAACCCATGAAGTTGGAAGTGAATAAAACTTTAAGAACCGATATAGTTAAACTGCGACATCCATTATAAATTTTTATGGTTGTCTTGTGAAAGTCTGGATCTTGGATGTAATTAACCATGATACTTAAAAACCCTGTAAAACGCTGGGGAATTTGAGCTTCGACAGTTAATATGACTTCATTCTTCCAGCATCTCCACACTAAACATCAATGCTTGTTTGATTACAGCAGGTATCCCAAAGCTTGTCTGTATCTTTCCAGTGTTCAGAGCCATCCAGTCAGAGCTAAAGAAAAATTCTGTGGCATCCTAAAAATAAATAAGAAAAAAGGCATGTCTGCTTACTTCCATTTCTGTTTTTCTTCATCAGCAAACGGATTATGAAAGCCTCATATTTACCAAAGAGAGGGTTGTTTCTATGGATAAGAAAAGGACTGTAGAGGGAGAAATCAGGGTAAAATATGTGGCAGGAACAGACACAGATGTGAAGAGAGATGAAGGATTGCAAGATCAGTTCTGTTTTTCTAGAACTGTGCCTACTTAGTGCTGGAGAGGCTGTCAAGAGGCATCTGCATGTTGTAGCACAGGATTTTTGGAGGATCTTCTTTCTAGAAGGTGTGAAACTGGAGATGCTTTCACAGCAGTAACCAGTGGATGTGTTGTGTGACATTGGCTCTGGAAGTAAAGACTGATAAAGTGCCTGCAGAAGCTAGAAATGGACATGCCAGGAGGAACTGCGGGGGACTTAGGATTGATTATTAAAGAAATTGAATTCACAAGCTTTTGCATATAATTGAAAATCTGTGTGGATTTTGTTTTCTCAGGAGGTAGTTACAGAGCCAGGCCTCACAACTGAGGTGTCTGTAAGCAGTACATGAATCCCTAGGATTTATCTAAAGAACTGCAGGCTGGGTATCGCTGTAGCCTATACCCTATTCTCTGCTTTTCTTTTTCATGATTTGAACGACTTCAACCTGTGATTAATTTCATGCGGGAATTCCTCACCTACTGATTTGGGGTATTTTGTCCCAACTCCAGATGAGATGTCAGTGAATGCTGACATTTTTGTTTTCAACCCAAAATGTTGAAACTGACAACAAGGCTGTCAGCTGAGGACATTTGTATCTCCAACAGCTGTGGTCAATGAGCTAAGCTTGTGCAAACCCAGTGGTTAATCAGTTGGGGGGAATCTGCACATCTTGTTTGCCTGAGTCAGCTACCTAAAGGATTTGCTAATAGCTAAAAGTTTGCCTGAATCATTGGGCTGCTGGGTGCAGTAAGCATCTGTTCACATCCTGCCTGCTGTAATTAGAGAGAGGGATGTGCTATTTAAAAAACAGAGGAGATGGCAGTGCATTGCTGGATTGAGGATAGGTTTTTTTTTTCAATGTTGTTAATATTGTCTCTTGTTTGTCCTAGTGTCAAGGCCATTAGCTGTGACTGTCCATGATGTATATAGCTATGTTTGGGGGATTTTTAGCTCTGAAGACTGCTTCTGCAGTTCTTAGTGAACAGAAGACTAATAATGTGATGGATAATAGTTCTGTCAGCAATGTAGGAACAGAGCCTGCTGAAGTGAACTGTGGAGGGTAACAACCACCCCCAGGACGGACTGTTCAGTACTGAGGACCATCAGCTTAGGGCACAGGTGAATGAAGTTCAGATTACAGCAGTTCTGTAGACCTCAGGTGTCTTTGCGTTGACCAGTCATCTCTCTCTGCCTAAATGCCTTACCTGTGAACTAGGAATGATGGTATATCCCCAGTCCCTAGGAGATGAGTTATATT
The DNA here is from genome assembly GCF_031877795.1 of Strix aluco. Lineage (NCBI taxonomy): Eukaryota > Metazoa > Chordata > Aves > Strigiformes > Strigidae > Strix > Strix aluco. Next base: position 25,345,633 of record NC_133933.1, read on the forward strand.
CAGGGAGATTTCTGAGCTCTTAGGTATTGCAGTACTGGAACCATAGCTTGATAGATGGAGGCTGCAGGGTAAAGTGGCCTTTTCTTTGACTGTATGTATAATATGCAGTTATTTTTATGTCAGTGAAAGTTTCTGCCACTGATAAACTCAACAGATTGACTCTCTTAATCTATTGGGGGAAAAGCAGTTAAACCAGCTATGTTATCTATTGTCATATTTGAAAACTTTAAAAATACACTTAACTCATAAACTTAATATTGTTGGATAGCTCTGAGTTCCCATGGAAAGAAAATACCTTTCCTGAAGTATAAATGGCACATTAATTTTTCTAGAGTGTGATTCCCTCGGTTTATGTCTCCTTTCTAAAAGAAAACATGTTAATGAAGTCAGATTCTCAGTGTTGGTAAGATGCTAAGTTACTAAGAAGATAGTATTCTTGTAGCTTTGATAGCCTAAGGATATGAAGCAGATAGGTGTGGAAGTGTTCAAGGCCAGGTTGGATGGGGCTTTGAGAAACCTAATCTAGTAGAAGGTGTCCCTGTCCATGGCAGGGGTGTTGGTACTAGGTGATCTTTAGGGTCCCTTCCAACCCAAACCATTCTGTGATTCAATGATAAAGTTTTATTAGGTTCACTGATCTAGCTAGAACAAAATAGATCCTGTAGAAGGCCTAAAGCTTTTCTGTTTTTTCCAGCTATGTCATTTGGTTTTACATAAGCCATTAGATTTTCCTACCCTGAGCTATTAAGAGTAACCATTGTCAGCTTTGAAAAAAAAAAAAAAGTTTAACCAGCTTCAAAACTTTTAAAAATCCACTTAGGGATATTCTTATGATATTTTTAATTGCTTCTTTCCTACTGAGATATGAAAAATCAAAACGATTCGGGGCTCATGGTTTTGTGCTGCCTTGCCAATACTTCGCTGTGGCTGCACGTCAAGCAGGCTAGACAAAAGCACAAGCAGTGTGACAGCCTGAGACTGGGGCCTGCTCCAGTTGTTCTCAATAGAGAAATCCATCCACAGACTTTAGTGCATTTTGGATGAAGGCAATTTGCTTTCTTTTGAACTGATTCCAGAGCACGTGTGGGGAGTTAACTGAGACTAGAGGATGACACATTACCTAATCCAGTTACCATGTTGGTCTCTTGGGAGAGATGGCTCTTATGTGGAAATGATCTGCAGATTTCAGTTTGTCTCAACACGGCTAATGTATCTGTCTATGTCTTAGGTGAAAAAATAGCTTAAACTATGAGCACGCACAGCTGGCAGATAACTGGGCGTGTGTGTGAATGTCTGAAACTGAACTTTCGAACTCTCAAGTGGAAGCCTGCTACTTGCTAGCTGTGATTGGTACAGGCCAGTTGTAAATTTTGATAACATGTGGACTAAAAAGTAGTGGCATATCCCAAATCCTCCAATTAATGTCCCAAATCGTTCAATTAATAAACAGGCCTGAGAAAGAACCAGCAATGAGGAGGCTGATCATATGTTATGCTTCTGTATTACACTGTTTAGATTGGGAAAATCAGAGGCTTGGGGTGCTGGAGAGAAGAGGAAGCCAAAATGCAGCTTCCCAAAAAGAAGTGGTTTTGAAAAGAAGGGGACCTGGAAAGGTGGTGAAGATCCTGGCTGGAGTACAGATCCTGGAAGTGGCGGTAGGTCCTGGAGATCGGAGAGCTGCATGGCGACAGATGCTTGGAGATGTGCAGGGACCTTGGCCAGTCGTGCCTGAGGCTGGTGACTGCAAACAGCTGAACAGCAAGAATTAAAAGAACTTTCTGCATAACTTTCCCAGGCTAGCAATAATCTTCCTCTGGGGAGGGGCAGTCAAAACTTAGTGAATGTATAAAGCTTGGAGGAGAACAAGTGGATGCATGTGAGCTAATCAGGAAGGAGAAAAACTCTTAATTGCTTTGGTTCTTAAATAAACCCCAGTACCTAGTTCCACTAGTTGTTTACTCTGTTTTGCCTGGGACAGTCTGCTATATTATATCTGTAGTGGGAAAGAGGTAGTTCTCTCTCATGGAATGAAAGGATGCACAGGTGCCATTCAGGCTTGGCATCTTTTCTTGTCATTATGATGTTTTTAAGAAATAAATGAATGCAGTTTATTTTAATGTCTGGATAACATTATTGACAGTCCGAAGGGAAACAGCCTTTGCTTTTTGAATAGTTACTGTTGTAAATATGTCTTCCTGAAAGCCTAGCAAACTTTGTGGAGTTTGCTTTCTGTTAGGACTGTTAACAAGGTGTTAATTGGCACAGTGTTCCTTGTAATGTAGACCTTCTTAGAATGAGACAAGACATAGGACCATCAAAGCTTTTGGTAAGCTGTTCAGTGTTGCTCATCTGGGAGGATTTTAAAGTGGGAAGCTGGAGAAGAGTGAAAGCAAGAGAATGTGTTGAGGTAGCTTCTTCAAACTCTTTTCAGTTTTTAGGGTAGGACTCTGATTTGCAAAATGTTGAAGATCTTCGTAAATGCTAGGCTGAACCCTAACGTATGGGAAGAAGCCCAACTCTTCCTGTACATATGCAGTTTTCATAGTAACCTGGAATTCTTTTAAATCAATCCATAACAAGCGTAAAACACAACCCACTCTGCCTGCTGAGTGGAAATATGCTCACATACCATTTATCTGTATCTAAGCATGCCAGTAAGGCTGAAGCCAGAGCCCAGCTGAGCTGTATTGGAACTGATCAGAAGACCAGGATTCATCAAGTTACTGTACACAAGATCAGTGGGACCACTGAGAAGCAGGGAATAGCATTGGCAGTTTACTGCTCCCTTGGCTTAGCTTCAGTCAGGTTCGACCTGTTGTTGCCTCTGTGTTACAATGGAGTGTTTCTCGCAGGCAGCAGGTTTTCCTGGAATCGCCTTTTTCAACCAATTCTTCATCTGTAGCTGTGTATTTTGGACAGTAACACACAGGGGAAAGTATTAAGGGCTGGTATTTAATGTTGGAATAAAGTTATTAAATGCAGCTTTATGAGAGCTGCTAATTAGAGTTTAGATGCAGATGAAAACCCCTCTTAGATCCTGTGCAATGTTGAATACTGAAGTGTTAACTTACTACTGGCAACCACCCCTCAGAGGTTTTGGCCTTTGTTGAAGGTCGCAGTGAAATAGGTTGCTGTTGCGGCACATTCATCTGCAGATTTCAAAATCTGTACAGAAGTGGATATGCCACATGTTTCCCCTCATTCACTCCCCTCTAAAAATGGAGCAGAGAAATGAAAAGTTCACTGGATTGCCTACATTTCTGTAGTGTGGCAAAACCAGCAAGGTAATCCAAGAGTCTTGGATTGTGGAGGGTCATTTGCTTCACATATAACTTAAGAAACTGAAGCCCTTTTTATAGGTTATTTTTCAACATCTCCTTTTTGATGGGACCTTCTTCAAAAATCTCTCTTAGACCTCTTGTCTTCTTTAATTACCACTTATCTCTGAGTCATTTTAGGATCTGTAACTGGCTCAGTTATGTCTGTGCTTGAATCTCAGTGCTGTAATTCTGTCATTGATACAGCTACCTCTATGCCCCATGTCTTGCCTGGGATACCCCCTGTTTTCTGCCCAAATGGCTGCTATGCACAGTGTAGGTGACCTGAACAAGCATTCTCCATGGTGTCCTGACCAGTTCTAACCAGCTCAGTTCGGAGCTCTGCATTCACATTTGCTGTTCATTCAGCGGGTGGGTTTGCTTTCAAGACCAAACTCATAACAGCTTTGAGAAGACATTGTAGATGTACGTTTCTGTTTCTTTCCTGTTAACCTGATCCTTGACTTTCTAGACAAAAAAAATAAAGGAGCATTAATCCAGCTGTGTGATGCCTCTCTACAAACTGATAGGGAACAGGGATAATGGAAAGAGAAATAGAAAAATCTCTGAAGTAAGGAAGCACTTGGATGAAGAAAGTGACACAAAATGTGGCACTTCAGAGAGAAACATCAGTTTAGCTGGAGTTTATTGTGAGAGTTCATCAATGATTAGTTTATTTCTGATCTTGTTTATCACTTTCATTAACAACCTTGGCATAAAAAATAGACTGTGTTAATGAAATTTCCTGATGACACTCCACTGGGAGACAAGTCAGAACTCCAACACATCTTAGTGGTGTAATTAAAAGCTCACCTGTCCTCTCTGAACACTTAGTTGTATCTGTGCTTTTTAAAATTTCAGTGGTAAAAAACATCCCTTGCACACCTCCCCATTTTCTTTCATTGGGCGTACTAAAGGTTTAGTTTGGCCCAACTACTTGAAAGATGTAGAATTTTTTGAAGGTATCTGTCAAGTTGGTATTCATTAATTTCCCCTGCCAAAACCCAAATGAATAACGTAACTTGACACAAAAGCTCCAAATGAGGTTTACGAATAATTATTCATGCTAAAGACTTTGGCTGTGAATAATTTCTACTGTGCAGTCTAACTGCTGATGTAGCACCACCAGTTTAATATTTCTTTGTTTCTGATGTAAATAATTTTCAGTGATATAAAACGTGAGAGGGAACACATTTGCATCGGACACGGGCAACTATGACTGAAAGAAATGAAAACCTTTAAAACAAGAGTTATAGGGGCATCTAAGTGGCAATTAGAATCCTTTAAAAATTCATTCAGATTTAGTGAAATGTTGCTGGCAGTCATTCATAAAAGTAATTGCCCTGTGCACATGAAAAATTTAAATGTGGTAATTTAGTAATGAATCTGAGCTGTCAAAAGGCATTTTGTGGATAATCAGACATTCCTGCAGGCATAGCAGTGACTGAAGAAGATTGAAAAAAAACTTTGTGGAGGCAAGATTATCTGAAATAAGTGTTTTCCCTGGAAGCAAAGAAAGAATACTATGATTTTTAGAAATGTAATACACTGTAAATCGACAAGGGCAGCGACTGGAAGCAAATAATCAATTGTGTCCTTATTATTGATTTAGATTAGTCATTTTAAGTAGTGGTCTTTGAGAAGTGAGTACTACTAGATTGTCAGATACTCTGTGTGCAGGTGCATTATTGAGCCCCCAGGAAAGGAAAGCAGGAATTCTCTATTACAGCTTGGAAATCATGTTGTCAATTTTGAAAGGAGAAGCTCAGTTCTCGTTTCATTTTACTTGGACGAAACTGCTGACTGTATTGGAATTAATTTTTATTTCCCCTAGAATAAGGGAAGGTATATCTGGCTAAGTGTTGTTGCAGGGCATATTAGGGACAGCCAAACTTGAGACATTTTGAAAGTTTAGCTGGGGCCTCTGATGCATAAGGAAAGTCAATAAAAACCATTGCCTTGGGATGTGGTAGCAGTTCACTCCCACTCTGTGCGGGTGTTAATGACTTGAAAATGGACAAGAGCACTTGTAAATCTCTTATACCCTGTCTCTAAATCACACTGGAGAGATCTCATGATGTTGGTCTCAGTTGTGTTATTGCTGTTGCTTTTGCTCTTGTCTAGGTATTTCTGGGGGGCTTGAAACTGTAAGGCTGTTTCGGAAGAAAACTTTTCCAAAGATCAGATCCAGCTGGGGTTGCTGCTCCATTCAAATACCCTTTTGCCAGAACCGATTTGCCAACTGATCATATATTCATATTTATATATTCATATATATATTCATGAATAATATTATTTTTAGTCTTCTCCAGTTTTAGAATACTATAAGGAGACACTCCTGTATTCTAATTTCCAGAGTGATTGTTTAAAAATGCTGATCTTGGATGCTATTTCAAGTATTAAAATAAATAGCATTAGATGTCAACTTTACTTTTTATTGTTTATGCAGCTGGTATTCCTTTTTCTGATTTTTGCTGTTTACTGAATGCTAAAAGGGGTCAGCTCAACTCACATTTCTGGTCTGCTTTGCTTTATGGTGTAGTGGAAGGAAGTTTTCAAAAGAAAACAAAGATTTGTTTTCACAAAACTGAAAATAAAGCATATATCTGTTGATCTATGGATTTTTTAAAAAACTATTTGTGCCTCTCTATTTGCTACAAAGCTTAAATATGGGATTAAAGTGTGGAAGGAGCCATGATATCAAGTCTATGTTCTTATTCTGCTCTCTGGAATGGAGCGCTGCTTTTTTGTTCTGGCTACCCCGTAAGTCTCCCCTCCCCAGGCAAGGTGCTTGAAGATAATTCCTTTTTTTCTCCACAATGAGTTACCTAAATGTTACTGCTGTAGTGTTTGCCCATTTTAAGGTTTGCAGAGCTATAAAACATTTGATCATCCCAGGGGTGGGGGAGGAGCTGAAGGACATCTATTACTTTTGATGAAGCACTGAGGAGAAAGAACAGTGTAACAGGAAGACTATTTATAGAGGCTGCTTGCCAAATCAAAGGCCAAGGTTTAATTACATCTGTGCACACTGTAGCCATGTTTAATAAAGATCTAAATGCAGTATCATCTTCCTATTTGACTTATCATTTTGCCTTTTTTCTGCAAAACCTGGCACCTGTTGATGTGATCGACTATGAGTAAGAGCATGGATTGAGCCTGAAAATCAGTCAATGACATGAACTTGTTTAACATAACATTTTTAAAACCGTCATAGTTCTGCCTGATTGTGAAGCATTCACTGATGGTTATGAATTGTTTTGTGTCCTAAGACTGCTGTGGTCAGATAGGAAGACTTGGCATCCAAAGGGACTAGGGAGTGGGCAGAAGCCCTTTGGAGGTGTCTGGGAATTGAAGGGTTGCTCTTGGTGTATTCTGTTGTGTTTGAGGTTTGATTTCTATAGAGGCTGTCCATTTAGGCAGAGTGAACGTCACTAGCACTTTACAAAACCAGTTGAACCTTGTAAGTAGCCTTATCACTTAAAAAGAGACCCCAAGGAAGTCCAGCTGGGCTTGAATTCCTGTTTATTTTAGATAGTCTTTATCTAGGTCAGGGTTGAAGTTCTTGCTCAGAGCGCTGAACGATGCTTGCGCTTTTCTGTCGTTGCTGTTGGATTGACAAAGACAGATTTTCCACTTTCTAGCCCTCAAATGCTGCAAAACAGTGGTGCCCTTAAGGATTTCTGTAAGGTCTGGCAGCAGTCTCTGGTCCTGCTTTCAGCACAGCATACAGGGAGTTTAATAGAGAACTCCTTGCTACAGACTTAGGCCTTCCATTTTTTGACTCTCTTCTGTCAATATTACATTGCCTCCGTGGGTGCCTCTTCGACCTCACATCTCACCTCCTTCCCCACTATTCATTTCAATCAGGACTGAAATGTAGTGCCAATTATCGATGCATTGCTACACTGAAAATGACTTGTGGCTCCCCCCATGGCAGCATCCACATCTGTGCTAGTGGCACAAATAGCTGGGTGCAGGTGTTCGGGTGAGGAGGATGGGGTGAGACCCACATACATTGCTGCCCTCTCTTGGACATTGGTGGCTAAATGGGGACCACGGGGAGTCATAGACCCCTGAACTAAGTCCCCACCAAAGGCTCCAGTCAATGTCTGAAGTTAAATGGTCTGCAGACTGCCCTTCCTTTCTATGTTGGGTGATAGCAGTGTGCTCTTTTACAGCAGAAGGATGCACTTTCTATCCCATGGCTGTTTGCTTTTCAGTCACTATCATCTGAGAAATTGGCAGGGCATTAGCAAGGGTACAGGCTTTCCTAAAGCTTACCAAGGTCTGTACCCTGATTTCTGTGAGCAAATATTCAATGCAGTTTTCAAACTCAATTAGGAATTAAAACCTTTATTCTGGAATAAGGGCCAAATGAATGGTGTTCAAAATTGAAGCTGGTTTGTGTTGCTTTCCTCACAGAAATGCATCTGTTCTGGGTTGGGGTTTTTTTTTGCCTCCGTTGGCACATTTATTTGTTTGTGTTGCATAGGGAACTGAGTATGTTATGAAGCTAAATCTTTCCTACCAAGCAGCAGTTCTGGCTCAGCTTTGGTGGTTATTTAAAATCTCAGAAGAGAATCATCAGCTGCTCCACTTGTACATTCAAACACACAAGGTGATATGCTAATTGGGCTTTCATTAGTGCCTGACTGACGTCACCAATAGAGTAGAAAGAAAGGGGGCTAAGCAGATGAAGTACTTTTCCACTGTTGAGCTGGTACTGACGCAGCTATGTACTATAGCTTTTTTTTTTTTCTTTTTTTATTTGGAGCAGTTCTAATTTTCTGTGTGACTGCATCTGTGCACTGTAGCATTCAAATATTGCCCTGGTGTATTATGCTCAGAGCTGAGTTTTTTATGAAAAAGGGAAAGGGAACAGAGGCTGTGAAATTCCTTTTTTTTCTTTGGTGTTATTACTGTCTGGGATAGATTCAATTAGGTTAGACAAGTAAAATTTCATGATGCGACTCATCAGTGCTGTTCACATATGAGTACGTATCTGCATATTTAGGTAGTCTGTCTCCTCTGAGAAACTTAGATACCATGGATAATAAACAGCTGCATGTCATTTAATGAGCAAGTAAGAAGCACAGCCCCTTTTTTCCAGGAGGGTGTCCACCATGTTAGCTCAAGCAGAAATTGTAGCAGAATTGAAACAGAATCTGTTCTTTTTTCAGAGCTGCCAGTAGAAACCTTTGCAAACTGAGAAGCTTTTACATGGGTACAGCAAGGAGCTTTAGCAATACAGTACATGAAGGATCTACATCACATCATGGGGTATAGCACTGCATCAGAAAGTCCACAGGGCTGTGTTCACTTCCTATTTTCCCCTCCAGAGGCAAAATAGTTCATCTCTTTGTGCCTCAGATACCCCATCACTTGTACAATAGGGATAATATCTTCCTTTATAAAACGTTTTGCTATGACAAGTCTAAGATTTGCTAAATCTGCATCTTCAGGATTTAAAAAAATCAAAATGCATTTTGGTCATGATAATGATTAAATATAGCCTAAGGAGCAGATTTTCTTGATAGGAAACCATTTTTACTCAGCACTAAATGAAATAAGTTGATACTGGAATTAATTAAATACAATTGCTATTGAAAGTGGATGGTTGTGAGTTGGAGAAATATCTTTGTCTTGCAATAAATTAACTCAAAGGTAATAAAAAAGATAAAGACAGAAGGGAGCTCTGACGTTGAAAGAGCCATAGCAATACTATTAGGATTGTTTCTTTTCAAATCAAAAATTGAGGGTGCAGAACTATTTTTTCTGAAGTTAAAGCAATAAAAATAGTGACATCGGGGACCTTGTTAAACTGGGACACATATTTCAGTGACTAGAAACCTATTGTAATCACAATTACAGAGATATAATCTTGGGCTTTAGTCCATATGTCTGTTTTAAAAAGAGCTATTAATGCAGTTGGTTTGCATCCAGCTTGCAGACAGATACTTAACTAAACATTTTCTTTTTGCTTCTGTCATTAACTGGGGCGCATAGACAAAATGGCTACAGCTATCTTGTTCCTTAGTTCAATTAATAGACCTCTATTGTTTCTCAAGTATAAAAATCTGACAACACAGGATGAAAAATTATTCCAAAGACTGCCAGTGGGCTGAACAAATGAAATCCATCATGAATTTAAATGGAGCCCTGTATTATAGTCTCCTGCCTTTCATTGGACCATGGATCTTTTTCCTGTGTAATGTTTATATTTTTTTCAAATGTGAGGACAAGGACAAGTTCAAGGAGTTGCTGAATTCTTTGTTGTGAGCTCCTATTACAGTTCATTTACTTCCCATCCGTCTTGCTGGGGAAGAGCTAGGTAAGGTCTACTGGGGAAACGTGCACAGCGGGGGTGCAATTTATAACTTCTTCCACTCTTCCAAGCAGAATCAAATCCCTGGGTAATGACTGAAGAAACTGAACCCAAGGACTCCACTGTGGTTATGCACAGTAGTAACAGCAGTCAACTTGTAGGAATTGTGTGTTTGCTCCATTTCTGCCTAGGAGTTTTTCATGAATTGCTTGATGATTGCTATCACCAGGGTACTTTGAGCCCCAGGAGTGGTGGTTGTAAATATATACTGTTTTTTAGGACTGTAGTTTCAATTGTCTGGGACCTGTGAAGGTAAACACTGCTCTGTAACTGAAATATGTGGAAATAGAAAAAGATGTGCAGGAAATAATCCCAGCCAGCAGTAATGTATTTTACTCTTTATAAATTGAGTTTTTCACAGGAGAAGCAAAAATTACTGTTAATGAAGACAGTCTCACTTAGCAATCTCTTTTTCTCATAAAAGCAGTAACTGTTGTCAAAAGGGAGTGGGTGGTCGTGGCCCAGAAGCAGCTCGTTTGCCCACCAGATGGAGCTAAAAAAATCTGTCCAGGCTCTCGGGGCACTAGTGGGTGCTCCACGATCTGCTAACCTAGGGTCCTGCAGTACAGTTAATGCAAGGATTTATTGCCAGAAGCTTCAGTATGTGACCCCCACTGCAGCTCCCTGCTCAGGGGCAAGGACCGCCAGGCTGTGCTCTCCCAGGAGGTGCTGCAGGGACACAGAGGCTCTAGGTGCAGTGCCTGTGTTTGCTCTGCTATGCTTTAGTCCATCAGCATTTCCATTTTAGTTTATGCTTTTTCTTTCCTGATAACACTATTAGCAGTAAAATTTGCAGAGAGAAGAGGCATGGGAGGTCCAGGAGAGGTGTTCTGTCAAGGTTGTTGGTGGCACTGAGCCTTATGGGAGGGCATTGGAAAGGTACCTTTGCAACTACCTTTGAAAAGGTAGTTTATGGAGACCTTGGTCCTTTGAGGTGTGCTGTGTCCCCTCTGAGGTGACAACAAACTTCACTAGTTGTGCTGTTGATGGGAAACCATGGGAGCTAAAGGCCATCCCGCCCAAGACAAGCACCACCATTTTTTTTTTTTTTTTTAAATGAGCCTGTTACTAATGCTTTATACCCAGGGGTTAGTAACTGTGGTAGTTCGTGTGTACTCTTCTGGATGAGTTCTCCTAAAGGCTGACATCCAGGTGTGAACACACATAAGGAGGAGTTAATTTAAAATAAGATTAATAATTGTGGAAAAGAAGGGCAAAGGTGGTTATGCCAAGCACCGAGGTATTTCAGTTCTTTAGCTCTTTTCTCCTTTACAATTTATCAGCTATTTACCTAGTTTGTTTCAAGAATTTTTTTTTTCATCAGTGGTGTCATGATTGTTGGTTACATTAGATGGCTGTTACAATGAGGCTTTTAAAGCCTTTGGTTCTCACATTTTTCAGGGTTAAAATGGAGTGGAGAGAAAGGTTTAATTGGAAAAAAAAATCTGTTATTCTAATTAAAATTACACGTCAAAGTAATTTTGATAAATCTGCTCATTAGTGAATAAAATAATATGAATGGCTTAAACACTGCAGATAAGGAAACATAAGGATGAAAGCACCTTACATACTGTTTTATAGGAGATTTATTGAGTATAATCAGGAGTAGAGTAATAGGAGGACTTAATTCACCTATGCTTGAGGTGAATTAAAGTAGGTGAATTAGATTCTGGCTCCTAAAAACCCTGCTTTAGACTCCTAGAGTAGATGGCTTGTTTAGAGATTTTGTTCTAGAAGTGATTCTTTTCTCTCAAAAAAGGTCATTGCCTCTAGCAGGAGAACCTGAGCATTTTTATGTGCAATCAAAAAGATGGCTTAATTAGCCATAAGAGAGGTTGAGTGGGATAAATCATGTGGCCAGATGATGCTATGAAAGGAAGCAGCACACGTGGAGGAGGTGAGGGAGGAGGAGGAGGGTTGTGTAGCCTGTGGGGTTGTTCGTAGAGCTACAGTGTGATGGGGGCTGGGCCAGCAGAAAGTTTCATGGTAAAGAAGAAAGTGACGTTGTATTGTCTAGAGATGGCTGGCAAATAAAAATAAAGCTCTATCTAAACAACAAGGTGATATCAAGGAAAAACATTTAAATATTTATCTTTTTTTCCTCCTTTCATTTAAAAAAAAAAAAACATCTTAGCAGTGATCAGGCAGGTGCTACAGCTAACCTTGGAGGATGGGTAACAGATCAGGTTAAAACAGGGAAATAACAAGTTGGAGGAGTTAGAGTTGAAAGGGGAATGGCTGACTCAGTTAAGAACCAGCAGGAATTGCTTCACAGAGCTGGATGGGTGAGGTTCCAGAAAGGGCCAACATTTGAAATAGCTTTGGAAATGGAGGCAGTGTCAGAAGGTGGAGAAGCAGAGATCTTCAGTTTTTAGAAGAACAGTGGGACAAAAAGTTTAAAACAAACCATCTTGAATATGATGAGGTGTTAATGAACAGCCAACAGTGTTAAATCATGACAACAATCTTAATTTCCCTCTACATTAGAGTAGCAGACTGTGTCAATAAGGAAGAGGTGACTTGTATCTTCACTGTAGGAGAGCTTCTTGGTACTATTTTGAATGACATTCTCAGAAACAAGATGAAGACACAGAGTGACATGAAGTGAGAGTAGTATAGGAGGGAGAGTCTTGAAGAGTAGCTATTTGCGAGCTATTGCGGGAAGGATGCAACGTGTGGGATGCCTTGGGAGGGTGTGGTGGATCTAGTGCATGTAGGGACTTAGAGCATTAATTTGTGTGAAGAACTAGAAAATATGCATATTGCATTTCTAGGCCATGTTCAGCTGGAAAAGCTGCAAGCATTTGGATGAAGGGATTAACATTCAAAAGAATCTTGACAATTAGAAGAACTCATTTGAATTAAGCGGGATTCAGTTCAAGGACAGGCACAGAGTCCTATGATGAGGTATAAATTATTTGTGAGATTAAAAGATAAATGAACAGCTAGCTGGCAGTCTCTCAAGAAAGGATGTAGGGTTACTGAGGATAACAAACTGAACATCACTTGAGGCTATCATAGTGATGCAAGGAAATGTAAACAAGACTCTACCATGCAAAACACCGGAAACAACCTTTGTGCTGTGTTTGGCACTGGTATGGCCACAGCTGGAGCATTTTGTCATGTTCCAGGCCTCACACAGAGACTTGGAGTGAATGGAGATCAGAGATCTGGAGAACATAGGGAGTGAGGAAAGATTGGAAGAATTAATCTGTTTAATCTAGAGACAATGTAGCTGCAGAGATGTGAGAATTCATAAAATTAAGTAAAATAAAATGGCTGCCTCAGAGAAGGAGATATGCTCCGTGTGTGGTACAGCTAGCACAAGAAGTAGTGGACTTAAGCTCCACTGGAGGAAATCTGTATTAGACAGTGGGAAAGGCTTTGTAACAGCAGGGCTACATAAACTACTGACATACAGGATTTTAAGAACAGGTAAAACAAATTTCTGAGAAAAAAATAATGGATACTATTGTTATTGGAATGGGACAGAGAATGAATGAGACTGCTCTTTATGCTTTTTCTAAACTTGTTTTCTATAGATGTCCTATAAAAGAGCCATAGACACCTGTCTGGGCACCATAGGCACACAAGAGCACCCAGCTGTCATGTTTTGTTCTGGATAAAAAAGCAGTAGTGACCAGAAAACGAGAAGAACCTGCTTGTCCCTAAGCTGGTAGGAGATGTTCAACCATCCTGCAAAATTTATTGTAGTAAAGGCGTGGTGAGGGAAAGGAGAGCACAGGACTTTTTCCTGCTGATAGCTGGCCTGTGCAAGAGCAAAGTGTTCTGCCAGTCTCTCCAGTGTTGTAGTAATGGTTGATTTTTTTAAAAAAGAGAATCTTAAATCCAGGTGCTACTTTTCAAGGTCAGCTCCAAAGTTCTGCAGGGCACTGTGTGTAGTGTGTGACAAAGCAGACCAAAAGCAAAACGCCCAACAGACATTGCGTGAAACTTCAGGTCAAAACATGCCTCTCTGCCGGATTTCTAGATCCTGGAAAGGTAGGATCTTCTGCTTGTAATCACAGAAAATCCCAAATAGACATAAATTCAGTATTATTTTGGAAAATATGAAGTGTTCTATAGTTATGCAATAGATGTTACCTTGATTACAATTACATGAGTCAAAATTAGATTCTAATCAAATAGTTCCCTATCCTTGTAAGCAAGATGCTAACAATTGCAAAGCACTGAGAAATGTAAATAGTAATCTAACTGATTATAATGACATATTCCAGTGTGACTATACCTTTTTTAAAGATGATATCTTATACTCTGATTCTGTGTGGAGAGAATTGTATCTAGTATGAGAGAAAATAGTTGGGAGTGCTAGCCCTATGTATTGCTGGATCCTACCAGTAGCCTGTTATTCTGTGTGCTTTGGAAAGGCATTTGTCTTGTTTGGGAAAATGGGGTAAGAACAGCAGAAGTGGTATATTTATAACTAACTGGATGTTGAGTATATTTAATAATTGGAATAGTCTGAGAACCTTGGATTAAAAATACCATAGAAAAAACAACATGTTGAAGCTATAGAAGCCAGTTTTCTTCCTCCTGGTTTGTGGTATAGCATCATGCTGCCTTGCTTTTTCTATATCCTGTGTCCTATGCCCCACGGGGAAGAAAAATTATGGTGGGTGTCTCAAGTAGATGGTCTGGTAAATGGAGAATGATTTCCACTTAAAAAAATTACACTCACCGTGTTTCTTCAGATGGGGCCATTGTTGTAAAAGGATAAAAGACCAAAAATCAAGCAAAAGACAAAAAGGCAATGTGTCTCATATGATCTGCAGCTCAGAATCTAAGTTTTGTTTTGTAACCAGGATCACTATTGCTATAAACAAATTTATGGTTGCTTAGTTCTAAGGTAAGATTTATGACCGACAGAATGCTGATCTGAAACCATGCTGTGGAAAGTCCCTATTTTTGTGTCCTTTAGGTGAATTTAGCTCATTATAATTGGAAAACCACACCTCTATAGCTTAAGTTACCCACCTCTTCATGTAACCCCTCATCCTTTGAGCATGTGTACATTAGTAGGTAGATACTGTGGCTTTAAATGAAAGTGAGGAATAAAACTAGCCAATAGATGATATTGTGATAAAATACTAACCAATGGTTATGTATAGAGGTGTGTATTTGTGTGTTCAGAATCAAATAAATATGATGTGTGTTTGTAACTCGGGGTGCTGGCCACTTTGGATGCCTAGCATCCTTTTCTGCACAGAACTGTAATAAATACAAATATCTTGACACTGTGTGTTAACTGGCTCTTCAAATACAGGGTGAAGAACCCCTTTTTTGGGATAACACCATCATCTTGGATTAGTTTTTTGTATTTCATAACAGAAAACAAGCCTTTTGCAGTGTAAAGCAAAGAAATTCAGAGTGGTTTGGTTTTGGTTTTTTTTTAATCTATCATATTAGTTTATGAAAAAACATTACCTCAGTGCTGAAATTACTGTCAAATAGCCATTTTACATGTAATCAAATCACTCTACTTCTGATAGTAGTCCATCAGTCTAAAGAATTACATTGGTTTTGATGATGGTGAGAAAACGGTGTGGAAACAGAGGACTCTGTTTTGTTTTGAAGGGTGACTTTCTATGAGTGAAGCTGTAAGGGTATAAAAATTAGGGAAACAAGGCGAGATTTTGTATTTGGTTCCAACTAGAACAAATTTTCTAGCTTGTTAGTATTTCTCTGGTCAAGGAGGGTATACTGTAAGAGAAGCTTTTCTTACAGTATTTCAGGAAATTGGCTTCTGGCATGGTAAGTCAATGGAAGTTGTACCACTGACTTTATCAGAGTGCTACTTATGTACAGGCTATGAAAGGCACAGAAGTGGTGGAGAAAAGGGGAGCATGGAGATATGAAAAAAAACTCACCACATTTTATGAACCCCCAAACTGTCATTTATACTTTCCTCTTGTTTATGCCTGTGTGCACTCACAATTTTCCATGCTATTTTGTATGCTCATATGACACAAATGGCACAGTGTCAGGAAACACAGAGCTGTCTTTATTACATACTATGTGCAGGAACTACTGTGTCTCAAGCGAGTGAGTGAGAAGCAGAACTCTCTATCTTTCTATATGTTTTCATGGGTCTTTCTTTGTATTGAAAATGCAGCCTGTGCTATCACAGTGAGATAAAAGAGCTGCTAATTGCATATGTGTTCAAGTGCAGCTTGGAAATGCTAACTAAACTGGACTATTTCTAATGAAATGCAGCAAAGGATTTGAAATTTAAATTGGGAAGCGGAAAAGATGTGGTGGGGTCTATTCCAAAATGGATGGCTTAAATGAGGAAGTGGTTAGAAGCTGGGACTGGAGCTCTGGCGAGCTGGTTTAGGGTCCTGGCTCTGCTGCACACTGGCTGTGTGGCAAATCACTTCCTAACTTGCACATACATTTCACCCTTGATTTTGATTTTATGCTTCTCAGTGTAGGGACTAAGTTCTAGTGTGAGGATTTTGGTGTGGAGCACAGTGGGAGCTCTTCTCATCTGAGGCCTCTAAGTGCAAAGATAGTTTGGAGGATAAATGATGACAATAATCAGAGTGTCTGAAATTCATTCAAGAACTTGTTCAACTGAGTGGGGCTGTCTGGAAAGATGATGTGGAAAAGAATTTTCCAGTGAATGAGAGTTGTGTTTATCCTGTGCCATCCAACTAAGCAGCGAGAAGTTAGTGCTATCTGAAAAGAAAAGGGGCAGAAGTGAACTTGGAGTGATTTACAGTAATGACCAGAGAGAAAAAGACATTGCCCATCCCTGTCTGCCCTCAGCAGCTTCCTGCGCTGCAGCTAGAAATGATTCTCTCAGTCTGTTATAATTATCACATAAACCTGGTTGAATAGACACTACAAATAGACACAGTGTTTTCTACCTTTTAAGCTGGTTGGGGAAGGAAGGATAGGATAGCTGCTTTGACAGGGTACAAACAAAAAGTGAATAATTGAGAGGGAAAGCTAAGAGGACATCCTTAGCCAAAACCTCACTGTGTGCTAAGGCAATCCAAATACAGTCCAGAAAGACAACAAAGTAGTTTGTATGAAATCTGCACTTAAATGTCGTTGCTTCTAATAAGCCTGAATGGGAACACAAGATCATTGCCACTCCAGAACATTGAGAAAGTATGGAGGATGGCATTAAATATGCATCCAAATTCAGATGCTTAGATATTTGTTTCCTGGCCCTATCCAAAATCCTGAATGTGAACGTCCATCAGATGCAGTTATTTTAATGCATTCTGGCTTGACTGCACATATTGTCTCAATCTGCATTCATGCAACAGCATGGATGATGAAGGATCCCTGCTCTAACTAGACCCCTGTGGAATGTTTCATGGTTGTAAATGATCTTTGGAAATCTCATCTGATAATGTTTTTTTCATTCTCTGTGGAATACAAGTAGATGGAAGGATAAACAGAACTGGTATGCGGGAAGTCATCCACATACTGAAACAGCGATGGTGCAAATGTCTCCTATTTCGACATACAGAAGGATGGAAATACTTCTTTCCTGAATCTTGTGCCTAGAAAATATTTTTGAGATACATACTGCACACTTAATACTTAGATTGGTGTATAGTATGCTGACTTTCTACAATACCGGCACATGCAGAACACTTCCTCTGCTGTAGCACTACTTCTCAGGCATATTTGATTTGCAGAGATCTAGTTTTATCTCACTCACCTCAGACAGCTCGTTCACAGTATCACAGCTCATGCTGGATTAAGTAATCAGGCCAAGACCAAGCTCTTTCAGCACCAGAGACTGAAGATAATGGGGAAGAGAGTGGTGCTGAAAACATCAGTTTTAACTACAGGAGGTTAGGACATGCTTGGGTTCTCTGCCCAGCAGGACACTTTCTTGATTAGATACATCAAGTAGTCTAAGAAAGAAGAAGATTTCTAATTACAAGTAGCTTAGTCTCTGTCCATAAATGACCTGTACTCTCACTCAAATAATTCTAGTCTTTTTCAAATAAGGAGTTAGTATTAGTCTGGAAATAGTACATCTTTCTTTATGGATTATTAAGTTCTTCACATGTTACTTTACTTTAAGACTGTAGCTTGGTTAGCTTGAAGTTGTCACGCAAGATTTATCAAGGAGAGGCATTGGATAAATCAGATGATATTATCTAGATGTGTGCCTGATCCAGTCCAGCACAGGTAGGTAATGATAACGATTATGTTTTTTTAGTGTCTCATGTTTGTTTGGAGTCAGTGTTATGAGTTGGTATTACCCAGTCTAATTTCTAGATAAAGTTAATGACGTTATTTAAATTAGAGCCTGGAGGATTAGCTAGCATAGAGGGACTCTCTGCTTACTCTTCTCCTGTTTAAAGAAAAAAGCTCTTCATAAAATATATGAGTGTATTTTTAACAGGCTCAGCCTCTGACAATGTTTGTAAATGGTGATGACCCTGTTGATCCCACATTAATGAAGAATTATAGTAGCCTACACTTGGATGGATAATTGAAATTTAAAAAGGGGCTACAGCAGTGCTTTTGAGTCCTTGGGACATAACGGATTGATATTTCACAGAGAGATTAGTGAAGGCACTAATCCAAGCTGTAACTAAAATGTCCAAAAAAGTCTGAGGCTTTGTAGCGAATCTGTAGCTTGTGAGGTTTCCTACCTCCCCAGTTTCTGTTATTCTGGGACCAAACGATCGAGGATGCTGTGATCACAATCTCTTTCCTTTGCTGCCACTTAGGCAGCATGTTGTAGTCCTCCAAACACGCAGGAATTTAAAGCATGTCCATACTTGTGTCTTCCAGGTTGATTGGTGAGGTTTGTCTAGATTTATGATCAGAAATAGAGCTATTCAAAATTCCACACTGTCGATATGCGGTTACATTTATTTGACTGATTCTGTAATTAAATGGATTTACATGGATTACAGACAAATTACTTTAAGAAGTGACAAGGAGATGGCTAGTTAAAGCTGAAATATATCAGAAGCTTAGTGGTATGTTATGAGCTCCTCTGTGACATCTAGCCACAGGCTAAGATTTTAAAAGTCGCATTGACAGCAACTCAGTTCTTCTTCATTGTAACTGCTGAATGGTGCCCTTTAAAAATCTGTCCTTGTTTAGGCATCTAGCTAGGAATCTGAGAGCCTATAGTTGGGCACACATTTATACAAATAAAAAGTCAAAATTTAAGAAAATTAAGAAAGTTTAATTTTAAAAGGAAAAAGAGTGGAGCTTAAGGTTAAAGAAGGCTCAAGAAAATAGGTAAAAGAGGGACAGAAACTGTCAAGTAAGCCAAGAGTGACCAGTGCTTTTAAGAGGGCTCTAGATTTTAAAACTAGATCTCTTAAAATGGATCTATAATGAATAGCAATGCATGCAGGTTTTAACTACATTTTCTATTTTTTTGGTGATAAAATGTACTATTAATTAAATGGATTTAACTCCAGCTAGGGTTGAAATGCCGCGTCCAGTGAAATCCTGTTTTATTTTTATCATCTATGTGGCAAGTTGGTTCAGAGCATATTTCTCCTTCCTGTCCCTGGAGAGCTCTCTGTTTAAGTACACGTGTTCTTTCTCCCAAGTGTGCTTTGAAATATGTTTGGTTTTTTTTTCAGCATAGGCACCTTTTCACAGTGTTGTTTTGATCTCTTGATAAGATCAGTTTCATTGGTAAATCAGATTGGGAAAAATCATGATGTAGAGAAATTTAGTGACAGAAAACACATCTGCAGTAAGATTAAGGGCTTGAGAAGCACTGCTATTTACTGTACTGATAACCAAAAAGCTTTTAATTCCCAGATTTAAACAAGATAAGGATGTTACAGCTGCACCTGCCTCAAAAGATTATTTTTTTCCAGCATGTGAACTAGAAACACAGTTTCACAGCACTGAAAACTAAAGTGCTCTTGTTATCGACAACTTGTGTTTCATTATTGCATATTTATACTTTGACCCAATTTGCTATCTTATCAGAACAGCTGAAGGGCTAGTGTGAGGCAAGAGCACAGTTTTATCTGAAACTGTGGCTTAAGATATTATTAACTTTATAAACTGATCACCAGAAAATCAGACTGGGCACTGATGTACTCTGGTGTGTGAGAAAATCTCAGTTTGCACTTGGCTGTGGCTGAGGGAGATGCTGCTACCTGTGGTCCTTTCAGCTGTTTGCACAACTTGTACGGTTTGTTCAGTTGTACACCTCAGGTCTGCCCTTGACTACCACTGAGTGGACAGGTAGCTTAAATGGGAATTGCAAATACCTGGCAAGTATTAGATTTTGTCCATGGTGAAATCTGCGAAAACATTTAATAATGTGACCTACCACTTCATTATCTTAATTTTTCATCATCAGCTCGAGGCATGTCAGTTCTGTGAGCCACCTAGAGTATGGATCAAGATTTAATACATGTCCTTCTCTCATGGTTCTCCAAGCTGTGTTCTTCTGTTTTAATTAAATACTTCATTTATAGCATTGAAAAATAATGATATCAAAAGAAAATAGGTTCCCTGAGGATTCTTTTTGCTGCTGCCAAATACTTTGTAAGCCATCACTAGGAGAGCAGTGTCATGGTGCTGTGTGGAGCTAATAGATCAGCATGATGAGGTGGAGCTGGAAAAGAGAGGGTTGGGTTTTTAAGAATATCTGTCTTACTACAGTCTGATTTTTAAGATAATTTCTTTGTGAAGACCTGGCCAGCGTGGTCAGATTTATACAGGGCAATTAGGAGAGCAAAATGTTTCAAGTGGTTGAGTTAATTAGCATGATAGGTTCTTGTGTAAATTTTTCCGCAGCTATTGAGATGGCTTGGGATACTTTAGCTCCATTCTCAGCAGTGGTAAAGGAACCGAGTTTTATGAACTTACATCATTGCACATCATTTTAAGCTCATCATAATTTGACTTATGAAAATGGTACATAAACTCCTAAGTGCTTATGAAAATTTGATGATAATTCTCACTGAAAGTCAACAGGATTTAGAATTTCAAATGGCAAAGTAACTTCTGAAAATTATACATTGCTACTTTATGTATTTAGGAAGCTATGTCTTATTTGTCAACCTGGTTTCACACTAAGAAGATCAGAAGGTTTTTTTTTCTTGGGGGACTAGTCATACCAGCCCTCATGTGCTGCCAGGTTTCACACATGAGGATGAAATGTGAACATCCAGTCAAAATTTGCTTTTTATTTTCAGTGAAGTCTTATTTTAGGCAAAGTATGAAAGTCCAGTTTGGCTATGTATTTTCTCAGATCACAGGTTTTTTTAGACCAATGGGCCTCTGTCAACCATCCAAAATTTTCCAGGAATCACAGCACTCCTTTATCATTACTACTGTAGTCAAATATAAACCGTAATGTTCATTATGGCTTTAAGGACCAGCTGCAGACCACTTCTCATTACATCATACAAGTCCAGTCTCAATTGTTTTGGCTGAGATTTTGTGGCTCTTTGTGAAAGAGCTTTCTTTGTGTCTTCATGCACCAGAAGGTGCCAAATGAAACACAGGCTACAGGAGGAGGGTCTTTAAGTGCATGCAGATGGAGAAGATTTTCTGAGCAAATGTTACTGATGCTGACTCTATGGTATGGTGGAAACCCATGGGAAGAAGGCTTTCAATAAACAAATAACGTAAAATACTTTTCCTTTTATTTACAGTGGGATTAATCAGTATGGGGCTTTTCAAATTGAGGATGCTTTGAACCCAAATCCTGGAGCCTTAACAAACCTCACTGCAGGCAATAACAGCTTTGGAGTGTGAACATGTCTACACAGTAGATAAGATTAACTGATTAATTTAAGCTCATAGAACAAAGCTCCTGTTACTGTAAAAACTTGTCATGGTTGATTTTTGAAGGTCACTTTCTGCTATGGCAACAGAGAAGCCTTCCTTCCATGCGAATGGAAGGATCATAACTGAATCAATGTAGAGAATACACAGAGGCAAAAAGAAGCTGCAATGGCATTTACTGAGGGTACCAGCAATCCCGTTAGAGAATATGCAAGATGGGCCCTTCTTCCCCATCTTATCTAACTGTTTTATCTCTCTGGGTATGTTTACACGTGGCTTTTTCTGCTGAAGTTGAGCTATTGTTTGAGATAAACCTGAAATAACCACTTAACCTGAAGTGGTTGAAGTATTTCTAAAGGTAGTGAATATATTGTGTTTACTATTCTTGGTGAAACACATGGGACAGTCTGAAACCACAAGTGCTTTGTCCTGGCAAGTTGAAATGGATTGAATGAAAGGGAGAGAGCCGTGCACTGAAGCACCAGGGCTTTGTTGGTACCTCTTTGTATGCGTGCATGGGATTTATGTACAGGGGTTTTCTTCAGGTACTTTGCTCAGACTTCTTTTTGCATAGTTTGACTGTTTACAGGAATGCAATCCTAGCTTGAAAGATATGAGAAAAAGGAGAAGACGCTGGATGATCTGATGGCCTCATCTGGATCAAATCCTGGACATAACTCATCAGGAGATGGGGCACAGAGGCAGAGAAAACAATATTGGGGTTCTCTGGTGCTGAATAATGTCTTCTTATGGTGATCATATTCATGCCCAGAACAGGTTAAAAGTTGAAGGGCTATAGCAAAATGATTACTATATATCATTTTAAAACAGTGTAAATAACACATTTTCCTTGTATTTGCCATCCGATCTGACTACTCAGTTAAGGCCAAGTGACAATCTTGCATTTGTTAGGAACAGTTTGCTGTGTGAAAGCCCAGAGGTGGTACATAACCTAAACCCCATGTTAAAGTTCACTGTTAAAAACATTATTCCTCTGACAATTTACAGCATGTGATGGCTTCACAACGTAGTGGCTCTATTTACAGGGTGTTACTCTGTATTACATGCTGCCAGCCATCTGTAAAGTGTACTGCAGCTTGTTATCAACTGCTTATGGGCATTAAGAAGACTGATGGACCAGATTCTCCTTTACAGAAAAGCCCCTTTGTGTCACTCAGGCTGGTTTAAAGGGACTCTGAACTGCAAGTAATATAATCTGTTCGTACTTTATGGTCCATCTGTACTTCTGTGTTGTGTAAGGGACCCCAATATAAATGAAGATGAGGTCATTGGGAATCTTGTCATGTTCAGCTGTTAGGTGGACAAAGGATCTCTAAAGAATATTAACAGTAACTCATTGGTCTTTCCACTATTATGAACGCCAGTCCTTAAATTTGTAATCTCTCTGTGATGCATTTGCCTGCCTTGCAGATGAAGAACACAGCACGCAGAGGGAATAGGCGATTTCCCTGCACGGTGGAGCAGAACCTGGGGCCTGTCACCAGAACCAAGCAGAAAGATTTAATGCCATTCAGGACTAAGGTGCATGTGCAGAAAGCAGGGGGTTTTTTGTCAGAAAGCAGATTTTTTTTTTCCTCCTGAATTCCCTTCAGAGGGAAGTAAATCTGATCAGAGTGCACGATGGGACCACCCTAGGACAGAGTTGTGGGAGGCCACAGGACAACCCATTTGCCTGCCTCTTGCTGGTTCCCTGGCATGGCAGTCTCTGGTGTCCCAGAAATGGGGGACAGTCTGCATGGCTGTTTGCTCTGGAAATGTCAGGCTCCTGAAGCCTGACCTCCCAAGCAGTGGAGAGTGCACGGGCTGTCAGAAATTTGGGAAGGGGTAATGCTTCAAAAGGCTTTTGAAGGAAAACTGGATGTCAGCTATGGCTGCTTTGGCAAAACTGGTCCATTTCTGCAAAAGATTAATTAATTTGCTGGAATCTGGCAAAATGAGGTGTTTCTCAAATTGTCCTATTGGTGCTGCTCTCAGCACTCACTTCCTGGACTTAATCACCCGACA
This sequence comes from Strix aluco, assembly GCF_031877795.1. Classification (NCBI taxonomy): domain Eukaryota; kingdom Metazoa; phylum Chordata; class Aves; order Strigiformes; family Strigidae; genus Strix; species Strix aluco. The sequence continues at coordinate 25,369,138 of NC_133933.1, forward strand.
GTGCTGCTTCTCTGTGTCTGTGTCTCTTGCTTTTGGCTCCTACATGCACTAAGGGGAAATACTTCAGCAGATAACCATTTTTTTTCTGTCAGTTGCTTTTTTATCTCTTTTATTAGGTTGTCTCTGCATTGCCAAATTTGAGCACTCACTGATCATTGCTCTATCACATCCCTCAGCTGCGGGGAACTAAATCCATACTGTACTGAGACAGGAAGGTTGTAAATGAAATGCATTGGCATAGCATTGACTTGTCTGAAAATTGTCACATATCTTGGTGACTGTGACTCTTGGGGGATGACAGCAATATAAGTGGTGTAAAAACATTTGTAGTTAACCATGCACCCAGATGGAGTCTTCCCTATGGTGCTGGAGATAGATCATAGTGTGCTCTGCAATGCTTCACACAGGAGAGCACAGTCAGGGGGCCTGGGAATATTAATGTAAGCATTTTTGTTATTCCTTTGCAAGAAGCTGAATGCCAGATCTGAAGCGTCACAGGTCAGAGTGAGCTCACCCTGGCTGGCCACCTTTGCTGGGGAGTACCTCCACGACCACGCTGCCTGTGTGCCACATTTCTGCTCTGCCCTGCCTGGGATGCAAGTGTCCTGTGTCACAGCTCTGCTGTCCAGAGTAAGGGACTGGGGGTATGGCTATGGAGAAGGACAGAGGACAGGGCAAACCAGTAAAGAGAAGTGCACAGAATGAAGCCCCCACTGCACCTCATTTTTTTACTTCGACTTCCATTAGTGATGCTGCCTATTCACACCACCCCTCTGTCCTCAAATGTTTTAACTTATGTCAGGGCTAGAGAATAGAGGGTCATCTGGTACTTTTCCTTGTTGCCCTTGGAATGCTCTAATTAGTATGTTTATTGTCTCTTTATACTCAAAACCAAAGAGAGGTAGGAGAATATTTGCCTGGAAATGTTCCTTTTTTGAAATAATAACATTCTTCTGTAGCGTTGCCCATGGTGAACTCTATTAAGAGTGGCATAGGATAAAACTTTTCACAACACTCATTTGGGAATACCTGTATCTCAGCAGCAGTTGAAGAGGCAAATCAAATGTTTGCAATGATTGGGAAAGGAATAGAGAGCAAAATTGAAAATGTCACTATCCCACTGTATAGATCTATGATTCACACACACTTTGATTGCTGTGTGCTGTTCCCCTCATTTCTAAAGGATATATTAAAGCTAGAAAAGGTTCAGAGAAGGGCAGCAAGTATGAAAGTGTTACCATAGATATGGAATAGCTTCTCTACAAGGAGTGACTCAGAAGACTGTGTCTTTTCAGCCTGGAAGAGAGGAGAGGTGGGTATACAGTCTGTACCTTTGGGGCATCTGTGAAGCCAGAATCTGCCAGCCCTGGATGAAGTAGGTGACTTGACAGATTTCTTTCTTCTATCCATCTGAGGTGCCATACGAAACCCTGAAGTCCAGCTTAGGTGCTGTAGCAGTTGGAGTACAGTTCATGTTTTTGCAGAACTCCTGTAAAAGTGCATGCCTTCCTACTGCTATAACTTGTTCTTTTGGCTGCTCCAACAGGGAGGTTATGAATATGAATTGTAGAGATGTCTGGAGGCGACATGACCATTTGCTTTTTTTCCCCTGCCAGTTCTTTGCCTTTTTTGTTTTAAATTGTGCTGATAAGTCCCCACAAGGAATTACACCTGTGTGTCACTCGTGTAAACAAAATGGAGGATCAGTGAGGTGGAACATAAGGTCAACAGAGTCAGAGGTACTTTTTCTGGGTCTTACAGATATTATTGCCTCTGGTTCACAAGGGAGATTAGTTGATGCTGTAATCAGCAGTGAGCTCCTCATTGCATTCTATTACCAGTCCTCCTTCACAGTAAAGATTTTCTTGTTTATTTCTCTTTTTATTATTATCATCTGCATTTTCCAGCTTATGACTTGGGATGTTTGAATCTCCAAAGGTTCGTGACTGCTTTTGCAGCATGGCTCAGCACTCAGGAGTGCTGAGACTTAGCAGCTGCCCTTGGGTTCAGTGGGAACTTTTGTTGCCTGTCATTTCTCAAATGATGTTACTCTACAGAAGTTATGATGCCTTCTGTCACTGCAGTATGCTCTGTTTATTAAACAGCATTTTTCCCCACAGGGAATGTATGTAGCAGTTACCCACAAACCTGCATCTCATGGTGTAGCAAACACCATTCATTGCTTCAGTGGTCTGGTTGTATAGGGTGCTGGTCTCACATCTATTCAGGCACATGTTACAAACCTGAGAAATGTGTCTTGAATTTTCCTCAGTTTGAAAGATACCTCTGTATTCTGGAGAAAGTAAGAGCAAGTGGCTCTGTAAAAATAAATGGCATGGGAAAGGATGCATGCTTTCCCCTGTAGCAGCAGTTTTTTGTGGAGTGCTGCACAGTTTGTGCAGGTGGGGTTAATCCAGCTCTCTTAGTCCACAGCCTTTGGGACAGTTGTAGCAAAGATAGTGTAACTGTCAGGATTGATCATGGGTTAATGCTATGCTTGGGTCTCCCTCCACCCTGCCATGGTCAGGTAACCAAAGAAGCATCGCAGAGTCCAACAAGACTGAAAGGCAGCTGGCCCCAGTGCTGTCCCTGTTGGTCTGAGTAACAGCACACCTCAGGGACACCACATGCCTGCCACCAGGCAGAAACAGCAGCCTACGGCATCCTGAGTGCCCCTTATTTTGCTTTTGACAGAGCAGCCGGCTCTCCTCCTGTCTGAAATAAATAGCTCTTGCCCTGATTAATAAATATCCAGTGAAGCCACCTGAACATTTAGGGGGAAAATCTATTTCCCATTCCACTCCCTCACCTGCATCCCTGCTGCTTAAAAGCTTCACTGAACTGCATCCTGTCCTTCCCCTTCCCCAAGTGTCTGTAACAGCTCTCCCTGGGTAGCTGCAAGCTCGCTCTCTTATCATCGGATGAATAAAACATCATGGACTTACCTCACAATAAAACCTGCATTGCCATGCTTTTCTAATGTTCTGTTTATTTATTTATCTATGGCATGCAGCACTAATATAATTTAAATGGTATATTAAAGACTGATGTTATGAAGTTAAAAATGCGTTGGTTTTTTTTGGTTTTTTTTTCCCCTTCCCCTTATTGACTGGCTTCAGAGTACCTCTGGGAAATATTACAGCATGTATTTTATTATTCAAGATGATGCTGATGTAGAGGTTTCCTGACTCATCTTTCACCATTTCTCTGACACTCAAGGAATATCTTTCCTGCAGCCAGTGTGATATACCTTAAAGAATTACTGTTACAATGTATTAGATTATACAAATGTGTTATTGTAAACCAGTGATATTTTTTTTGTCAATAACTTAACTCGTGGTCTCTATCAGAGTGGGTGAGTCTCTGCTTTTTAGGCTTTGAAATGCTAAACATCGTCATTCAAAAGGAGAGCATTTTTCCGAAAGAAACAAAAGTATACTTAAGATATGGAAGTGCCTTCCTCCATTTGAGCTAATATGAGATTTATGCATATAGTCTAATGGGAAGAGAAGGGATAGGATGACTAGAGAGACTTTTGCACCCACCTAGT